>NC_059392.1:5932500-6257500 GCF_019703515.2 Myxocyprinus asiaticus | reverse complement strand
GATAAACATGGAGGAATAAAGATGAGATAGAGTGACCGAGAGAGAAAGAGAGAGCTAGACAGGTTAGGGTAAGAGTTTTAGAGAAAACGAAAGCTAGTCAAAGGAAGGAAGGATGAAAGTAAGGAAGGATAGATGAAGGAAGGATGGATGAAAGGAAAGATAAAGGATGGAAGGATGAAAGAAAAGATGATCGAAGGATTAAAGGAAGGAAGGATGGATGGAAAATGGATGGATGAAAAAAAGTTAGAAAAGAAGGAAAGATGAATGGAAGGAAGGAAAGATTAATGGAAGGAAGGAAGGAAGGAAAGATGAATAGAAGGAAGGAAGGAAGGACAATGGATGGACAAAAGAAGGAAGAAAGGAAAGAAAGATGAATGGAAGGACGGAAAGTAAGGAGGGATGGAAGGAAATAGGGATGGACAAAAGGAAGGAAAACTGAATGGGAGGAAGGAAGGAAGCAATGCAAGATGAAAAGAAGGATAGATGGAAGGAGGGAAGGAAGGAAGAAAGGATGGATGGAAGGCAGGAGGGAAGGATGGATGGAAGAATGGATAGATGGAAGGAAGGTAGGAAGGAAGGAAATGAAGAAGGGATAAAGGATGGATGGATGGATGAAAGAATGGATGGATGGAAGGAAGGAAGGAAGGAAAGAGGGATGAATGGTAGGGAGAAAGGAAGTAAGGAAAGATGAAAGGAAGAATTGCAAGATGAAAACAAGGATAGATGGAAGGAAGGAAGGAAGAATGGATGGATGGATGGATGGATGGAAGGAAGGAAGGAAGGAAGCAAGGAAGCGATAAAGGATGGATGATGGATGGATGGAAGAATGGATGGATGGAAGGAAGAAGGCAATGAAGGAAGGAAAGATGAAAAGAAGGATGGAAGGAAGGAAATATAGATGGGCAAGAAAGAAAGAAAGAAAGAAAAAGGAGGGATGGATGGATGGATGGGAGGAAGAAAAGATCAAAGGAAAAAGGCAAGATGAAAAGAAGGATGGATGGATGAATGGAAAGAAGGATAAATGGATGGAGCGAAGAATGGAAGGAAGGAAGAAAGGAATGAAGGAAGGAATAAAGGATGGATGGATAGATGGAAGGAAGGAAGAAGGGATTGAATGAAAGAAAGACATTTGAAAAGAAGGATGGAAGGAAGGATGAAAGGAAGAAATATAGATGGATGAGAAAGAAAGAAAGAAAGAAAGAAAGAAAGAAAGAAATGAAAGAAAGATAAAAAGAACAAATGGATTGATGGACGGAAAAAATAAAAAAAATAAAATTTAAAGGAAAAAATGCTGGATGGATGGAAGTAAGAAAGAAAAGATGATAGATGGATGTAAGAAAGACAAAAAGAGAAGGAATGAAGCAAGGATGAAAGTAAGAAAGAAAGACACTTAAGGAAGGAAGAAAGTTGGCGTAAGAGCATTAGACAAAGAGAAAGCTAGAAAGAAAGAAAGTTAGCCATGTGTGGGTAAGAGTGTTATAGAATCTAGCCAGGGAAACAGAGAGAGAGAGAGAGAGAGAGGGTGAGAGATGGTAAATTCTCTCCCTGTCAATCTCGTCTCTGCGGGTCTTTCTGGCAACATATGGCACATTCTTCAATGAGCAACTGCTCAGACCTGGCACCTGGGCAAATGACTGCTGGCAGAGCCGGCGTGGGGATGAATTGTGATTTTAGCTCTGCCAACACGCTGTGAAAGGTCCAGGGGAAAACGACATTTCCAGGCATGCTTTCACGACCCACTCAGTCTGATGCATCCTTGTCAAACAATATTTGAGATGCTTTTTTGACCAACCGTCACCTCCGAATCAAAACTGGCCAAAACTGTGTTGACAAATTTAACACTGCTCAAGAAGCCGTGGTGAACCATATGGTAGTCTTAGTTAAATTGAAACATACTTGTCATGTTTAAATTTAAGGGGTCTTCTCATTAGTTAATGCCTTTTGTTGAGTAGTAGTACTCAATCTTAGCCAATTCAAAAGCCAATTTATTTAGTTCGCAAGAGCCATTATTTTAAAACACATTTTAAGACATTCATACTTTACATTGAACAGGTTTCGACACGCTTTGACTGTTAATTTCTTTATCTCTGTGTTAACGAGATTCCACTGGACAAAGTTCTCAGATAACTGGTTGTTCTAGCTTCTGACAACTGTGTGAAACTGTGCGCAAGACCTAAGTAGCACCAAGTCATAGTGATAGTTTATTTTGATAGGTCAGCAAGGAGCACCCAAAGTAGAGGCTTGGTCACATTTATCTTTGCACATCTAAATGGGAATCCATGCTATAAGGAATTTCGCCTGATGAACTTCTTGTGGCGATGGAATTTCCCAACAAGAATTTTGCGTGTGGTTCTAGTTTGGTGTACTTTGACTTGCATATTTGCGTCATTGACCAATAGGAGGTTGCTTGGTTTAGCAATGACCTCTGTGTCGGTGGTGGTACTTACATACCTACAACGAATATTCGCAATGGACAAGGAAATAATTTTTGTGGCGAGTTTCTTTATAACGTCCCTCTCCCAGAGTATAAAGTGCAGCATTGCTTGGCAAGTAGATTTTGGGGGTTTCGTACTTGCTTAACATCCGTCCATGCCTTCTTATCGACATGTCGTAATGATATGACATAAAATGCTAATGAGCACTATCATTATGGCTGTCAAGATGAAGTAAAAAACTTTGAGTACCAAGGCTGTAGAAAGTGTGTCTCTGTTTTCTATTCGGTAAAGCTTATCAGATTTAGAAAATCACGATAACCAAGGCCAGTTATGGGTTTTGGCTGTCCTCTAGAATTAGTGCCAAATTCCTGAGAAGGTGCACTCCTCCGTGATGACCTTTGATCACTATCCTAAATCATTTATGAAGAGCTAGTCTAGTGTTCTTCACCTCAGACACACATTTTTATCGCTCTATATCTTATTTTTTTTTTTTTTTTTACTTTCTTCATCTCTTTATCACTCTGTCTAACCTATAGCTAGACCCCAAGTCCCTGGCGAGGGCCAGCTGAGTTCAGTTTGATACATCCAGGAAGACAAACAGAGATTTGGAAAGCGGCCACTGGGCCAAGAAGCCATGGCTCCTGCCAACAGCCCCCCTCCCATTGCCCTGAATAGAGCCCACAGAGAGGAGGTGGTTTGTGGGCGAAAATATGTTACTATCCTCCGTGATCCAGACATGTGAATCATTTTTACCCGCATTTTCTTTTCACATATTTTTTGCGCATGCACCTGCCGTTGGCTTTGCTAAAAAATTATCACAAAGCAGTCGTTGGGCATATATGTCGAACACGTCCATATGGACTTGCGGTCAAAAGTGTATACTTTAAAAAGGTTGAATGCTCAACTGTGCATGAGATGGAACAGCACACGGAAAAACTAAGTATACCCTATAGCTTGAATGTACAGTAGGCTGAAGAATCTTAACACAGCACTTTAGATATCCCTCTGTTTCCATTTATAGTGCCTTTCTTTAAACATTTCTGTATCAAGCACATTTTTCCAAAAGAATGGCCTTTGTGCTCTTGTGCTTAACATAGCAGAAACAACACAATTAGATAAGTATTTAAACGTATTTTGTGACTTAAACTTCAGTCCAGTTTCATCTTGCAGTGTGGGATGCCCGTTAGCGCTGAGATCAGCTCATACTCGTTTAGAATCATCCTCTGTTGAGCTTCAGATCTGGCCGCAATCCCCTGGCACACAAGGCGAGATGGTTGTCATTTCTCTACTCCCTTCCCTCATCACATGCTACATGGAGAAGAGTTATTTCTGTTGAGATGGAGCCTGACAGCTGTGTTTTCGTCATCTCATTATACTGATCTTTTGTTCTCCAACTCTTCCCGCTAAATTAATCAAAGTACAGTCATGCATTGTATGGTTTTTAAAGTCCTTTTTTCCACACCTCTGCAGGTATTAATATTTGGTACAGCATTTGATTAGTTGATTCAATTATTCAATTTCATCTAGTGACAGAAACTATTACGACATTAACGCACCTTTCAGATCTGACCGTCTTTAATGTTTAGCCGGTGGAGAGGTACTTCAAAAGAGGTCGTAATTTTACAGCGAAGTACATACCCAGATGGTTTTGTTGAATTATATTTTAACAAGGGAGTACAACTGTGTTTCTGTTTTAATAAGCATTTTTACACACAGGTATTTAGCATATGTTTTGCATTAAATTGTTTCTCATTTTCAAAGCATCAGAACACTTGTTTATTGTTGTCTTTCGGAAAAAACATAAATTTCAGGGCAAGATCCTTTTTGAAGTCATTTGTTGTTGTCGTTAAGGATTCGTTTGATGTAAATTGTTTACCTGATGATTAGAGAGATCAAACTATAAATAAATGAGAAATTTAACCTGTTTACAGTTAATAAACCGAATTGCGAATGTACAAAGTCGTCAATCATTTCAACAGTCACTAATAGTCGCTATATCCCGGTTTGACAATAAAATACATCTCGCACAGAGCGCAAGAGAGAGTTCTTGACTTAACTTCATCATAATTTCAATGCTTCAGCACTTGTCTACCATTCTCATCCTTGAGAGTGCATTAAGTCTGTCGCAAAATTGATGCAGCCTTCGTGAGCTTTCAACCTTGCACATCTATTTCCTAATAGTCACTTATTGTTATTGATTGATGCCATGTCCTCACATGAAATTCTCCCAAGCACGAAATGCATTACCGATCGCTATTGTACCTTATGTCACAGTGTGTCATTTGTGTGATTTGTGTAATTTGGTAATGTATTTGCCATACCCCTGTAAGTACCGTGAAAGTTGGACGTTTGATCAGTAATCTTATTTTCCCTGTAGATGTCTTCCTAACTACTGCGAGCATGACGGGGAATGTTCTCAGTCGTGGAACACATTCTTCTGTGACTGCTCGGGAACCGGGTACACGGGAGCAACTTGTCATAACTGTGAGTTGACAAGAACAACAATGATAACAAGTAGAACACCGGCACAAACAACAATGATAATGAGAACATAGTTTATAATTTTTTTAATTAGCTACAAACTTTCTATTTTTTATTTTTATTTTTTTTTTTTTGTGATTGATAAAGAACAAGCTAGAAATCATGTATTTTGTCAGTTGTGTTTTGTTTTGTTTTTTTGTTTTTTTGTAAGCATTAGCATGTTTGTGGGAGAAAGAGAAAAGCAGAGAAATCAAGAAATACACGGTAAATAAGTGAAAAAAGAATAATGTTCAATATTTTTGTCTTCTTTAAGAGTAAAAAAGACCTTAACATCCTTAAAATGTAAAAGATCAAATTAAAAGATTCTTTTCAGAGAATATATCTTGGATTAAGTTTATTTTAATAAACTTACTTTTTAGTATACTTATTAATAAACAGTTTTAATATACTTTTAATATATTCATTATTTTTGTCTTCTTTTCCAGTAAAAAGATCTAAATATCCTTAAAACATAAAATATAAATTTAAAAGACTTCTTTTCTGAGAATATTTTAAATTAAAAAAACATACTTATTAGTATACTTATTAATAAATAATTTTAATATACTTTGTATATACTAATTATTTTTGTTATTTACCAGTAAAAAGATCTAAATATACTTATAACATAAAATATATATTTATAGATAAGACTTCTTTTCAGAGAATATATCTAGAATAAAGTTTATTTTAATAAACTTACATGTTTGTATGCTTATTTATCAATTATTTTAATGTACTTTTCATTTACTAATTATTTTTGTTTTACACTAAAAAGATCTAAACATCCTTAAAATGAAAAGATACATTTAAAAGATAAGACTTTCAGAGAATATTTAATTGTACTTTTAATACACTAATTATGTTTTACATCCTTAAAACTTAAAAGATACATTTAAAAGACTTATTTTCAGAGAATATTTTTTTTGTATATACTTATTAATAAATAAATATAGTATGATTTTGTTAATATAATTTTTATGCTGTTAATGTTAATAAACTCAAACCACTTGGGTTTGTGGTTTTTAAGCATAACTAAACTTTGCCGATGGAGTAATAAAATAAAAATGACAAAGATGCAACTTCAAGATAAGATAAAAATTAACGTCACAAAGTAGTCTTAATATCTTACACAACTGTTTTTCTAAATTAAATGTATCTTGTTTTAAGGATGTTTTGATATTTTAATGGAAAACATCAAAAATGCTGATTAAAAGTGATTTTTCTAGTGTTCATTTTGCTAAAAAAAAATCCAGAGCAAATGAAACAAACACGTATCTTCTCTACAAATGCCAAATAAGCACTTGGTTTGTTTGATGAAGCTGAACATGAACTGGTTTGACATTTTTGTTGCTGTTTTCTGGTCAGCTATCTTTGAACCCTCCTGTGAGGCCCACCGGCTCACAGGAAGTGCCTCAGGCTTTTTCTCAATCGATCCTGATGGAAGCGGACCGCTCAAATCCACCATCGTCTACTGCAACATAACCGGTAAGACCTCTGAGGGAAACAAAACATGAGCGTTAACATTAATACTGGAGGTGTGGGATAAAAATAGAGACACAAATATATGCAGGTTTTTTTTATGTTAAATTCATAAAGAATATTACGTGATGTGAATGCAGTTCCACATTCTCAGTGTTTGCTTTATAAAGTGCTGGGCTAGAACTTAAAACGATGTTCTTTTTTTTACAAATTACAATTTAAGGATCTGTTTATTTACTCCACATATTGTGCCAACCTAAGTAATTAAGTATAACTTATGTAGAACCTTTCAAAACAGTGTTTACAAAGTGCTTTATATTACACCGATCAGCCACAATATTAAAACCACCTGCCTAGTATTGTGTAGGTCCCCCTCGTGCCACCAAAACCCAAATAGCATTCTGAGATGATATTCTTCTCATCACAATTGTACAGAGCGGTTATCTGTGTTACCGTAGACTTTGTCAGTTCGAACCAGTCTGGCCATTCTCTGTTGACCTCTCTCATCAACAAGGCATTTCCATCCACAGAACTGCCACTCACTGGATGTTTTTTTTGTTTTGTTTTTGGCACCATTCGGAGTAAATTCTAGAGTCTGTTGTGTGTGAAAATACCAGGAGATCAGCAGTTACAGAAATACTCAAACCAGCCCATCTGGCACCAACAATCATCCATGTGATTATCTAATCAGCCAATTGTGTGGCAGCAGTGCAGTGCATAAAATAGTGCAGATATGGGTCAGGAGCTTCAGTTAATGTTCACCTCAACCATCAGAATAGGGAAAAAATGTTATCGCAGTGATTGGGACAGTGGCATGATTGTTGTTGCCAAATGGGCTGGTTGAGTATTTCTATAACTGCTAATCTCCTGGGATTTTCACACACAACAGTCTCTAGAATTTACTCTTTAGAATTTATTTAACAGTTCTGTGGATGGAAATGCCTTGTTGATGAGAGAGGTCAACTGGCCAGAATGGCCAGACTGGTTCGAACTGACAAAGTCTGCGGTAACTCAGATAACCGCTCTGTATAATTGTGGTGAGAAGAATATCATCTCAGAATGCTATTCTAAGATGCTGGTTGGCGCTGTTTTGGCGACACGAGGGACACCTACACAATATTAGGCAGGTGGTTTTAATGTTGTGGTTGATTGTTTGTGTTTCGGGAGTTATCGAAGGGAAGTTTAAGCCAGGGGAAATCTGTTTGAATCAACACGAAGTCGGAGTCATTAATCAGAACTTGAACTTGTCCAATCGTTGATGGATGTTGCGCTGTGTGCCAGGGCTTGCTGGGTCCCAAGATGGAGATTGACAGGCCTGCCCGGGGAACCAGGGCGGATCCATTTTGCTGGACTGTTATACATCCTGCTTTTCTCATGAAATATTACCCATCTCTTGTAAAATTGTGATAAAACGTTCCCCTCTCTCTTGCACACATATTCACTGGTACAGCATCCACTAGAATTGAGTCCCATTGATTTGGCCAACCGCAATTAGAAATGCCGCAGGAAATGTAAATTACTATAAGGTCTGGCACAAACAGGCTTAAGTGCCAGCTGGCTGGGTAAACACAACCTCCCTGGTGCAGTGTTTGCAGGATAAAGGAGAGCTGACGTCAGAGTTGTCACGAAGATTGGCCTTAACGCGGGAAGAGACTTGCCTCGCGGCTTTATTTTTAAAGCTAATTGAAGTCGTGCTCTCACTCATTTGTGTTTGTGTATGCTATTATCTGGATTACCACACAGAGGTGTGGGTTCTGCTTTTGCACTTTGAATTTAGTAAAAAATCGACTTTGAAACTGACAGTACAGATAAAAAACAAGCTAGGCTGTGATTGAAAAGGAATAATGTAGCATACTGTGTAGTATATACTGCATGATGCCTACTATTTCCAAAAAATAAAATATTGTTATATTAAACGGAGTATGTAACTATTAATGTTTCAAACAGTAGTATGCTGACCACATGACCACACTTCATGTTCAATTCAGTGAGTGTCTTCAAGTTACCATCTCAGAAAAAATCAGTTATTTTGCATTTTTGATGCAGTTTTTTGTGTAAAACATTTTTACAAATGTACACTCATTCCAGTATTTCAATCAGACAAAAAATTGTGATGCACAATGTACATGCTGTATACTACATTCTTTCAAAAATATTAGTATGTTGTTAAAAGTAGTATGCAATTCCCATATGACATATCAATTGACTGATGTGCATTACTAACTATACATGCTGCGTACTACTTTCTTTCAAATATGGTAGTATGTAGTAAAAAGTAGTATGCCATTCCAATATGACATATCCATTGACTCATGTGCTTTACTGTGCACAGTATACATGCTGCTGTCAAGAACAAGAGAGGCTCAGGACCCAAACGCAGAGTTTAAATAATTTAATTTATTAATACAAATGTGACGAGGAGGAGGGCGCAAATCGGCTGCATTTATCCCTCTCCTCGGCTGATAAGCCCAATTGTGGGCCGGGTGTGCCTAGGCACGGCCTGGCCCCACCCTCCTCCTCGTCACAACAAACAAAAAGGGCAAAAATCAAACCAAAACTCCCACAAGGGTGAAAAACAACAAAGGAAGTAATCCGGGCTGGGGAAGAAGGTAAATGGGACACAGGACCGACCGGACCGAATAGGAACATGGTAGGGGAACAGGACCGACAAGGAACGTGATCAAAAACACATACAGGACCGACTAGATCACAAGATGAACTGGCACTGGACAGCACACACAAGGAGACTAAAATAGGGAGAGAAATCAAACGGGTTAAAAATTCCGGGACATCCCTGGAAAAGATGGTGCTGGATGGCAGTATATGCTGCTCCAAAATTTTTACATATCTGTCTGCATTAATGGTGCCCTCACAGATGTGCAAGTTACCCATGCCATGGGCACTGACACACCCCTGGCCCATACAGACACTGGCTTTTGGACCTGACGCTGATAATAGCTTGGATGGTCCTTTTCCTCTTTGCCCCGGAGAACACAATGGCTGTGCTTTTCAAAAACTATTTGAAATGTGGACTCATCGGCTAAAAAATCATGGTTCCACTGTTCTACTTTTCATCTAAGATGAGGCCAAGTCCAGAGAAGTCAGCAGCACTTCTGGACAGTGTTGATGTATGGCTTCTGCTTTGCATAGGAAAGTCTTAACTTGCATCTGTGGATGCAGCGGCAAGTGGTGTTGACTAACAAAGGTTTACTAAAGTAATCCCAAGCCCATGTTCATGATATCCCTCAGATGAATGATGTCTTTTAAGACAGTGATGTCTGAGGGCTCAGAGATCACGCGCATTCAGAAGTGGTTTTCGTCTTGCCCTTTATACACTGAAGTTTGACCAGATTCCTTGAATCTTTTAACTATATTGTGCACTGTAGAGGGTGAAATGCCCCAATTCCTTCCAATTTGTCTTTGGGGAACATTGTTCTCAAAGTGCTGGATTATTTGCTGAAGCATCAGTTGGCAAATTGACAAGTCTTGAATGATTCTTGCTCTTGATTGTCTAGGCTGTTTTTGGAGCCTCCTTATATACTATGACACGATTGCTTCACCTGTTTAAAACCTCCTGTTTCACATTGCCTTGTTATTTTAACTCGTCAAATTGTTATTAGTCTTAAATTGCCCCTGTCTCAACTTTTTTGGAGCGTATTGCAATCATCTGATTTGAAATGACTGTACATTAAAATAATAATAATAATAATAATAATAATAAAGAAATTCACAAGGTAAAACATCATATAATGTGTAGTTGTAGAGTTTTCAATTTAGCAAAGGGTAAATATATTATTTACAAATTACTCCTTTTTGTTTTTATTAGCATTTTTCATACTGTCCCAACTTTTTTGGAATTGGGGTTGTAGTACTTTATAGTAAAAAGTAGTAATAGTAGTAAAAAATAGTATGCCATTCCAATACAACACACCCATTGATTGATGTGCAACTGTGCACAGTAAACATGCTGCATACTTCTTTTAAATATAGTAGTATTTAGTTAAAAGTAGTAATGGTAGTAAAAAGTAGCTAGTATGCCATTCCAATATGACATGTCCTGATGTGCGTCATGCACAGTATACATGGTGCATATTACTGTCTTTCAAATATATTAGTAAGTAGTGAAAAGTAGTAATAGTAGTAGAAGTAGTTTGCCATTCCAAGATGACACATCCATTGACTGATGAGCTTTACTGTGCACAGAATACTGTACATGCTGCTTGCTTACTGTCTTTCAGATAGAGTAGTATTTAGTTACAGTAGTACAAATTTGTATGCTCTTCCACTATGACAAATCCATTAACTGATGTGCATGGTAAATTTATAGCAGTTTGGATATGTTGTAAATTCAGTTAAGTTGTCACCTTTTTGGTGTAATACTGCCTGGAAGTAATATCCCTTTGTTGATAGTCCATACACTTAAAATTAGGTGACATCTCATTGTAATTACATTTCAAATTAGTTGCAGCTAAAAGCATGAGTGTATTTGTGTGTGTGTTTTCACCAGAGGTTAAGGTTTGGACCATAGTGACCCATAACAGCACAGAGATGGTGAGAGTTCAAGGGTCATCCCTTCAGAAGCCTCATGTGATGAGGTTTAACTACAGCGCGTCTCTGGAACAACTGCGGACACTTGTGGGCAGATCTGAACAGTGTCAACAGGAAGTGCTTTATCTCTGCAGGAAGTCCCGCCTCTTCAACACATGGGGTGGGTATTATACAGTCTTTGAATGTCAACTAGTTTTTTTATGCATCTCGTTTGTATTTACTCTGACACCTAGGGGCCTGGATGCAGCATTATTAAAACACTATCATTTGCAGTTACCAATGCCGTTGTAGAAATGTACTACACACAGTTAGCCATGATTCAATTAATCCATGAATGAAAGTGTCCAATAACAGGACGGTTACTGAAATTAAGCAAGTCATATTCAGCTGGTCATGTGATCATAACATTTCAGCCCCCATGGGAAGACCCTCTCCATGTAGAATAAAACAGCTTTCATAAGGTTACTGAAATGGCTGGAGTCTTCAGCTCATGATTTTATATTTACATTATGTTTCAAAATTACAATTAATTTCTTTAGGAGTAAAACTATTTAAAATTAGGATTACTGAGTGCACCTTTAAACTAGTTAAATTATTAAATTAAATTACTGTTAAAGTAGTGATATAATAGGCTTATATACTGTACTGTATGTCTTTTTTAGATGTTATGCTATATTAAAAGTAAACTACAGTGACCCTCAAAATGTATTGCATACTTAAGCCACAAAATGGTAAACATAACAAAATATCAAACCAAGTAGCATCTGGAAAGTTTTCTTTTTATTATTATTATTTTAATATTTTTAATTTTTTTATTACTTTTAAACAACTGGTCCCAGATTAATGTTTAGTGGATTTTTTATTTTTTTTTTATTTTTATTTTTTTTGGAAGCCTAACAAACGTTGTTTTGTTAAATACAGTATTTTGCTTGAAAATAGGTGCTTGCGTCATCTTTCCTTAAAAATACATTCAGATTCATATTTATGTCGTGTAATGCAATGTCATTCATAAATTTGTAAGTGTGGCTTAAATGTCCAATTAATTTTTTGGGCCTGTGTATAAACAACATATTACATATAAAACTATTAACTTTATATTTCTGACAACTTTAGTGACATTTAAAAATTTTGAAAGTGAATTTTTAATTAAATAATCAGCAATATGTAATAACATTTAATAAATAATATACTTTTTAATATATATTCATATATTAAATCATAAATGTCCAAATACTTTTTTGGGGCCACTGTATAGATAGCATATTGCATATAAAACAAAGACATTTGTAACTTTTGAAAGTGAATTTTGTTTAATTAAAAAAATCAGCAATATGCATTAACACTTTATAAATTATGTAATTTACGTAATTTTTTTTTCTTACTGTCAAATTCTTATGTAATTTTTTTTTTCTATATGTAGTTGTATAGCATATTGGTCAACTACCATTGTTTTTAATTGTGGTTTATAAATAAACTGACATTGACAAATAAAACTGACATTAAATCAGCCACAAAATTAAAACCACCTGCCTAATATTGTGTAGGTCCCCCTCATGCCACCATAACAGCGCCAACCCGCATCTCAGAATAGCATTCTCTGTTGACATCTCTTATCAACAAGGCGTTTCCATCTGCAGAACTGCCACTCACTGGATGTTTTTTGTTTTTGGCACCATTTGGAGTAAATTCTAGAGACTGATGTGCATGAAAATCCCAGGAGATCAGCAGTTACAGAAATACTCAAACCAGCCCATCTGGCACCAACAATCATGCCACAGTCCAAAACACTGAGATCAAATTTTTTCCCCATTCTGATGGTTGATGTGAACATTAACTGAAGCTCCTGAACCGTTTCTGCACTATTTTATGCACTGCACTGCTGCCACATGATTGGCTGATTAGATAACCGCATGGATGATTGTTGGTGCCAGATGGGCGGGTTTGAGTATTTCTGTAACTGCTGATCTCCTGGGATTTTCACACACAACAGTCTCTAGAGTTTACTCTGAATGGTGCCAAAAACAAAAAAATATCCAGTCAGCGGCAGTTCTGTGGACGGAATGCCTTGATGATGAGAGAGGTCAACAGAGAATAGCCAGACTGGTTCAAACTGACAAAGTCTACAGTAATGCAGATAACCACTCTATACAATTGTGGTGAGAAGAATATAATCTCAGAATGCTATTCTGAAGTGTCCAGATACTTTTGGATATAAAACTATTAGCTTTATATTTCTGACAACTTTTGTGACATTTATAACGTTCAACAATATGCGTTAACACTTAAAAAAGAACGTAACTTGTCTTGAACAATCATCTTTTGATGAACATTCAAATGTGAACAATGTCACATTTGATTGTACATTAAGAAATGATCTAAGAATTATCTTATTTAATCACATTTTATGACATATTAATGAAAGGGTTGAATGTTATTATAAAGTGTTATTTGATATTCATTGATAATTTTTCCTTTCAAGGAAAGCAGTCACCCATCGCGTTCACTATCAGTTCAGTTGCGTCCTTTCCAAGTCCTTGTCCCTTGATTAAAACGTCTCACCTCATCAGATGATTTACCCAAAGTTGAGTTTGTTCAGATCTATAATCTGACTTGACCCCAATCTAATTACAATATTAATTTATGGGAAATGGAGACATTTATGAACTAGGCGTTCCTTGAAATTGTTCATCAGTTTGTGCCGGGCTCAGAGAATTTGCATAATGAGATCTGAATTTGGGTCCAGATTGTAGTGTTCTGGTGGCTGTAGAGCAGTGATTGACCAGATTTTCCCTGGGGGAATATGGAGTATAAATGCTAAATGTGTGATAAAAAAAAACATTGCCATATCTGGTGGTGGAAGTATTCATACTGAATCTTGACTGGCTCCGTTTCATCTGTTAACCTCTGAGGAATGCTAATTGTTAAGTTTGTCCACATCTTACAGACAGCTTGTGTTGTACTTCTACTCTACAACTTTTAGTTATGTGCAAATATTAACACAAGAGATGTACGATATATCAGCTGCCATATATATGTATATACAGTATATACACTGGTGGTCAAAAGTTTGGAATAATGTACAGATTTTGCTGAAGTTGAAAGCTATTTTGTTCATTAAATGAAGCTTAACATTGTCTTTGTGTTTGTTTTTGAATTGCCACAGTATGCAATATATTAGCATGTCTTAAGGTCAATATTAGGTCAAAAATGGCAAAAAAGAAACAGCTTTCTCTAGAAACTCATCAGTCAATCATTGTTTTGAGGAATGAAGGCTATACAATGCTTGAAATTGCCAAAAAACTGAAGATTTCATACAAAGGTGTACACTACAGTCTTCAAAGACAAAGGACAACTGGCTCTAACAAGGCAGAAAGAGATGTGGAAGGCCAGATGTACAACTAAACAAGAGGATAAGTACATCAGAGTCTCTAGTTTGAGAAATAGACGCCTCACATGTCCTCAGCTGACAGCTTCATTGAATTCTACCCGCTCAACACCAGTTTCATGTACAACAGTAAAGAGAAGACTCAGGGGTGCAGGCCTTATGGGAAGAATTGCAAAGAAAAAGCCACTTTTGAAACAGAAAAACAAAAAGAAAAGGTTAGAGTGGGCAAAGAAACACAGACATTGGACAACAGATAATTGGAAAAGAGTGTTCTGGATCTTAACCCCATTGAGTTTTTGTGGGATCAGCTAGACTGAAAGGTGCGTGAGAAGTGCCCGATAAGACCGCCACATCTATGGCAAGTGCTACAGGAAGTGCGGGGTGAAATGTCACCTGAGTATCTGGACAAACTGACAGATAGAATGCCAAGGATCTGCAAAGCTGTCATTGCTGCACGTGGAGGATTTTTTTATTTATTTATTTATTTTTTTGATGAGAACTCTTTGAAGGAGTTTAAGAAGTTCTGAACATTTTTTTCAAATTGTAGTGATTTTTTATTAGATCATCTGATTTTTGTATATATTCATTTAAATAAACATTTATTTTTTATTTATTTTTTTATATTATCAAGGCATATGTTTTGTAACATTCTATATAGTATAAATGTTGATTTACTTATTTATTTGTTATATATCAGGGCTTAACTTTGTAGAATTCTCTATTCTAGATAGTGTAATTGTTTTTATTAGTTTATTTTTAAATATTATCAACACTTATTTTTATGAAACTTATATTATACAGTATAAATGTTATTTATTAATAGAAATGGATCAGCAGCATCTATTTTAGAAAATGTTACATTCTAAACAGTGAAATGTTTTTATTTTTAAATCTTATCAGCGCATTTTTTTTTTTTTTTTACAATTCTACATTCTAGATACCGTAAATATTTTGAAATATTATTAGTGCTTTTTTGTACAATTCTACATTCTATAGTACATGTTATTTGTATTTATTTTTAAATATTATCAGCGCTTAAATGTGGTTTTTATTTATTCTTTTTTTTTTTTTAATTAGGATTTTTTTGTAAAACAAGAAAAAAAACTACATTCTGAATTGTGTACATGTTTTTATCTCTTTATAAATATTATTAGTGCTTATTTTTTGTAAAAATGTTACATTCTAGATGGTGTCAATTTTTATTCATTCACTCATTTATTAATTCTTTTATTCATTTATATTTAAATATTACCAGGGTTTATTTTTTTGTATTGTTTGTATTTATTTATTTATTTATACATTCATTAATTTACTGTATTCATTCAATCATTTATTTTTAAATGTTTTGTAAAATTGTACATTCTAGATATTGTAAATGTGGTTTTTATTTATTCATTTATTTCTTTTTGAATAATAGGATTTGTTGTAAAAAAAATAGTTTAAATGTTGTTTTTATCTCTTTAAAATAACAGATAAAACAGTGTAGATTTATAACTGGCAGTCGCACAGAAACTCTCTCTCTCTCTTTCTCTCTCTCTCTCTCTCTCTCTCTCTCTCTCTATGTATATATATATGTTTTTTTTTTTTTCAAGTGGTTGTATACGTCACAGTCACTGACAGAATGAAAACATGTAATGTGTTGTTTGTTCCAGATGGAACGCCCTTGTCCTGGTGGCTTGACCGGGCAGGAGAGAGAAGGACGTACTGGGGTGGATTTCTCCCGGGGGTGCAGCAATGCGCCTGCAGCCTGGATGAGAACTGCATCGATATGAACCACTTCTGCAACTGTGATGCTGACCGCAGCTCATGGTAAACAGACATATACTTCAATCGCCATTTATCATTGCATGTGCCTAATATTAGTGAACTTTTGCATCAATTGTTTGCTTGACTTACCTGCTGAAAAAAAAAAAAAAAAAAAAAAAAAAAACACCTAAACCAACCTATACTTGTTTACTGGTCTTAGTTGGTCTAGCTTGTCTCACAGCCCAAACAAGCTGGGTTTAGCTGGTCTAGCTGGATTTCAGCTTGTCTCCCAGCCTGAAGTGCCCAATACCCCTCTAAAACAAGCAAACAGTCCAGCCTGACCAGGCTTGAAGACCAGCTAAGACCATCTTTTTTCAGCAGGGTTTTTGTATATCTGTTGAAAATAATCTTACTAGCTGTTTAAATGATTAATAACCATAGAGAATGTTGCCCAGCCTCATATATCGTATGTAAACATAGTTCTTGTTCGCATGTGAAAAGGGAGAATGACACAGGAGTATTGTCCTACAAAGAACACTTACCAGTGACCGAGATCTTGGTAGGCGATACAAACCGAACGGGGTCAGAGTCAATCTACAGAGTGGGATCTCTCCACTGCTATGGGGACAGTACGTGAGGCCGTAATGATAATTATTCACCGATATCTAATAATAAAATGTCTGAATTCATCAAACTGCAAAATCAACGCAATGAATAATATAAATGAAAAATTCAATGTTTCCTCTGACTTCAGGGTTTCTGTGGAACGCCGCCTCCTTTTACCAGGAGTCGTCCTACCTGCACTTTCCTACGCTGCAAGCCGAACTGAGCATTGACATCTCCCTCTACTTCAAAACCACAGCTCCCTCTGGAGTCTTCCTGGAAAATCTGGGTGCGAAAGATTTCATCAGAGTGGAGCTAAGTGGTGAGTCTCTTCATATTGATAGCCAGACCTTCATAAAACTGAGTTTCCCACTGTAGGTTGGCCACAATCTACAGATGCAGATAGAAAATACTGCAGAATCTGTAAAGATCAATATCAGGACCAATGTTCTTGACAGGTTTCGTGAGATTCACCCATCTAGCAATTGCTCAAGCAACACAAATGTGCAAACAAAATGGTAAAATGTGCTCATACTCATACCACGTCATTAGTCATTGCTGCAAAGAGGAGCAGACGCAGCCAGTTTGACTCAAAAGAGCAGTTTAACTGAACTGTGCCGCTGTGTTCAGTAGCCGCTGAAATCATCAACTGTATAATTACTGCACAGTTCACAGAGGCCGTTCATCTTCATCATATTGCCTGCCTTCATCTTTTCTTTATTTATATTATTTCCATGAAGTATAAGGGCTGGTTTTCCACTGAGTGTTCTCAGAATCTATTGGCTGCATATAAAAGAGGTAATTACACTAATGTAAACTTGAAAATTGAAATGTTGGCCCAATTTACCTTGAGAGCTTGCCTTCATTTTCAATAGTTTCATGTTGCGTTGGGTCTTCAGTTCCTCTGTTTCAATGACATCAGTAACTGAAAACTATTGTGTTTGAATGATGCTTCATCCATGCCCCTAGGTGTCAGTGTAAATTCAAGACGACATGCAAAGAAAATTTCTGAGTGCACCTTTAAAGGAATAGTTCACTCAAAAATGAAAATTCTCTCATTATTTACTCACCCTCATGCCATCCCGGATGTGTATGACTTTCTTTCATCTGCTGAAGACAAACAAGGATTTTTAGAAGAATATCTCAGCTCTGTAGGTCCATACAATGCAAGTGAATGGTGACTGAGCTCAAAAAGCACATAAAGGCAGCATAAAAGTAATATATAATACTCCAGTGGTTTAATCCATGTCTTCTGAAGTGATATGATAGATGTGGGTGAGAAACAGATCAATATTTAAGTCCTTTTTTACTATAAATTCTCCTCCCTGCCCAGTAGGTGGCGATATGCACGAAGAATGCAAATAGCCAAAAACAAAAGAAGAAGAATGCGGAAGTGAATGTGGACATTTATAGATAAAATGGACTTAAATATTGATCCTTTTCTCACCCACACCTATCATATCGCTTCTGAAGACACGGATTTAACCACTGGAGTCGAATTGATTACTTTTATGCTGCCTGTATGTGCTTTTTTGGCTTCAAAGTTCACTTGCATTGAATGGACCTACAGATCTGAGATATACTTCTAAAAATCTTTGTTTGAGTTCTGCTGAAGAAAGAAAGTCATACATTTCTGGGATGGCATGAGGGTGAGTAAATGATAAGAGAATTTTAATTTTTGGGTGAACTATCCCTTTAACACTTTCCCTAAGGTCATAGGTTGATTCACAGGGAACATGCATACTGATAAAAGATATACCTTGAATGCACCTTTATGTGAGTTGCTTTGAATTAAAGCATCTACAAAGTGCATAAATGTAATTTGCACAATTTTTTTCTTTTCATTGCAATCTGATTCGCCTAGCGCCCTCTATCGTGACATTCACATTTGATGTTGGGAACGGACCGGTGGTTCTGACGGTAAAGTCTCACATGCCGTTGAATGACAAGCAGTGGCATTACGTAGGAGCAGAGAGAAATGTAAAGGAGGCATCGCTGCAGGTGGACCAGCTGCCTTTGCGCTTCCTGGAGGCCCCCTCCGAAGGCCACACCCACCTCCAGCTTAACAGCCAGCTGTTTATTGGTAGGCATAGCCGTGAGTGACAGCCTCGTGCCAGCAGTATGCAAGAGAATAATATCCATGTACCTGTACACAGATGTTGTAAATATACTTTAAATATTCATTTTTATTAGTTTATTCATTTTAGATTCCTTTCGAAATTGTATGTATTGTTGTTTTTAAAGGGATAGTTCACCCTAAAATAAAAATAGCTTTCTTTTGTGGAACAAAATTACCTGAGCCACTCTATTTTACATACAATGAAAGCAGATGGTGATTTACACGGATGATGCTCCAAAGAGGCAAAAGAAAGACCATTAAAACACAAAAAAGTAGCCCTATATGATTTATTCCTTATTCCAAGTATTTTAAAGCCATACGATAGATTTGTTTGAGGAATAGACTGGAATTAAGTCATCATTGGCTCAAAATTTTCCTCTTCGCTCTAGCTCTCAAATCTCATTTGCACATTTACGACTTAGGATATGAGGTGCCAGGTTTGACGTTAATGATTTTGATAACCATTGGTTCTCGCACATCTTGTAGCCAGCTGCGATGTGATGTTGCGAATTGAATGCGAATGCGAAATTTGAGATTTAATTCATTTAGTTGCATTCAGTTAGAAATATTCAAATGCATCATGCCGCAACTGGCCACAAGAAATGCGAAAACCAGTGATGTTCAAAATTGTTAACGTCAAACCTGGCGTGACGTATCTCGAATCGTAAATGTGCGAATGAGATTTTAGAGCTACAGAGGGGAAAATTTTCAGTAAAAAAATTACAAACGCTATTGTATGGCTTCGGACGACTGGAAACATGGATAAGTCGAATGGACCACTTTATAGTACTTTTTGATAGCCCCTGGTTACTGTATGCATTCGGGTGAGGGTAGTTGGGTAAATGATGACAGAATTTTAAATTTCTGTTTTGTCATTTACTAGAAGATCTATTAAAACGTTCAACTTTAATCATGTAGATTACTATTACAATGCGGTGTTCTATATTGCTAAGGATTACTAGAAGTTTCTGTAGTAACATTGTATACATTGTCAACAGGAGGAACAGCATCCAGGCAGCGAGGGTTTCTTGGATGTATCAGATCATTAAACATCAACGGAATAACGCTTGACCTTAAGGAACGAGCTAAAATGACCCCTGGGGTCAGCTCAGGATGCCCGGGTCACTGCAGCAGCCAGAACAGCTTGTGCCACAACAGGGGGAAGTGTATCGAGAAGAGCAGCGGTTACGTTTGCGACTGTACACACTCTGCCTATGGAGGACCTAACTGCAAGAAAGGTATGTTATTAAAAATCATAATATCACCATATCTGCGAACAAAATACTGCTTTGTTTGTTTGCTCATCCTGACCAGCCCGACACAGGAACCTTTGCTCGACCAATGGTGTGAGTTTGGGGGCGGGACTTTCTGTTTGTTTGACCAATGGAAGACTGGGGAAGAGTTTGAGAAACCTGTATGAAAGCAGTCATACTTTATTTTATTATTATGTATTTATTATTTTATATTTGTAGTTATTTTTGCCACTTTTGCTCACACAGCATTTTCACTTTCTGGTGTCGACCAAAAAATTTGGCTGGGACTTGTTTGCATCTGCGTGTTTGTTTGAACGTGTTGTTACCTGCTTTTGTTTATTTTTGGCATGGAAACAAAAGGGTTTTGAATTTCTGTAATGAGCCTTTTTTTTTTTTTTTTCTTACTTTGATACGCTCACTATGCTTCTACGAGGTATCAAAGAGTGTTCCAGAAAGAGCAAGTTTTAGAGCTCGGTAACCTCGATTTCTGAAGATGGCAACGTGCCCACAGATTGCACCTGATCAAAGCCGAGCAGGATAAAACATGAGATATTCACTGCAGTTCTGCTATTCTCTATCCCTCTTACTCTCCCTGTCTCTGTATGGCTTTAGTTCATGGCCGTGAACTGCCGCTGTTTGGCTGAATTTCCTCAAAGGGCTGCAACCTGACCAACCCCAAGGGACCCTGCCTGCCCATCACATTCAATGCTAAACATCTTCACCGTCAAAACACCCTTTGTCACATTTGATCCTCCGATAGGCCAGACAGCAGGGCCACTGAATGCTCAGTGAATGAGATACCGTTCTTGGCTTTGCTTGTTCTTTATTGGACTCTTGAGAATTGGTGTTTCTATCAGATAATATTATGAGTAACACTCCAAGATGCATGGGGTCACTCGCAGTCCAGGCATAATTATGCATTCATTTAAAAGTTAAATTTGTCGTTAATTTGTTTTTTTTGGACTCTTTCCATTCAGTGTTGTGTCCTTGATGTTCAACAGCACACAATTTATGTAAGAATGGTTTTACAATCAAATTACACAGAAATTCAATTAATGATGTGGGTCAGATTCATGCAACAATTTGCGTAAGAATGGTTTTACAAACATTTTATAGAGAAATTTGATTAAAAGGATACTGTAGGTTGCATTCATGTAACAATTACGTAAAAAAAATATTTTACCAAAAATTCACAAAGAAATCTGATTACAGATGTGAGTTGTATTTATGTGACAACTATGTACGAATAGTTTTGCGAACAATTTATATAGAAATTCAGTTAAAGGTGTGCAAGAATGGTTTTACCAAAAATTTAAAACACAAGTTTGTTTACTGGTGTGAGTCGCATATATGCGACAGTTTACGCAAGAATGGATTTACAAACAATTTACATAGAAATTTAGTTAAAAAGTTATGGGTTATATGAATGCAACAATTTGCGCAAAAATGGTTACACAGAAATTTTTCACAGAAATGTGTAACGTATGCTGGCTGCTGACAATGATGGCAATGTCGAAGACGTGAAGATGCTGTGTTGCTGTGACGTGGCATGGAGCAGGCTGAGGCGTTGCTGTGACGTGGCATGGAGCAGGCTGAGGCGTTGCTGTGACGTGGCACTCGGGCTCGGCGGTGGCGGCCATGACGTGGCACTCGGGCTCGGCCATGACGTGGCACTCGGGCTCGGCGGCGGCGGCCATGACGTGGCACTCGGGCTCGGCGGCGGCGGCCATGACGTGGCACTCGGGCTCGGCGGCGGCCATGACGTGGCACTCGGGCTCGGCGGCGGCGGCCATGACGTGGCACTCGGGCTCGGCGGCGGCGGCCATGACGTGGCACTCGGGCTCGGCGGCGGCGGCCATGACGTGGCACTCGGGCTCAGCATCCGCCTCCCCTACAGTGAACGGGGAACCAATGAACCGTAGGGCGAGGTCGATATATTGAGCCAGGCTGAGGGAACTGCGACCACCAGGCATCAAAAAAGAAATGGACTCATTTAGTCCAAATCTAAAACAGTCTTTGAGGGCAACCTCATTAAAGTCTACCTGGCTGGACCGCAGAAGTCCTCAACATAGTCCTCCAGGGGACGATTCCCCTGACGTAGGCGCAAAAGTAAAACCGCTGGGTTCACGGTGGGTCTAGTATTCTGTAACGTATGCTGGCTGCTGACAATGATGGCAATGACGAAGACGTGAAGATGAAGAACCCAAGTGCAGTTTATTTACAAACGTGAACACCAATAACCCTGACTACAAAACATGGCTATGGCTATGGCTATGGCTATGGCTATGGCTATGGCTATGGCTATGGCTATGGCTATGGCTATGGCTATGGCTATGGCTATGGCGTACCAAACACATACCATCACATTCAATACTAGACAACTACACAATGGAAAACATGAGGCTTAAATACAAGACATGGGAGAACATAAACCAATGAACAAACAGAACTCATAACAAGCTAATTAAACAATAAACCAATGAAAACATGACACATGAACATGGAGGGAAAACAGAAATCACATGACAAGGGAAACAGGAACTAGAATTTCAAAATAAAAGACATGAATCAACAGAATACACATGACAAAATGAAATTACATGTGTGAGTTGCATTTATGCGACAACTACATACAAATGGTTTTGTGAAAAATGTATACAGAAATTTAATTGCAGTTAAAGGTATGGGTCGTATTCATGTGACAACCTATGTAAAAAAAAATAATAATAATTTCGACAGTTTAAACAGAAATTTGATTGCATGTGTGAGACACATTTATGTGAAAAATACGTAGAAATGGTTTCGCACAGAAATGTAGTTAAATGTTGCATTCATGTGACAATTTACTGAAGAAGGGTTTTACCTAAATTTTAAACAGAAATTCTATTGCAGGTGTGAATTGCATTTATGCAACATTTTACACAACAATAGTTTTACAAACAATTTTATAAAAATTGGAAATTTAAATAAAGGTGTGGGTAGCATTTATGCAAAAATGTACACAAGAATATTTTTACAAACAATTTTTATACAGAAATCTAATTACAGAAGTGAGCTGCATTTATGTGACAATTAACGCAAGAATGGTTTTACCGAAAATTTGACACAAAAATGTATTTACAGGTGTGAGTTAAATTTATGTGACAATATATGTAAAAATGGTTTTACAAACAATTTACACAGATTTTTTGGGACTTTCCATTCAGCATTGTGTCCTTGATGTTCAATAACTCATAAATATGCTGACAGGGGACTGAAAACACAGCCAATGAGTATCTGAAATCTACCTGCCAGCGTTTGCTTCAACATTTTCCCGCTTTTGTGTTTTCTTCCTTTGCAGAAGTTTCTGTGTCTTTTGAAAGCGGTTCCTCTGTGACCTACACCTTCCAGGAACCTTTTTCTGTGATGCGTAACCACAGTCGCCAGTCCTCAGCCATCTACGCCCAAAGCAGCAATTCACGAGAGAGCATCGCCTTCAGTTTCCTCACGAAACAGACGCCCGCAATGCTTTTGACTGTCAACACCTACCATCAACAGTACATGGCTGTAATACTGGCTAACAATGGTATTCTGCTGTTTATTTTTGTTATATTGTTATATAACTGTATACTGTATACTTGTTATATTGGTAATACAGGTCATATTTCACTCCAAAGTCAAAAGAAATAAAGAAAGTATATTTTGTTTAAATGAAATGAAGCCTATTTTCATACCAATAATATTTCTTGCATTCTGACATAATTTTTCAGACAATTAAGCACATTTCTCCCCCATCTGTTATTACCGTAATACAAACAATATCATTCTTATTACTGTAAAGTGAAAAAAATATATATTAATTTAAGATGAAAAACATTTTTACATCATGACAGTATTGTTGCACTGCTTTAAGAAAAATTAAAAAAGAAATGTTCTTTTTTTCTTTTTTTTTTTTTTTTACTGTAATACAGTAAACAAATACTGTTTAGCAATAATACACATCCAATTTGAATTAGCATTGAGAATGATGGGAGAAATTTTGGTGGGAAAATGTGCCAAAATAAGCATATAAATTACAAATTTTTTCCCCTTATTTTTCCACCATTTGATTGTGGGGTGAAATGTGATCCAGACATGTTTTCTTGAAATTCACCCATTAATATTTTCTCCTTCAATATTGACAAAAACAAACAAACAAACAAACAAACAAACAAACAAAAACTCTTAATTAATGTAGGGTTGAATTTACCTTTTAAAAAGCATAATCTTGCCTTAATATACTCTAATATAATACTGATATTAATATAGTTTTAAGATGTTAATGACTATACAGTAGACAAATGTTTCATTTTATTTTTGTTGATGCTTTTGTCCTGTTATGACATGTGAAGAATCACTTTGTTGGATCAGCCAGAACTGTTTTTTGATTACCTTCAAGCTGTAGATGATTACTACAATGATGATGGTGATGTTGATGATTGGAGAGGAGCATCTTTTCCTGCATTTCTCACATTTCAAAACAGTGGTCAAGCTAGCAAGTACCCTCCTTAGTGGGGAAGGAAATAAGCCAGTTGAGTGTGTTTTGCTGTCTTGATTTTGTCTCACTCATGTCTCAAAATGCCTGTCTTTTTCGTGTCTAATTGGTTTCCTGCAGGGAGTTTGCAAATATGGTATCGGCTCAACAGAGAGAAAGAGCCTGATGTCTTCATGCCATCGTCTCTTAATCTGGCCAATGGACAGCTCCATAGAGTCCAGATCCATAGAGAGGGACGGGACATGTACGTCCAGGTGAGTTAGAGTTAATTGGCGAATATGTGGCGCTATTGTCAAAATCATGTTAATTTCAAATAAACAAATTTCAAATAAACAAAACTGAGACAGTGTCTTAAATTTCATGGCAACTCAACACATGAACAGTATAGTAAATATTTGTGCAGTTTAAAACATTATTGCGCAAGTCTAAAACAACCCTTACGAAAATCGAGTGTGCATGGCCAATTTGCAGCAAGCTTGCCGCAAATTCGCCACTGATAATTTTCACATGCAAATGTGCTTTGCGGCAAACTTGTGGCAAATTGTCCATTGTTGCCAAAGGTTTGCCGAAGGTTCACCACTACCGGCATAGAGCTGCAAACTTCTGGCAAACATTTGCGATGAATCAAAAGCTCAACACACAAAAAGAATTTGATTTAAAGTGTGGATCACATTCGTGTGACAAATTATGCAAGAATAGTTTTATGAACAATTTACACTGAAATTTGATAAAAGGTGTGGATTGCATTCATTCGACAATTTAAGCAAATAATATGTAACAAACCATTTACACAGAAATTTTATTAAATCTGTGTCGCATTCATGTGACAATTTACACAACAATAGTTTTACGGAACATTTACAAAAAAAAAAACATTTGATTAAAAGTGTGGGTCACATTTGTGTGACAGTTTACAAAAGAATAGTTTTACAAACAATTTACACACACATTTGATTAAAAGTGTGGGTTGCATTAATGTGACAGATTATGCAAGAATAGTTTTATGAAAAATTTACATGGAAATTTGATAAAAGGTGTGGATTGCATTCATTCGACAGTTTACGGGAAAAAAAAAATGTACACAGTAATTTTTAATAAATCTGTGTCGCATTCATGTAACAATTTACACAACAATGGTTCCTTGTCTTTCACTCACTCGACGTTGTGTCAATATAGTGACACTAGGGGTTTGAGCTTGAGAGCCCCAATCACCTTTGCTTAAAATGAGTGTTTGCCGCCCCTGAGTGTTCACAGCTGGATGATTGGTTTCTGGGCTCAGAGTGCGACTCACGGCCGTGCCCCGCCCCGGTGCCTTTCTTCCCGGAAGTGCACGAGGAGCAAACGAAGTCGTGGAACGCACCTTTTACTGCCTGTACATGCTTTGCAGGCTCATCCACTCTGACTACCCTCGACGGCAGAGCGGCTAAGGGATATGTCGAGCTTCCCCAGGTAGAGTGTGCCGTAGCAGTGCAATTATGGCTGCAGGGCACAGCCACCTGGTATGACCGACCAAAGCTCCCTTCCAAGGCCTGTAAGTTCTCTTCCTCTTTAATGACGAAAGCTTACAAGTCCGTGGGTCAGGCTGCTTCCGCCCTGCAGGCCATGGCCATCCCGCAGGTCCACCAGGCCAAGGTGCTAAAAGACCTGCACGAGGGTGGACCGACCCAGGGCTGATGCAGGAACTGCGCACTGCAACTGACCTCACCTTACGTGCGATGAAGGTCATGGCGCGCACCCTGGGCGGACGATTTCCATGCTTGTGGTCCAAGAACGGCACCTGTGGCTCAACCTTGCGGAGATGCATAAAGCTGAGAAAGTCCACTTTCTTGATGCGCCCATCTCCCAAGGGGGGCTTTTTGGTGACACCGTCGAGGATTTCGCCCATCAGTTCTCGACGGTGAGAAAGCAGACCGAGGCAATTAAACACATCCTGCCGCAGCGCGACCCGGCCACCTTCAGGCCACCAAGGTCCCGCACTCCATCTGCTTCTCCCCAGAGCCATTCCCCTGCGGTGCCGGCCCCGGCTCCTGTACCATCGGAGCCCGCATGCTGGCCCACGGGAAGTCGGCTCCACCTTCCCATTAGTTGGCCCCCAAGAACCCCTGATGGGCTTCAAGGCTGCCCACCCAGGGATGAGGTGACCGCTCCTGACTGGTCTGGCCCAGGACATCTCTCCAGCCCCACCATCGCCCCTGGGCCAGCGTGTGGTGAGTATGACATCGCCGAGTGCCCTCTGGGCCTCGGCACCCACATGGTCAAGAGCAGTTTCCTCATTCCCTGGGCCAGCACACTCACAACGGCCATGTGCTGGAAGTCTTTCTGGTCAATCAGGCAAACGCGAGTATGCCCCAGTCACCAGCCAATGTTGCGGGCTTGCGGAGCAGCACGTCCCCCCTGGGCTGTCTTTCAGGTGGGGCGCCTGCTCTGCCTTGCCACGAACCACCCTGCCCGGGTACGGTAAGTCCAGTCATCCCCCTGGTGCCGCTGTCACTGAGGCTGGAGACCTGGTTAGAGCTCTCCAGCCCCTCATGGTGGCTTATCAGGACAATTTGCCTCGGCTATGTGATCCAGTTCGCCAGACGCCCGCCCCGGTTCAATGGCATCCTCTCCACTACGGTGCAGGGTGAGGGTGCCTCCATCCTTCGGGTGGAAGTTGCCACCCTTCTGGCAAAGGGAGCAATAGAGCCCGTCCCCGTGGCCGAGTTGCACAAGGGCTTCTACAGCCCTTATTTTATCGTGCCCAAGAGAGGGGGAGGGTTGCGCCCAATCTTGGACCTGCGTGCCCTGAACAAGGCCTTACAAAGGCTTCCGTTCAGGATGTTAACGCAGAAGCGCATCCTGGCATCAGTACGACATCAGGATTGGTTCACGGCCATTGACCTGAAGGACATGTACTTTCACGTATCGATCCTTCCTCGACACAGACCCTTTCTTCGGTTTGCTTTCGAGGGACGAGCATACCAGTACAAGGTCCTCCCCTTCACTCTGTCCCTGTCCCCTCGCATTTTTACCAAGGTCGCAGAGGCTGCTCTGGCCCTGTTAAAGGGTGAAGGGCATACGCATTCTCAATTATCTTGATGATTGGCTAATCCTAGCTCACTCGCGAGATCTATTGTGTGCACACAGGGATCTTGTGCTTCAGCACCTCGACCGACTCAGACTTCAGGTCAACTGGAAGAAGAGCAAGCTGAAGATCTTCAGGCAGAAGGTAGCGGCACCAGTGGAACTATTTCAGAGGCTCCTGGGGCATATGGCATCCTCGGCAGCGGTTCTCCCCCTTGGGTTGATGCATATGAGACCACTTCAGCACTGGCTACAGACTCGAGTCCCGAGGTGGGCATGAGCCATGGCACCCGGTGTGTGACCATCATGCCACAGTGCCATCAGACTTTCAGCCCTTGGTTGGACCTGGCATTTCTACGGGCAGGTGTTCACCTAGAGCAGGTCTCAAGGTGCATCGTGGTCATGACAGACGCCTCGAACTCGGGCACGGGCAGGCAGTTTCAGGGCTCTTGACGGGGCCCCGACTCCAATGGCACATCAACTGCTTAGAGTTGCTGGCAGCATCGCTGGCCCGTGAGGAGCCTCCGGCCATTGATTTAGGGCAAGCATGTGTTGGTCCGAACCGACAACACAGCGACCGTAGTGTACATAAACCACCAAGGCATCGTACACTCACATCGCATGTCGCAACTCGCCCGCCGCCTCCTCCTTTGGAGTCAGAAGTCTCTGCGAGCCACTCACCTTCCGGGCACCCTCAACCGTGCAGCGGATGCGCTCTCACAGCAAGTAATGCTCCGCAGGGAGTGAAGACTCCATCCCCATGTAGTCCAGCTGATTTGGGAGAGATTCGGGGAGGCACAGGTAGACCTGTTTGCTTCCCAAGACTCCTCTCACTGCCCCCTGTGGTACTCCCTGTCCGAGGCCCCCCTCGGCATGGATGCCTTGGTGCACAGCTGGCCTCAGGGGCTACACAAGTATGCGTTTCCTCCTGTAAGCCTCATTGCACAGACTCTGTGCAAAGTCAGGGAGGACGAGCAGTAAGTCCTGTTGCGCCCTATTGGCCCAACCGGACTTGGTTCTCGGATCTGATGCTCCTGACAGTAGCATCTCCTTGGCGCATTCCCCTGAGGCAGGACCTTCTCAGTCAGGGGCAAGGCATGCTCCAGCACCCACGGCCGGACCTCTGGAATCTCCATGTCTGGCTCCTGGATGGGCCGCCAGTGGTGGTAGACACGATCACTCAGGCCAGGGCCCCCTCTATGAGGCGGCTGTATGCCTTGAAGTGGTGTCTTTTCGTGAACTGGTGTTCTTCCCGTGGGGAAGACCCACAGAGATGCGCCGTCAGGCCTTTGCTGTCTTTTCTTCAGGAAGTGCTGGTGAGACGGCTGTCTCCCTCTACCCTGAAAGTGTACGTGGCTGCCATAGCAGCTCACCACGATACACTGGACGGCAGTCCCTCACGACAGCATGACCTGATCAACAGGTTCCTCAAAGTCGCAAGGAGATTGAATCCTATACCATGCCTGATCCCCTCTTGGGATCTCTCTGTGGTCCTACCTGCCCTACAGAGAGCCTTGTTTGAGCCCCTGGAGCAGGCCAAGCTCAGCACTCTGTCTCTGAAGACGGCCCTCCTGGTGGCGCTCACTTCCATCAAGAGGGTGGGGGACCTGCTCTCTGTTACCAGCGAATGCCTGCAGTTCGGGCCGGCACACTCTCACATGATCTTGAGACCTCGGCCCGGTTACGTGCCCAAAGTTCCCACCACTCCTTTTCAGGACCAGGTGGTGAAACTGCAAGCACTCCCTTCAGAGGAGGAAGACCCGGCCTTGTCGTTGCTGTGACCAGTTCGTGAACTATACATCTACCTGTACCGCACACAGCGCTTTAGATGCTCGGATCAGCTCTTTGTTTTGGAGGACAGCAGAAGGGGAAAGCTGTCTCCAAGCAGAGGTTGGCCCATTGGATTGTGGATGCCATTTCTCTCGCATACCAGTCTCAGGACTTGCCGTGCCCCTTGGGGGTCTGGGCACACTCCACTAGAGGTGTTGCATCCTCCTGGGCACTGGTAAGGGGGGCCTCTCTAGCAGACATATGCAGAGCTGCAGGTTGGGCTACACCCAATACCTTTGCAAGGTTTTATAACCTACACATAGACCCGGTTTTGACCCGAGTGTTACGCGGTAACAGCAGGTAGACTGGGGGGCCGGTTGGGTGTACCGCTTGCATTGCACCTTTGCCCTTTTTCAAAGGTGATAATGTGCACTTTTTGTCCACAACAGTTCCCCGTACCGGTGAACTCCAGATGCCTCTTTTATTATTTAGCACTGTCCGGTGACAAACTTGGCGGATGAGTAACGCCACCAGGCCCAGTACTCTTGGTATTCCCCTTTTCAGATGAGCCCATGTGCTTGGGCTCAGTGATCCATGCGTGGTTATTCCCCTTTGGTAATCCAAGGGGGTTTCCACTGTTCGGTTTCCCTTTTAGGTAAAACCTGTGTTTCCCCTCATCAGAGCTTTCTCTGTCTTGGCCACTGTGCTGCGTACCCTCTCTGTAGATAGGGTCCTCCTGTGGTATCATTCCATATGTGTACTTCCCCATTGGTAAGTCCATGTGAGGTATGCGCCACATATTATCCTCCCTCCGGCAGGATGTGGTCTCCGCAGTGCTCTCCTTCCTGGAGAGTGAAGAGCACTTCTCCCCCTTAGCAGGACTAGGGAGACGCCTTACCTAACTCGCTGGAAGGTCACACATGGTTGAGCGCTCGCTGTGAGGCATGCAGCAGCTTGCCCTTGTCCACTCTTCCATGCCTCGTGACACGGTTCAGTGCCTGCGGCATTTCCTATAGGAAACCCTAGTGTCACTACATCGACACAACGTCGAGTGAGGGACAGACAGAGAACGTCTTGGTTACTGATGTAACCTCTGTTCCCTGATGGAGGGAAAGAGATGTTGTTTTCCTCCTGCCGCGGCGCTGAACCGGCCGCAAGTATCTTGCATAGAGTCATAGAGGGAAATTGCATAATAAACGTCACCATTTCTACTCATTCAGTGTGCACAGTTGTACCAGTTTCATACACTAACCTGCAAACTCATCAACGTCACTTTGTTAATAATTTGAAGAAGTACAAAAACTTTCGTAACATTGGAATGCCATCAGCTCATAATGTGTGAGATATCATGTCTTGTTCATGCTGAAAACGGCTTCAATAAATGTCACGTCACCCCCTTGTGGTCTCTCAAAGCTATTGCATCAGACTACACTGAATGGAAAGCAACTGACAGTGAATTTAAATTTAAATTTAGGCTTCTAATTTAAAGGCTTCAAAAATGTATCGATAAAACAACATGCCATTCAATAATCGATATATCGATATTTTATGACATCCCTAGTTTGGACCACATTCATCCAACAATTAATAAAGTTTTATAAACAACTAAAGAAAGAAATTTGCTTTGCTTGTGTTTCATGAATAAGGCCATTATTGCACAAATTGTGGCATTCATGTGACAATTTATGTAAGAATGTTTTTATGAACAATTTACACAGAAATTCTCCTCATGTTTCATAAATAAGGTCTAATGTTGCCGGGTGAAAAGTCGCTGTGTGGATCATTTACTGTGTATTATTTATCATATTCCTTCCTAATGATTCCGACTGGATTTGATTTCAGGCTGAAGTTAAATTCTGAGTTTAATAAAGTGGCCTGATGTGCATGGCTGATCATATGTAGAAGTGTTCATTCAGCCCCCACTGAACAGACTTGAGCAGTGATTTAACTGAAGGATGTCATCAGCATTCTCTACACAGCATTGCGAATTAACCCACAACTGATTTTGTTTTGCACCATAAATAAATATCAGAGTATTTTTAGAATCTCATGACAGAAAGGTATGTTGCAGAAGTAATACATGTGTCATGCCACATGACTTTCTCTTTTTCTTCTGTATCCTTGTACTTCTTAGATTGATAAAGATACCAATCTGAAATACAGCCTGTCCACGGACAAAGAGCTGATCACGATAAGGTCTTTGACACTGGGAAAAGTCACAGGTAGGCGGTTTAATTAAACTCCAAGATTAAAGGTGTGGGTGTAGAAGATTGTGCTTAATTGACTAATTTCACCACTCTAATCCACCTTGGGATAGTTTGATGGGCAAAAATATTTCGTTTGGTCATGTGCAAAACTACGTATTTTTTTAAATTGACAATTCGGGTTGTCTGAATGACTAGTATGTCTTAAGGAAGCCTTCAATAATTAGTTTTTTTAGGTTCATGTTGTCTAGATCCAGATCAGATGTCTCTTATTGGGCATTCACATTGGACATGTTGTGTTAAAAACAGCAAGTTGAAGAGTATCAGAATGGAACAGAATGCAGGGTCTCAAACATTTTTAAAAGTTGATGTCTTAAAATGAATAAAAAATGCAACACTCATGGTGCAAGACACTGAAGAAACAGCAAGACACAGCACAATGCCCAAAGACAACCGCCTGCATGTGAAGACCACCAAGACAAACAATTTTGAAAATATAGCACAGACTGAATGCAATAACGTGTCCTTGCAAACACCCAAACGCAGTAATGAGGTGTAATGACGCCAAACGCAGCTCTTCAATAGGGTAAATCACATATTAACAAATAAATAGGGTAAATATCTATACCTTTTATACATTGAAAGCTATAAAAACACAAAGAAATTCTAGAAAAACTCACTAGTCTACCTTACTAACCAACTAGCCCACTGTTGGATGACTAGTCGAACATCTTTAGTATTATTGGACAAGTATGAAAGTCAGTCATTGTGCAAAAGAGTATAGAACTTTCTATCCACCTTTAAAGTACCACCTCCTTGTCTCCCATAGGCCGAGCTGGTGTAGACGAGGAGGTGCTCCAGGCCGGATCGCAAGGTTTCATTGGCTGTCTTTCATCTGTTCAGTTCAACCATTTGGCTCCTCTTAAGGCGGCCATACTGAATCGAGGAAGCTCATTGGTCAGTGTGCTCGGCAATTTGGTTGAGTCGAATTGCGGAGAGCTGGCAGATAAATCTTCATCCAGATCTTTATCAGGTTGGTATAAAGTCAAAGATTGAACTCAAGGCACATTTAAATACATTACCATATCTCTTATTTAGTTGATTTATTCTCAGATAATGCAGACACAGGAAGTAGAGGGAAGAAGCTTACGAACGCTTCCCAAAGCGACTCTGCAGTAATTGGAGGTACGTACTGCTCTCCTGTACCTTTGTACTCCTAGGGCTTTTCAAAATCAAACAAGATGTAAAATCAAACCTCAGAGGGCAATTTCGCCTGGATACACGCAATTATGTGGTGTCATCTTTCGTTAAGGCACCTGGGGTAATGAACAGGGGTTTGAAAGACTAAAAGCATGTTCACACTGACAGCGATTTGCAATGACAAAGCAATTTCAAGGCGTTCGCATGCAATGACAGTTGGCGATTTGATGTGACATGAGTGACAGTAACTTAAAAAGTTAAGACGAGTTCAACTTTATGCAAATGAGCAGTGACACAATGTGCCATCAGCCAATGGGAGTGTAGACAGTGAGTGGTCTGATGCCTGATACAGCAAACGCCTACTAGCAGCCATCAGTACAGAGATTTAATGACCTCTAGTGATTTGACCACTGCCAGTGTGAACGGCCCTTAAATCTTAACCATATGCGATTGCATCAACACAAGCTGGTAACCAGGAGTGTAGCAACAATGACAAGTTTGAAGCCTACGATCAACAAGTGAACATAATCTCGTGGTGCCATCTCACAGAGGCATAAAATCTTTTTTTATTTTTTTTATTTCAGACTTTCACTTCCACTGTTCCTCGCTAGTGGAACAACCTTCAGAACTCCACCTTAGCATCTGATTCTCTAACTATTTTCAAGAAACATCTAAAGACACATCTATTTTGTGAGCACTTGACCCAATCCTACTAATGCATAACTTGATAATAATAATAAAAAAAATCTCCCTCCATTCTTTCACCACTCTCACCTTCCTCCCTACTTGTTCTTCTCGGAGCAATCTGAAACGTTGTATTGCAGCACTTCTCATGTTTTTGCCTCCTTATGATGAATCACTTTTGCTGTATTCCTCATTTGTAAGTCGCTTTGGATAAAAGTGTCTGCTAAATGAATAAATGTAAAGTTCATCTCACCCTATCTTTTTAAGATATAAGTATTTAATTTTAAGAGTTTTGTTCAGCTTGGCCACGGCACAAAGAAAGAAATGCAGCAAGCCATGTAAAATTGTGATTTTAAGGCCAGAAACATAACATTACGGAAGTTCAAGTACACAAATGCAATCACTTGGCTAATGCATTGCCAATGCGCAGTTCGAATGAACATGCTTATCTTGTGTTCTTGCGTTGCGGTGTATGCGGTAACAAACCTCATTACTTAAGGGAGCGATAGAGTTACCTTCAAAATCTGTGCCATTTACTTGGATGTGTTGTCATTCAGGTAAATTGCTATAAATATACTGACTTTAACTTAGCTTCTCTGCAATATTCTCTTCAAACTGTTGCTTCGCCATGACAGAAGTTGACTTGAAATAGGGCTTGGTATCACCTGGCACCTCATGATACGATACGTATTGCAATACACGTCATGATTCAATATATAGCAATACACCACAATATCATAATTTGATTAGATTATGAATCAATTACAATTTCAATTCCAATTCTTTGGGTATATTTCAGTTATATGCTGATGAAGAGCAGTTTTTGTCTCTTGGTGACCTCAATAAATAGATTTGGAAGTAACAGTGTGCAACCTTTGTTGTGTGTTTACATGATATGAATACACAAATAGTTTTATATAAATATCAATACATGGATCTAAAGTATTGATGCAATATTATGAGAAAAAGTATTGCGAGATATTGATATTTTGATTGTATTAACACAGCCCTAACTTGAAAGAGAAAATGTACTATAGAAGCGGACAGTTTACTCTAAATTCCACTATAGCGACCCTAATGGCAACGTTGAGACTGCAATGCATACTTGTGTTGTTATGAATTGCAGTCTGACACATTTTGGAAGGCAACAACACACAGAATCGAGATTGCGTATCTAGAAGTGCCAGTTTTCACGTACTTGCATAGAGTATGTTTTGGCCTTTAAGTCTAAGGAGAAACCTCTGCCAAACAGCTGTCGACAATGGACTGAACAAATTAATTCCACTATGGTTAGCGCTCACCTTCCAACATCCGGCTTTAAGGAAATCAAAAAGGACTACTGGTCACATAACATAATTAATATTCATGAGCAATGCTGAGTTTTATATTGTATGCCTCAAACCTTTCAGATAGTCTCTATGTCCCGTCTGGTAGCTTGTACATTGTTCTTCTTTATTGGGTATTCTGCAGCCAATACTATTTACTAATTCATCATTTTGTGGATGCATTCATCCAAAGTTTATTGATTAACGCTTGTGGGGTTTGAACCTACAGCCTTTCGATTGCCAACCCCAGAATGTCTAGACAACAGTTATCCACATATTTATTCTCTTTCTCTTGTAGGTTTGATAGCAGCAGTTGTGCTCATTACCCTCTGTGCAGTGGCCGTCATGACCCGCTTCCTCTACCGTCATCGACACGAACGCACCCGGCAGATGCCTACCGTCAAGGAGAAAGATCACCAGCCCAGGCCAGAGCTTAGATACCGGGCTGAGCTGGACCTCCACAGTGCCATGAGAGACAGCAGGAAGGAGTACTTCATCTGACCTGTGATGTCCAACCTCATGACCCCAACTCAGTCACTCTGATCCCGCCTGCGGCGCCAAACCAGTGGACAAAGGTTGGGGAGTCAGCTGAGCCTTGTGGACACATCCAGTGCCCTTCACCCTCCAAACCACTTTCCTTTAGCATTCAGGAATCAGGGAATAGATACTACCATTGTGGATTTTAGTGCCCTTAACTGGGTCCCAGGTAGGGCAGGTGGTCGAAACGGGTCCGAAACGAGGCATAGGATTGTTAGTGCCTCATGAACAAGTATAGCATAAAACCACCTTGTATTGCAGAGCCAAGGAAACCCTGATCATTTTTATATGTACAAACGTCAATGATACAGATATGACTGTTGGATTTTGCCATAATTGCATTGGCAGAATGGTGGATTTCAACAGACCGGCTCTGTCTTCACAGCGGTGGTTCTTTGCTGTGGTTTTTCATTGTGTTCCTGGGAGTTATAAGATCAGGTGGCTTCAAAGCTCTGAAGCTTTACACAAACATGGCCTTCAGCCCTTGCAGAGGACGAATAATCAAAACAACTCTCTCTTGCTATCAGGGCTAATTATTTAACCAGAGAACAAAGAGATTACAGAATCGTTGGTGCGCGCACACATGCGAGTCAGTCTAGCAGACAAACAAACACTCAATGGTCTCCAGTCTGTGGACTGTGTCGAATCAAGCAGCTCTGGTACAGTACTAATCCAGCACGAATGGTCTTGTTCAGACATAGGCGAGCACGATGTAGTGATATAAATAAAGTGGGTGATGTTACCAGTGGATTTCTGTCACTTCCTCCTTCCTTTCCTCTATTTCTTCTTGATACATGCAATCCTTACTTATTTTATAGACAACATGGAAAAACATTCACAAGACATTTAACATTTATATTGTGAAATTTTTGAGCATTAATGGCTAGGGTGTACTTCGTTTTTCAGCGTGCTGTTAGGTCTTGCGCACAGTTGAGTATACTATTTTGATCGCAAGCATTCGACACATGTTCACAGACGTCGCGCACAGGTATATGAGGCTAGAAAAACTAGGAATGCTCGCGGACTGTGCTGAGAAGTAGCGGCAAGCTTAAAACTGAAGCATACTTTAGCTTTTACATACTAGATTATAGGGGAGATTAATTTTCATAATGTGACGTATTTCTAGGGATTCAGAATAAATAGCAGGAAAAATGACGGGATTTGATTTCATCCATTGGAATTTGATTGGATCACGAAATTTGGGCTATGATAATATTGTTTGATATTCTTTTTCCTTGCCCAGGTGGCCTTGGTTACTTCAGCAGAAAAGTAATTTCAAGGATGTTTATTAAGAAATTAGGCCTGCATATTGTCAATTTTGATATGGTTTGGTGAATAGTTTTCTTTCAGCATTTAGCTTACATCACAGCCAGTCAAAACCATGATTTACCATTGGCTATTGCTGGCCAGTGGCAGGTGGTCCATATTTTGGTCCATTTCCCAAGAACAGAAAGTTGTTCTCAGTTTTCGCTGTCAAAAATGCTGTCTCTGTGTGGACGGAAGGCCAAAACGTAGAGAAACGAAAATGTATTAGTGTGGACATGGCCTTAAATGTAAATATCTGCTAAAGGTTTATTTTTATTTTTTTATTTACTTTTTTGGGTTACAAAAGCATATAAACGGCCTCAAAGATAACTGACATGGACTAAAAGGTCATGATTTACTCACCGTCATATTTTTCCAAAACCATAAAATTACTTTTTTGTAAACCTTTTACCTGTGAAGTCTGAGCAGAAATGGGGTTTTCTTTTCTCTGAACATTGAAGTTTCCATAGAATCACCACAAATCACTTAGAAGTGCATCACATGAGGCCACAATAAATTTAAAGTGGGAATATGAGAATTCATTCTGTTCTGGGCCAGATATGATTCTGTTCCATTATATTCTACAGGAAGTGAGTAATGGAGCCAAAATATCATTCACATCCTTTTAAAGGCTGCCTGGTCTGAACCTCACATATGGATTTGATCATATTTATGATTTAAGATACCTCTGAGATATAATGCAACTATAATTGGTTCCCGGACTCAAAAAACAGGATGAAAATGTTCTTAACAGAAAAGGGGCAAGACGTTCAGATTCCTCCGATAATCGCATACAATGCAACAGAGCAAGGTTTCAAGGCGGTATCTAATCATCGCTCCACCCAACCCCCTCATTTGTCATTTGCAGTGGCATCAGGACAAAGAATCAGTAATGCTAGATATTTATCTAGCGGTGATCTATGTAAATGTCTTTCTGGCGATGGCATGGTGATGATAGATCCTCGCTCAAACAGCCCTGGGCTCAGAGCTGAGTCCGAACTGCAGCTAAATTCATCTCTCCATGGATGAACACCAGCGGAATGTCGTACTACGATCATTCCGTTCATCTCATTAGATTTCAGGGCATCTCACAGAGGCAGTGAATCTCGGATATCAGAAATTCATACTTTCAAAACGCAAAGCAGGATAGCTCCCCCAACAATTTCAGCCACCCAGAGAAAGCTTGATATATGATGTTGGGGTTTTTAATTAAGCTTCACTTCACTAGAAGCACAGATGTGCAAACTTTTAAATGGTGGTACTGTATATCAATTGTATTTGGAGAGTCAAAGTTGTCAGCTGTTCCTGATGTGACATGAAATGGCATTTGCAACACATTTAACTTTAGTAATCTGACATATTTTTGGGCAAAACAATATGTACTGTACAATGGGACTTGATTTTATCCATTGGGAATTGATAGGGTTGTGAAAAATGGGCATTGCATCCCACAATGAATCCAGGACGAAGTTTAAGGGGAGAGGTTGAAAAGGAAAACGTTTTAAACGTTAAATCATTTTTTGAACAAAGTACAAAAATATAGTTCTCCAAGTGCCGTTACATCTTGCACAAAGTGCGCTTCACGCAAATCAGCACAGTACGTACGACCTAGTTTTTCTAAACACGTGGACTGTTTGCGTGTCATTGGCGCATGCTCCTGGCATTGACTGTGCTAAAGAGTATCACAAAGCTGTCGTAGTGCACATATGTCAAATGTGTCCTTATGGGCTCGTGTTCAAATTAGTATACTTTTTGTGTGCTCAACTGTGCACAAGATGGAATGGCATTCGGAAAAATGAAGTATACTCTAGCCCAGGGGTCGGCAACCTATGGCACGCAGAGGGATAATCACTGGCACGCCAGCAACGGTGAGAGAGGAGTAGACTAATTCATTTATATAAATTCCGCACCTGCATTCCAGTCTTGATGTAATCGTTCCTCATGATCATGCAGCGTGTTTTCATGAGCTGAATGGGAGGCTAAACAAAAAGTTAAAATGTGACGAGACTGCAGTATAACCAACAGAGTGGTGCAGCGTGTGCAAGCCATTCGCACATCACGAGACGGCAGCGCTTCACTTTCGGTTCATCGTGCCCACTTTGTTTCGGTCAGGCTGTGCAGATGACAGCCTACATTCCGTGTTTCATTTGTTTCTTTTTGCATTCAGAACAACCACTATTAATCTTTGAAATTTCCAACCCAGCATACAGGTACACTGTCCTTAAACCATGGTCACACTCAAAATTACATAAAACACAATTTGGGATTCAAAAATCTGAGTGTATTCAAAATATAACTTAAACCTGGAAATAAAGTTGTAGGATTTTGCAGCTGTGATTTACTGAAAATCGCAACTGCAATAGTCGATCAGCTTGTGATGCGCGAATGGCTTGTACGCGCAGCGTGAGTCTAGTCACACTGTAATAGTGTTTAGCCTCCCATTCAGCTGATGAAAACACCCTGTGTGATCATGAGGAATGATAACATCAAGATGTAGATTGGAATGCAGGTGTGAAAAACTTAATATAAATAAAACAGTCTGCTCCTCACTTGTTGTGTGCTAGGGATTACATGATTACAATGTCATAATATAAGAAATAATTAATTTTCGGCACAGCTATTGAACAGAAAAAAAAAAATGGCACTCCATGTCAAAAAGGTTGCCGACCCCTGCTCTAGCCTTAAGAGGGATTTGTCAAATATTGTTTTGTTTTATCTGTTGTTGTTGTTGTTGTTTTTTTTTTTTTAATTAAGCTACACCAATAAAAGCAGATGTGCAAACTTTTTTTATGATGGTACATTAATCGGATAAGAAGAACTGAAGCTGTCAAACATTTTTACCATGCAGGACGCAACATAAACCAGTTAATATAGTTTAAGTGTTCTGTTTTACACTAAAAGCAGGAATATAAAGTAGTAGTTGCTGTATTTTGAAGGTTTGAAGTGTCATGTTTATAGCTGTTGCTGTTCTGTTTTCCATTTTGTAGATTTTTGAGTTGCTGTCACGTAAGGCACACAGTGCTCTTTTCACTAACAAGCTAGAAGTGAGACCGAGACCATCCAGCACACCAGACAGCACTAACAAATAACACAGACCTTTCACAGCTAAGATCTTATGTTACTATCTGAACAAATTAAATTGCATTTCCTCGGCTGAATGCAACACACCTGCTTTCTTAACCAGGATTCTTAACCAAGAAACATACATGTACGCTTGCAGATGTGAATGCTTGGCCAGTGTTGTACAATCTTAATGTTCATTCTTGGGTTAATGTGACTATAAAAAAATCCCTCAGTACTCCAGATGGAGTCTTGTGTCTGTGCCTTTAATTTATGTATATTATCATTCAGGTAGCTAGCTATAAACATTTAAACAAAATTAAACTTCTCTTCATACTGTTGACAGTAAATGCCCTGAAAGAGAAAACTTACCATAGAAGAAATTTTACGCAAATACTTGCAACAGCACCCCTTGTGGCAATGGCGAGAATGCAACACAGACTTTGGTTGCATTACGAATTGCACTCTGAATTCAACAATGCATGAAATCGAGCTTGAGTAGCTAGTTGCATTTGCATTCAAATACTTGCGTAGAGTATGTTCCCCTTCTGTCACTCACTCAACGTTGTGTCAATGTAGTGACACTAGGGGTCGCCCTTGGGAGCCTCAAACACCTCAGATCTTTGAGAAAAGGCCAATGAGAATTGGCGAGTGGAATTTTCATGCCACTCCCCTGGACATACGGGTATAAAAGGAGCTGGCTCACAACCACTCATTCAGATTTTTTCTTCGGAGCCGAGCGGTTGTACTATCAGCGAGCTGAATACTACTGCTGTTCCATTCACCACTTTCTCTCCTTCTGCACGACGAGTGGGTGCTTCGACAGCGCTAAAAGTGTGTATATTCCTGCTAAAGAGTATATTTTCTCTATTAGAGCACACACATTGACGTTGAACATCTTTTTAAAGATGCATCTTTATAAAGATGCCTTTCCGTCTTTGTGTGATTCCTGGATGCAGTCGCTATCTCTCTGCTTCCGATGGCCACAGGTGCTGCCTCACGTGTCTGGGCAACGATCACACTGAGGCAGCTTTTGTGGATGGTTCATGTTCTCATTGCGAGAATATGACCATGGCAACATTGCTTCCTTCTTCCGGGGGAAAGCCACTCTATCCGCCCCCCGCACCTCGCCTTTTACCTCCGGGTATGGCGAGATGACCGCCGTGCTTGCCTGGGCCGCCGCGTGTGTCGGGTTGGAGTGGAACCCGTGAACCCTGGATGTCCTTCCTCCCTGCCCTGTGGCTCGCGAATTCAGCGGAGGAATTCACAGCCGGAACCAGTACATGTGCTAATATGCCCTTACTGAGGTAGGTGTTCCACGGATGCTGGTTACTCCGGTAACCCCCTGTGATGTATTTTCTGCAGTATGTTCTCCCTGTCGGCAGACCTGCGTCTCCCTTCGACAGAGCCCTCTCTGTCCCGGTCACCGTGTTAGTAGAGCTCCTCCCCTTTCAGGCAGGACCTACCACCGCACCTCTTCCATGTGCGGCTCTAAGCCCACATGACATGCTTGCCACATTTTACCTCCCTTCCAGGCAGGATATGGTCTCCGCGGTGTCTTTTCCCCCTGAAAGAATAGGGTAGGAAAAGAACACCTGGTGTGGCCGGCTTCCATAATAGATATGTCCCCCCCCCCCCCCCCCAGGGATGTGGGGAACTATGCAATGCTTTTTGGGGCATTGGGGGAGGCTATGTGCAGACCAGTGCACCTGCTACTACGCACGCAGCAGCTTGCTTGCACCTGCACCGGCAGTCCACATAATACGGTTCAGCTAGTTGTGGCGTTTCGTATAGGGACCCCTAGTGTCACTACATTGACACAACATCGAGTGAGTGACAGAAGGGGAATGTCCTGATGGAGGGAATGAGACGTTGTGTCCACCCTGCCACAACGCTGTACTAACCGCTGAAATGGCCGGGACCCTGTCTCGGCTCCTCAGCACAAAACCTGAATGAGTGGTTGCGAGCCAGCTCCTTTCATACCCGTATGTCCGGAGGAGTGGCATGCAAATTCCACTCGCCAATTCTCATTGGCCTTTTCTCAGATCTGAGGTGTTTGGGGCTCCCAAGGTCGACCCCTAGTGTCACTATATAGACACAACATCTCGTTCCCTCCATCAGGGAATGGAGGTTACAACAATAACCAAGACGTTTTTGGCCTTAAAAAAAGAAGACAATGACGAAACAAAACAGATGAAATAAGCAAACTGCGATCAGTTGCCTAAACATATTTTTTAAAGTGCATTTAAATAACACACACGATGTTATAGACATAATAAGCCGTATTCCAATTATTACTATTTATTTTGAGTTTATTTTCTATGGTTAGAATTATACAGGTTTATTGTGTATATAATTGTACATTTAATATCAATAAACAGAGAATTTTTTTTTTTTTTTTTTTAGCTTTATGTGTTACATTTCTGTGTCTCATTTTTGTCTAACCAGGATACTTATCAGCATATCAGTAATAGTCATTTTAAAATAGATTTTGACATGCATTGAGAATCTGTCTCGGTCTTGACAGGAACTAGCAATGACTGTTGTTCTCAAGGGCTTACACTCATTAAGAAGGTGTCAAGTGTTAGAAATGGCTCTGAAAATAGTCTTCAAACTGCATAAAGACAAAAGAAAAAAAAAAAAGGAAAGAGAAAAAGGAAATGTTGGGTTTATGTCATTCTGGGTGAGTTTAAGAGAGTTACACTTGTCCTAACTATCCATGACGTTATTTTTTGAGTGTTATATATACACTCACTGAGCACTTTATTAGGAACACCTGTACACCAACTTATTCATGTGATTATCTAATCAGCCAATCATGTGGCAGCAGTGCAATGCATAAAATAATGCAGATACGGGTCAGGAGCTTCAGTTAATGTTCACCTCAACCATCAGAATGGGGAAAAAATATGATCTCAGTGATTTCGACCATGGCATGATTTTTGGTGCCGGACGGGCTGGTTTGAGTATTTCTGTAACTGCTGATCTCCTGGGATTTTCATGCACAACAGTATCTAGAGTTTACTCAGAATGCTGTCAATCACAAAAAACATCCAGTGAGGACCATAGTGTTCCTAATAATGTGATAAGTGAGAGTATATTCTATGTTTAAAATACAACTACATGAAGCAGGATTTTTGACCAAGGAAATTTTACTATGGGCGGAGCTACCCAGCATGACGCAACAAAAACCGTCTTTGATGGTTGCGACTGTTTAGGATAAAAACTCAGTTTAAGACAGAGGATTATTATTAGGGCCGGTCTTAAGGTTAGGGTGTAATTTTTTCTGCATGCTGTTCTATCTCGTGCACTGTCGAGCACTTAAAGTATACACTTTTGACCGCAACCCAGAATGGACATTTTGGATGCATGTGCACTACAACTGCTTTGTGAAACTCTTTTAGCACAGTCAACGGCTAGTCAGTCAGACGCATGCCGACAACGCACAAGGACATGGACTGCACGCAGTAAGTGCTGTGCTGATGAAGAAATTTGCATCACGTACACTGTGATAGAGACATCCTGGCATACAGGAAAACCAAAGTATACTTCGGGCTTCAGACTGCCAAAATGTAGTCCCATACTAAACTTTACTGTTAGCATTGATTCTTTTTAAAACCAAGTTTCGTTGAGAGCTATTGTATTAGTTTTCTCAAAACTAAAGTGCTGACCTAGAATCAGCTTTCCATGTACTATCCTAGTGAATTTGATCACTCTCAAATTAACCTAGAAGTCTTATTCAAGTTTCATCTTGCTACAATTGCAACAACTCAGTTAATTGGGTGGCTTCAGATGCTGATATTGAGAGAAAAGAGAAACAAATCAAGCTCTGTTAAAAGCTTTTGGAGAAGAATTCAACATCCAGCACAGATAGATTGTTCTGTGTGGAGCCAGCACTTTCGGGACTGTATCAGGTATCCGTGTGTCAGGGAAAATAAATCACAGGTAAATGTAGAGAGGTAATTCTGAGTCTCTAATGCAGAAAGACAGACAGGAAGGGATATGGTGTCAACAGCAACCATCTAACAAGTTGTAGGACAAAAGGTTGAGTATCAACTAACACTGAGAAAAATTGTGGCCTCTTTATATTTCTCCATTTTTCACTCTGTTGTGGAGGATGATAAGACTGGATTCATGTCACCATATCATGTGACTCATTGTCACTTTGTCTCTTTCCAAGATCCAAAATTAATATTTCCATATGGGCAGACAATCTCACTGGAGTCATGCATTTTGTCTTGCTAATCTGGTCCAGCCGCTGAGTGTTTTGTTAGTGCATAAATATACAATCAGCAAACTAAATAACACAAAAAGTATTTCTCAAAGATAAAAATGAAAACAAGAGTTTCTTACAAAGCTTTCTTACAAATTGTAGTCTTTGTTAGAAGTCTTGAAAGAAGTTTAGTCTTGTTCTTATTATTATTCAAACTGAGTTTCCTTTTGAGATATCTTTGTTTTCCCTGCTGTTGTCATTTTAGATACTATCAGACTTTCTCATTAAATTTGCTTTCTCATTTAACTAAATTATAGTATTGATTATCCAATGGGGCTAAATTAGATTGGTTAACTAGAATTTGACATTTTCTGATGAAAGAAAGAGTAGTGTTTGCCTCCGGATGTTGTGGAGGGTTGCATTGCTACTGTATGTGTTTGCTAGAGTGTTCTGGGTGGTTGCTAGGTTGGTGCTTTTTGGCCCAAGTCAAAGCCCACCCTAAAGTATCTAATATTCTGGTACCTAGATATGGCTTTTTTGCATGTTTTTTTTAGGTAACTCCAAGGGAAAAATTTGTATGTAAAACCAGTTAAAATGGACATTTTTGAACATGAATGTGAGCTCTTGATAAGCTCTGCTCCTGAAACATACAAGGTTGCTAAAAAAAAGTTAGCTAAAATGTGTTTGCATTTGCAGTGCTCATTAGCTGTTTTAGAGTCGTCTCTAGTGCTATGTGGCTAATAGCCTCTCTTTCCGCTATAGCTTGATGATTAGCAAAAGGTTTTGTGTTTACATAAGAAAAGGACATCGGGGTCAACTTACTTCTCATTATGTTACTGAAAATGAGTGAAAAGTAATCCTGTTTGCAGCAAGGGACTGGACAATGGAAGTTTTGCAGTTGCGCATATGCTAATACATATGCTAACTTTTGAATGTTTTGAACATTTTCATTTCAGGAAATAGACATTGCAAAACTTGCATAAATGGAATCTATCTAGCTTACTTAGCCTGTTTGACAGATGTTTATTTTTTATTACATATAACAACCTGTCCTTACTATGCATAATGTACGACAAACGCTAAAAGCTATTTTTTTCATTGTTATTTGTATCAACTAGCCACGACTACAACAAGCAAGGAGTGGCAGGACATTTTGCTGGTTGCTTGGTTTGTGTATGTTTGGAATAGAGCACAACAGCGCCCACCCACTTTTTCAGCCATCTTAGTTCCAGAAGTATTTTTCCCCATTCATTTCTTCCATAGGGATTTCATAAAGTCCTTTGTAAAACAGTTCTAAGCCATTAACCAAACCAGCCAGCGTTGGGGTGAATTAAACGTAGTTTAATTACAAACATTACAAACTTGATTTGAAGCAAAAAATGTATCTGAAAATTGGACAAAAAGATGATGAGGGAATGAACTACAATCCCATGAAGCATTTCGAGTAACATAAACATAAAGTAAATTTTTTTTATTTTTTGCTAAATATTTAGATATTTACAATTATATATATGTACTTTGGAAGTGTAGGGAGACAGACTCAATTGTGTCTTTCACAATGCAGGTACTTACAACACAGGTACTGTATGTCATGCAAGTGGGTGGTCGCTGCAGCACTTGTTAGCCACAGTTCTATGATTGGTGGAGCATTTCTCTTCAGGATCATGGGTAGTATAGTTCTAAACCAGGAACTCTGCTCAATTTGTAAGAAATTAAGTTGAATTAACATGCACTGATAGCTTCAACGGAAATATATACCATCGATTAACAACCTCGAACCTCATGGTAAGTCTGTCTTTAAAGAATTACAAGTTATCGTTAAAAATTAATTTGTTTTTGGAAAAACCGAATGGGATTTCTACTTCCAGAATCCGACTGTTGCGCTTTATAGCATACTACCATCATACTAAAATTGATTGGACTGGCAAAAGCGATCTTTAAATTTTGACACAAAAATTATAAATAATAGTTTTGTTTATTTCTGAAATATTTACTCACCACTCACTGAATTAATAATGAAACAACAATGTGACAACGTCACGCACTATTGTTGTTGCACAATCGGTAGTTTCACATAAAAAATTAGGGCTTATTGCGTGAATTCAATGCGATTTATTATCTACAAAAATAACACGTTAAAAAAATGTATGCAATTAATCATGTCTCCGGACCGTAATGAGGAATATTCCTTCCATCGGAGCAATTTAAGCTAGGAGTACCACCTGTTTTCTCCAGGGGGCAGTAAGTGAAACTCCAGCTGTATAGGGAACACGCAGCTTATACAGATGGAAAACAAACCACACTTACCAAGCGCAGACAACACAAGATGAGAACACGTTCTTGTGTTCAAACCCAGCTTGATGTAGTGCAAATTTGAACTCAGGGATCTCAAGACATGTTTTTCTAAGTTTCAAACTACATTTAACTTGACACAGCGACCTAAACTTCATTCCAAACATAACCTCTTTCTGTTGCACTGTGCTAAATTATCCCACCCACAGTGAAATCTCAATGGTCCACAATCCCGCTCCACATAAATGTACGTACATTAAAAATCAAATATGTTCTGATTAGCTGTTATTGTGTCAGATCCTGCACATATATTGCTTAGGAACGAGTATAAACCTATAAGTAGTCAATGCTACCTTAGTCTAGCGAGTTGCGCAGCTATAAATCATTAGCAACTAGCATATTTCAAATTACGAATCCATAAATTTGTCAGATAAAGAATTTAATTCACCTTACAGCCAATATAAAATTGAACTCCTGCTGAAATTGAAACCGTACTGATTCCTGCAGTGTAATACAGTTTGAAAAATGGATAAGGTGGAAAACTAGCAAACGACTGAGAGGGCGTAGGTGAAATGTTACAAGCATAGAGATGGGATTTAACCGAAGCAGAAAAGATGGCAGGCATTGTAGCCACATATCAGCTTTTAATTTAAGGCTGGGCCTTCAACCAGTAATTTCATTAAAATGAGTCCAAGAGCCAAGTTGAACTCAGCCGTAACTATCTCGCGCCATCACTCAAAGCAGCAGAAACACTCTACCCCCCTCTCTCTCTCTTTTCTATGATGAACAACCTCTCTGCCAAATCGATCATCTCTCTAGTTCTCTGTCTCCTGCCTAAAACTCTTGCCTCTCAGCTCAGATCAAATCCAACTAATGGTTTCACACCGCTATCATTTATGAATGCACACCCCTAGCATTCTTTCCTACTCCGTTTGTTCTTTTTTATCTCTCTTTATTCCCCCATCCCCCTTCAAAAGGTGAAGGGCATATCATTCATGAATCAAAATGTCACCCGTTGTTGACAGACATGGATCAGGAAGGCTTGATTTAGTGTTAAACAGGATAGTGTGTTCAGGAGTGGGTAAGTAAATGTTAATCTCCATGATGACAGAGAAACATATGGCACTGACAGATGTGATGGACGTAGGAGGAAGATAGATACGTTTATGGAGGATGAAGCTAAATACCCTTTAAGCAATTTTTTTTTTTTTAATCAAAGAACAACACAAGGTTATCATATTCCACTTTAGATGGCAGTTACCATGAAAAGGGTAATAGATAAGGCTTTAAACTTTAAAAATTTTTTTTGAATGGTCAATGGGAGGAGATGCTTAATCTTGAAGAACATGAATAGGCGGTAAGCCGACATGTTGCTACAAAATGTTCCAGTACCTTGACATCGATCCCATTCTGTCGACCGCACACTTGCCACAAATTCGCCACTGATAATTTCCACATGCAAATGAGCTTTGCGGCAAATTGTCCATTGTTGCAAAAGGTTTGCTGGAGGTTCACCACTACCGGCGAAGAGCTGCAAACTTCTGGCAAACATTTGCTGTAAATTTGCAGCAAGTTTGCGGCTAGTTTAGATTTTTTGTAAGGGTAGTCCTGTGGAAAACATGGAAGTAATCACGTTCGCATGTGGTGCATTCACGTTCTATCGGTATTATCGTAAATACGAGTTTCCCACTCGGGAGTTGCACATAAACGACTCCTCAATTCGTAATTACAACTGGGAAACTCTGAGATCATTTTAATATCCGAGTTTCCGAGATGGGAGGAGTCGTTAACTTTCAACATGGCGGAGGAGACTACGGTTTCTGTAGAGAATGACAGCTTTAATCATTTTTCTTAATACAGCTAATTGTTAATGCTTGCCATTTCAGTCATATTCATTTATGTATATCAGCATCCTTTTGATGCATGTTGTACATTTTATACCATAAAAACAGCTTGTATTTGACCAAAATTCCATTATCGTTAGCAAGTAATATGTATTATGGTGTCAAAATAAAAGTTCCTTAAGAAATATGTATGAATAAACCTGCCGTTGTCTATGTTTCCTGTTCTTTCCGACAACAAAGCACTTGAATGCGATGTACTCGTAATTTAGTAGGATCATTTCGATAGCACATGAAGGCAGCAATAATCAATGGTGAGTGCAATTCGAAGGTTGGATTTTCCCTCTAAGATAACATTTTCACTCTGCTTAAGGTTAGGGTTGGGGTTAGGGCATATGGTTAGTAAAATATGCATTCCTGTTGACATTTACAGCTAAAAACAACTCACTTTGCAGCTTGCTTTTGGCACCATTCCATGGACATTTCACCCAGAAACTGAAGATCACACGTGCTCATATGTTCAAAAGCACTTCCATCTGGAGGCTTTAGTTTGAATTTCGGTAAGCACAGACCGATTTCAGCTGAGGAACTTTTGACCTATTATCGCCGAATTAACCCAGAACATATATCTATCGCAAATGGATCTACAAAATGCCCATATAGTGTCAACTTTTCAAAATTTTTTCAAGACAATTAGAAAATAAAAGAATATATTCTGATATATATATATATATATATATTTTTTTTTCATATATCAAAGAGATGATGCAACAAATGTTGAACAGGATTCATTACTTCCACAGTAAAATTTCATAAGAAACAACTGTCTTTAAAACACATATTGAGCAACACATAACACATAATCTACACATGTATAATCTACAATATGTATTTTCTCAGGCACTTTTTGAGTCTTAATAGATGCACAATTTACATAATTTCCGTAGTACACCCAAATGACAACAGCCAAATCTAACAGTTCATGTGTTGCACTTGCTATAGTTTACTTCCACTTTGCTTCTTCGTCAAATAGAAATGTCAGATGTTGGGCCTCATGTATTCAGATAGAAGACAAAGGCAGGCCTAACAGTCGTAAAAACCTAACTCAGGCCCCCACATTCCAAGTAGTAAATCTTACTGATAAAAATCGCGCCAAAATCAAACAAAGGGAGTCCAAAACAGACTGCAAATCCCATGAAGCCTTGCTCACTAAAGGATCGAACTCTCAACTCCTATTGGATGAGGCACACAACAGAACGTCACCTCAAACCATGACATCATCAGGAGTTGAAATACCTCTGAAATGCTTTCGTAATTTGCTTCCAGCGACTTTGTTTGCAGCGTGTGGACGCAGCTCTTCGCTGCTCTCAGGTGCAACCTCGTGGCACAAGGAAGTAATGTCCGACTTGAAACTGTGGCCATACAATCTCCATCTCCCTGGACGAGTTGAGATTACTCTGTGTTCAACCGAACACTCCGCATTTTCATCTGTTTGCCTGCAGAAGTGAAGAGATTAAAGATTTCTCTTCCATCTTCAATCAAGTCGACATTTTTGAGTTCTCCGCCAGCCCGCCGAGAATCAACAGCCGTACCGCCTGCCGACAGCGCGAGGAAACGGCCTCCCGTCATCACCCGAGCCTCAAGGAACCGGGTCAGAGTTAAAGGACGGAGGAAAACACATTCTACCTGTGTCCTCATGCGATTCAAGTAAGAGGTTTACGTCTGGGCAGAGATAGAATATTATAGTGTGTTATTCTTGTGTTTCAAGGCACGTGACCCCTCACAAACATTCTGGCACGCATTTTGGCTCGTAGATAGCTTAAATGCTAAAGCCCAGCTTTGTCCCTAAGCTATCGTACAAGCGGATACACGCGGTAACTGGTAGACGCCATCTCCGCCCCCATTCGCGGTCATATTTCCTGGTCGGAAGTCTCGCGTGACATACTCTCCACGAGAGTCACGTCCGCTATTTTGTGTGCGTCCCTCCTTACACACACACACACACACTGTCACACACACACTGTCACACACACACTGTCACACACACACCCTATGTTTTATAGAATTATTTTTATTTCCATATCTAATCATATCACTGTTTAGTTTGTAGTTGTAAGTCGGAAGTTTATTGTCTGCATTGTATTAATTATTTATTGATATTACTGCATAAATAAACTTTGTTATATTACAAAGAGAAGTGTTTTGGTTTGTTTTGCATATGCCTGTGTCATGCTGACAGCATGTCAGTGCTCGGATTCAAACCTTCATTCATTGTTTTTTTCCCGAAAATCGATATTCTTCGGATGTCGATTTTCCTAAGAAAACAGTCTAATATTGAGACTGTTTTACTATTTGGTTATTAGTCCCTGATTCCAGGGTGGTGCCCCGTCAATGATAATCCTTATTAATATTCGATTGATTTTTGATAATTATCTTTGATGACTGAATTTGAATGATCAATAAGCTAGTGTTAATTTTTATTAATGTTTCATCGATGTTAACAATTAACGATTATCTTTGATAATTGTTGATTTAAAGGATTTTAAAAAAGCTAACACTGATTCTCATCAATGTGCTATTGATTTTAATAATTAATAATTATCTTTGATAATTATTAATTATTGCTAATAACAAAACTTGCTCCTAAACGTAGCACACTACATTTACTGGAGCCCCATATGAGGTTTTAATGAGTTAGATTCAATTGATTAATTCAAATATTAAATTAATAATTACAGAAATAATTATTAATTATTTCTGATAGTAACACTGATCTAAACAACCAGTAAAGCCCTACACAGATATAAATTAAGTCAATCCCCGACACATCAGGGCCAATTAGAGTAAGAAATAGCATGCATAATATGTATGTTTACACGCATATGAGATACTGATAATTCACCATTGTTACACAGAGAATGCAAGCTAGTCTGGGAGCAAATGCTGGTTTGTAGTTATTGATAAACCTTAAATTTTCTATTAATTAAAGAAAAAACACATTTGCTTGAACATATTTCTTACAATAACTTTGGTTGAATGGTTGAGCTAGATGAATGCAGTCCCCACTACAATTTGTGCATAAATTGAGAAAATGGAACTTGATGTGTTTAAAACTAGCTGCACTCCAGCAATCTAACATAGCTAATAGTTCTCATTCCAAATAACATGAGATGTGTGACTATATTTGAAAAAAAAAAAAAAGTAATGGGATATCAAACCGTTTTGGTGAACAGTGCCTATTATTATTTTTTTACTTGTTTACAAAGGCAACGAGTTTCATATGTGTTTCGTAATTATAAGTTTAGCAAACTTTTGGTGTCAAAACGAACAGCATTCATCACAAATTGCAAAACTTAAGTTTATCTGGTGTGCCATTCTTATCAAGGCTGTTTTGATGGTCTTTTTTGAAGTTCTTTGCCCCAACATATGCTGACACTGAGAGATGTTTCTGCAGAGCAGGTGGAGAAAGGTAGAACACAACCCAATGTGTCATAGCAAAAATAGACAAACATCTGTCTCAGTGCTATCTCAGCTCAAAAACACTTTGCCGTCTCTCCCTCACACGCACACATAATACAGAGTAGTGATAGGGCACACTAAACTACTCTATAAACACACAGAAAACAAGTCTGTCAGCCTTCTCTCGGAATGATATGAAAAGAATAAAAGACGCAAAAAGGTAAAATCTTTGAAACTTCGAAAAAATGAAACAACGTGGGTGTAATGCGGTAAGTCAATTCCCTCCAAGAGCAATTCAGTTTTCATCCATATTTGGATATTTGTCACTATTCTGCCTTTGGTCAGCTTTCTAAAACAGCAGAAAGATGCCAATATAAAGGAGCAGATGATGACCTTTCTGAGGATGAATTGGGGAATGCTGAATAGGAGATTAGCATCTTTATTTGATATGCTCGAAAAATTGCAAGAAGGTGTAAATAATGCAGCTACCCCTGTATTTACTGGCAATGATAGGAGGAAATAAAAATAATCTCTGCAAACGAATGTGAAAAACAAATCACCATTGACTATGGGGCTTTCAGATATGATCTAATTTTACATACAGGACAATTTAAATCAAGTTATTTTAAAACACCAAAACAAGTCTGGACTTTTCAAATCACAACACTCTTCTTTCAAGGTGTTAAACGGGTCGTGAGCGAAAAATGTGAAAATGACTCCTTTACAATGCAAGACTCAGACTTGGAATTGTTAAAGTATTCCCTAAGATCCACATGAATAAATTAGCACATTTAAACAGATGTGCAAAAAAGACCAGCTGCTCATTCCTCTGTTCACTTCCAAGCTATTTCCTTCACCGCCAGACGAAACGGAACTGCGTTTAGTTTATGACATGGGAGTTTTGTTTGGTGAGAGTTTTCATTCGGCAGTTCGTGGTCAAGACGTTGAGAGAAAGACTATTTAACCCGGAAACAAAGTTGATTGCAGTATGCAGAATTTTATGCTACTGTTTGAAACTACTGTAAGTGTAGTTAATTGTATTTCAGTTTTTAAAAAATTTATGCAATCTCACGTAAGATTTCATGTAAATAAAATCAACTATGAAATGGCATTCTCATCTCATTTTACTCCTATGATGTGATGTATTTCTGAGTGAAACAGGATATTCAATGATAATATATATATATATATATATATATATATATATATATATATATATATATATATATATTAGATTGTGAAAAGTTATTACATTTTGATTTTACATTCTGAAGATTATAAAGACAAACATTTGATTTTTATTTGGAATAATGTGCACCTAGGATTCGTTACAATACACCAGGAACTAGGGTTGCCACCCGTCCTGTAAAATATGGGATAATTCCGTATTTAAAGATGAAATGATGCATACCGTATCTAATCAATACGAGATTTAAGCCGGTCCGATGGCATCACGGCGTAATCGTTCAAGATCTTTAATTTCACCTTGATATTGCCTACGGTGGGTAAGGGACCATCTGAAATGTCCTTAGATTTTGCTAAAATGTGCTAAAACTGTGGAGAGTGTGGTAAGGGACCATCTGAGACTTCAGCTAGTAGCACCCTCCACAACCCCCCCAACCCCATCAACAGATTAGATTTCATGTTGTCAAAATGGATCCATATGCGTCTTTGTTGTTGTTGTTGACCATTGCAAAGTCGACCATAAAACTCAGAGTTTCGAACCTGTAATTACCAGGGTTGTGCACCATTCAGAATTGAATGAAGAATGCCAGTTCAATTCCAATTCAATTCCTGAATTTGGACTGAATTTGAATTGAGGTAGCAAAAAGGATGTAGAATTGCAATTTGAATTTGAATTTAAGGAAGTAGAATTAAAACTGAATGAAACTCAAATAAATTCATTTTTTTATTTCAGACTGTTTTTACGTTTATTTTTTGTTGATTGTTACCCTTGTTATGTTTAATGTACCAAGTGTCGAGGTCAGTGCGTGCCATTTTAAAATACTTTATATGTTTGTTTGTTTTTCTTATGTGTTAATGTGATGAGTAAAATGGATATATAATTGTTTTAAGACAGCAAGCACTTTCTTTGAAATATATGTATATACAGAGTTTAAGAAATCTTCTTAAAGTTACTTAATTTAAATACAGTATGTATTTATTGAATATGTCAAATTAATATGTAATGTGTACAGCCAATATGTCAAATTCATGGCAGGTTGCCATTTTAAATAATTTACTTAAACAGAAGTAGATGAGTTAATTAAAAAAAGCAATGTAAACTGAATTTAAGTTCCACAAACATCACTTTTTACAGTATTAATAATACATAACGAATATAATAAAATGTAATAATGTAAAAATCCCTACTATAGAAATTTGTATTTCATTTATTTAACTATTTTGAAACTATTTTTATGAGGTTTTCTGAAAACAACGTGGTGGACCATTTCTGGTGCTGTATGGAAAAACAAAATTTTTTGATGGCTACATTAATTTTATTTATTTATTTTTAGATAGAAATGTTATGTCTATAAGCTATAAACAGGTGTACTTGGTCAAAAATGATAATGTAATTACACTTGGACTAATGAAATTGTGTAGTGTGACTGTATATTGAATTTCTTTGAATTGCAATTCAGTAAATTCAACTTCCTTTCATTCCAATTCAAATTCTAATTCAACTTTCCTCTGGGGCAAGGCCAATTCAATTCAAATTCAAACTCATGAATTGAAAGAGAGTTAATTCTGAAATTCAGAATTTTGCACAACCTAGGTAATTGCGAGTTTGACAGACGTGAGCGGTTTTGGTGTAACGGTTTATCGTGGCACCATACATTGCAGTTAAAAGATGTGACTATGCAGCCCTCTATATAGTGAGTAAATCACTTACATATGCAACCAAAGTTCGTGCTTTGCGACTAAAATGTGTATTTTATTCACATTTTACTCGCCAGAGATTGGGATGTGTAGTGGCGAAGAACAACTCGAGCACCACAATCCTTTTACTGAATGTAAAGCTGGCGATTAAGAAGCTGGATTCAGCCTCGTCTTTTACAGCGTGTTGTGTCTCGTGAGTGTGCGCCCTGAAGGAAATTGACCTTATTTGGCTGCAGTGGGTCTGGATCTGTCCTGTCCTTTAGTTCAGCCGTGTAATGGCATTGACATTGCATTTAACAATGTCTGTTAACCAGTAACGCACCTGTTTGATGTTTGTTAGAAGATAAAAATGTTGCAAAACTCGAGAGGTTGTAGATTTGAATTTGAGAATTTGTAGAATAAATATTTGTTCACATAAGTCGATACACATTATGCAAGTGAAAGTTTCCTTTCTCTGTGATCCATGTATTTTGTGTCCAAAGATGAAATCCAGGCACCCCATTTTCATTTCATGTCTCTTTAAAATCCTTTCTGTTATTTACAGTCAGTTGGTGATCAAAAAGATAAAAATAAATATTATTTTTAATTATACATTGCACAGATGAGGGAAAAACCACCATGCAACTTCTCTCGTTAATGTGCGCTGTGATTATTCAACCGTAAACACTTACTGATGGAGCTGCCATTCTCTTAAAGAGACAGTACCAATTTAGCGCTTGAACTACATTATCAATGTAAACTTAATGTAAATTGCACAAGTGTATATTAACAAACATGTTACAAAATGTAGTAATGTAGTAAGTGTAATACATTTTTAAATACATAAATATTTAAAAGGCAAAATCATTAAATGTGAAATATTTTATCTTCAGAAAACACTGTTAATATGAAAGAATTTAACAAATACAAATATTTGCATAGTAATTTTGATATAGTAGCACTTAAATTATTATTTTTATAATAAAACTATTAATTCTATTTTCATTAGGTTCCAACCTTGTGAATATTTTGTTAAAAATTTGTGACAACAGCTTGTATTATTATTAAAAATGCAGTTTTTATGACGTATAAATTGATAGAATGTGAAATTTGCACATTTGTACACAAGCTAAAATGTGATTAAAAGGATCAAAAGTGAAATATGAAAATTAAATGTACAATCTTGCATAATATATTGGGTGAAATCACATTTATGAAAATGAATATATATATATATATTAAAACCCACACATTATTTAAATGCCATACGGTGTTTCTGTTATCACCTGGATTAGGAACCTTTATGCACGGCTGACACTATTGACATCAGCTATACAGAACTAATTAATCAAACAGATATTAAAAATGTAAAAAAGTGTTTTGGGGTAAAAGAATATCACCCATATTCTCAGGGGTGATATACTTTTTTCAAAGTGAATGTTTTTAATTCAGTTCGGTTTTAAATTCAGGAGCAAATTCACCAAGAATGAATGACTACGACATAAACAGAAAATATAGCGTTTTATACAGAAACAGTCCTTCTTGGAGCTTTGATAAATCACAGTTTAGTATTCCTGTAATGGATGTGAGGCAAGGACAATGTCCTTATCCTTGTAGTTTTGTGTTTTAAAGAGATAGTAATCATTAGCTAATTCATTTACTTTTCAAAGTTAGCTAATGAATTCCCCTAGCATGTATGCTAACTGCTTGCTTTCTAATGACAAATACGCACATCAAGCCGTACATTGATCAGTGTTTGCCTTGTCGTTAGCATATTTCTGCAGTTGAATTAATAAGCTGATCACAAGAATACTGAACCTGATTTTGTTCTACAACATAAATTACACCCAGTCATACCTCAAAGGTGAATTATGAAGCCATTGTGTGCTTTTAAAATGCAAGTTGCAACATAACGACGACAATGGTTATCCAGTTAACTCACCCATTTGTGGTAGCTGAAGACCTTATTTAGCAACTTGCTAGCAAATAAAGTAAAAAAAAAATAAATAAAAAAAACACACAGGAGCTTTATTTGTAGAACAAATAGTGAAAGTCTTCTATTTTAATCATAAATCGAAAAAGGCTCCCTTACAAAAAATCAAAAAAAAAAATCTAGTTATTTTCACATGCAAATGAGCTTTTGATTCGCCTCAGATGTTTGGCAGAAGTTTGCAGCTCTTCGCCGGTAGTGTTGAACCTCCGGTAAACCTTTGGCAACAATGGACAATTTGCCGCAAGATTGCTGCAATTCTCATTTTCATGTGAAAATTATCAGTGGCAAATTTGCGGCATGTTTGCGGCAAATTTGCCATGAACTCTCGATTTTCATAAGGGCTATTCTAAAAACAATTGGAAACATGCCAAAAAATGCTAATCCTCTTCGGAGCTGCCTGTCTGCATTAATTTTGCCCTCAGGAAAATGGTTTGGGGGGTATTGGGGATTTTAAAGGAAAGATGGCTATTGATTTCATACAGTTCATCTACAGGAGAGGCGTCTCTGATTGAGGCTCTTGAAGGGACGTATGCACTATATTACGTTCGATTTCTCGAGAGCGCTAGCTGGCCTATTATGCTCTTTTCTGTTGGCAGTAAAATCAATTAAAAGCTTTAGCGGAGAAAACATGGAACTTTTTGGCAACAACGGGCCTAAAGGATGAGAAAAAATGCATATAGAAAGGCTTGATGACCAGACACATAACTTAGAAAATAGTTTGCAGCTAACAAAACCAACAAAAATAGTCAAAAAGTTAAAATTTAACTACAGTATCATGTCTAAAAAGTCTACCATTTGTCATTTGGTGGTTGCCAGGGCAACAAAGCTTTATGAAACTTCAAATCAATTAAACCAATTGCTTCACAAAATTATTCACGGTTTCAAAGCACTCTAAACATCGCACTCTAAGGCTATATAGTGGTCACAGTCATGTAAACGCAATGGAAATTCAAAAACAGCTACAATGACAAAATGCTTTGGATATTACTACCATATATAATTTTATTTAAAAGGCTCAACCTTATGTTGTTATGAAAATAGTTGGCCTGAAACAGAAAACCGACTCTAGGAGAAGAGAATTTGCACACATTTTTTTAAATTTGTACTTGCGTTAAAATATGAATTGTGGTTCCGCACATTTCAGATTGTTACAACACACAAAAATGAGCTTGCGTAGTTAGAAATGTCTGCATTTAGGTACTTACTGTATGTAGTGTGTGTTTCAGGTTTAAGAGCATATATTTGCCACTCAAGCAGTGTTAGCAGAGTTATCAGTCCATTTAACCTTTTATAATCAAATCAAAATCAAATCAAATCACTTTATTGTCACACAGCCATATACACAAGTGCAATGGTGTGTGAAATTCTTGGGTGCAGTTCCGATCAACATAGCAGTCGTGACAGTGATGAGACATATACCAATTTACAATAACATCAAATTAACACAGCACAATTTAAACGTCTGATATACACATAATTACACTCAACAATATACAAATAATAACATACACTGTACAGTATACAATACGCACTATTTATTCAATAAAAAATAAAAATATATAAAAAAGTATATATAGTATATATAGAATGTACAGTATTGTACTGTATTGACATTCAGGCTTTCGGCTGATAGTCAGTTGTTAAGAGAGAATATAATATAATAATAATATAATTTATGACAGTCCGGTGTGAGATATAAGAGTAAGGGTAATAAAGTGCAGTGCTGATGTATTTTGATCGTGGGAGATCAAGAGTTCAAAAGTCTGATTGCTTGGGGGAAGAAGCTGTCATGGAGACGGCTGGTGCGGGTCCTGATGCTGCGATACCGCCTACCTGATGGTAGCAGTGAGAACAGCCCATGGCTCGGGTGGCTGGAGTCTCTGATGATCCTCTGAGCTTTTTTCACACACCGCCTTGTATATATTTCCTGGAGGGAGGAAAGCTCACCTCCGATGATGTGTCTGGCAGTTGGCACCACCCTTTGCAGTGCTTTGCGGTTGTGGGCGGTGCTATTGCCGTACCAGGTAGAGATGCAGCCAGTCAGGATGCTCTCTACAGTGCAGGTGTAGAGCCGTGTGAGGATGTGGCGGTTCATTCCACACTTCCTCAGCCGTCTCAGGAAGAAGAGGCGCTGATGAGCCTTCTTCACAACGACTTCGGTGTGGATGGACCATGTGAGTTCCTCAGTGATGTGGACACCCAGGAACTTGAAGCTGCTCACTCTCTCCACTGGTGCTCCATTGATGGTGATGGGACTGTGTTCTCTGTCTTTTCTTCTGAAGTCCACCACAAGCTCCTTTGTTTTACTGACGTTGAGGGAGAGGTTGTGCTCCTGACACAAGTGTGTCAGAGTGTGCACCTCCTCTCTGTAGGCTGTTTTATCATTGTCAGTGATCAGACCTACCACCGTCGTGTCATCAGCAAACTTAATGATGGCATTGGAGCTATGTGTTGCCACACAGTCATGTGTGTACAAGGAATACAAGAGTGGGCTGAGAACACAGCCCTGTGGGGCTCCAGTGTTGAGGGTCAGTGACGAGGAGATGTTGCTGCCTATTTTAACCACCTGGCGTCTGCTTGACAGGAAGTCCAGGATCCAGCTGCACAGCGAGCTGTTTAAGCCCAGAGCCCGGAGTTTCTCATCTAGCTTGGAGGGCACTATGGTGTTGAATGCTGAGCTGTAGTCTAACAAACAGCATTCTCACATAAGTGTTCCTTTTTTCCAGGTGGGAGAGAGCAGTGTGTATTGTAGATGCAATGGCATCATCAGTGGAGTGCTTGTTGCGGTAAGCAAACTGCAGTGGGTCTAGAGAGAGAGGCAGCACAGAGCAGATGTAATCTCTGATTAGTCTCTCAAAGCATTTGCTGATGATGGGGGTCAGAGCAACAGGACGCCAGTCATTTAAGCAAGTTATTTTTGATTGCTTTGGAACAGGCACAATGGTGGATGTTTTAAAGCATGTGGGGACTACAGACAAAGAGAGGGAAAGGTTGAAAATGTCTGTAAAAACACCAGCCAGTTGGTTCGCACACGCTCTGATGACGCGGCCCGGAATGCCGTCTGGACCCGCGGCTTTGCGGATATTCACCCGTCGGAAGGATCGGGTTACATCCGCTACAGAGACAGAGAGTGAACTAACCTCTGTAGCTTCGGCCGCGAGAGCTCTCTCCACGAGGGCGGTGTTATTTCCCTCAAAACGAGCATAAAAAGCATTTAGCTCATCCGGGAGAGAGGCAGCGGTGTTCATGGCGGAGTTTTTATTCCCTATAAAGTCCGTGATGATGTTAATTCCCTGCCACATGCTTCTAGAGTTGGTGGTGTTAAACTGTCCTTCAATCTTGCTCCTGTACTGGCGTTTTGCTGTTCAGTTTTGCTGGGCACAACTGGCTTGTTTATGCTCCTCCGTGTTCCCGGAATTAAAAGCGGAGGTCCGCACATTAAGTGCCGTGCGAACATCGTTATTTATCCATGGTTTCTGGTTAGGATAGATCCGTATTGTTCTGGTCGGAACCACGTCCTCCACGCACTTTTTGATGAAATACATTACGCTATCAGCGTAAAGCTCGATGTCGTCATCAGAGGCAGACCGGAACATCTCCCAGTCCGTGTGATCAAAACAGTCCTGTAGCGTAGAGTCTGATTGGTCCGACCAGCACTGGATCAGAAACAGAATGAGCTTTATTGCCAAGTATGCTTACACATACAAGGGTTTTTTCTTGGTGACAGAAGCTTCCAGTGCACAAACAATACAGCAACATGACAGAGATAATAATAATAATAATAATAATAAGCCAATAGAAAATATAAGTATATATTGAAATACAAAATAAGACAAAATATATATATATATATATATATATATATATATACTGTATATGATGTACAAATACAAATCTGTTATGTACAGTGCAAGGGCATGTAATGCAGAAGAGGTAGGATATGTTAAATAAATATAATTGACTAAGCATTGTATTGCACGTAATTATTGCACAATGGGGCAGTTTTAACTGTTCGTGAGATGGATAGCCTGAGGGGAAAAACTGTTCTTGTGCCTGATGGTTCTGGTGCTCAGAGCTCTGTAGCACCCGCCAGGGGACAACCAATAATCCGCTCAGTAGTCCAAAATGTCCTTTGTAGTCTTCTGATGTCCGATATCATTGGTATATAGGGAGAAGAGTAGTGGGGAGAGCACATATCACCAGTGCTGATCATACATGTGCTGGAAGGGAATTTCCCCAGTCTCACTAGCTGCTGCCTGTCCGTCAGAAAGCTGGTGATCCACTGACAGACAGATGTGGGAACAGACAGCTGGGTTAATTTATTCCATAGGAGAGCTGGAATGATGGTGATGAAAGCTGAACTGATGTCCAAAAAAGTATCCATGCATATGTCCCTTGTCTGTCCAGATGTTGCAGGATATGATGCAATCCCATGTTGACTGCATCAGATCTGTTTGCTCTATAAGCAAATTGAAGGGGATCCAGAAAGTGTCCAGTGCTGTCCTTCAGGTGGGCCAACACCAGTCTCTCAAATGACTTCATGACCACAGACGTCAGAATGATGGGTCTGTAGTCATTAAGTACTTTGTCTTGGTTTCTTTGTGAATGGTATGACAGTGGAGCATTTGAAGCAGCAGGGAACTTCACACTGCTCCAGTGACCTGTTGAAGATCTGTGTGAAGATGGGGGCTAGCTGGTCAGCACAGGATTTTAGACAAGTGGGTGAAACACCGTCTTGGCCCTGTGCTTTCCTTGTCTTTTGTTTCCGGAAGTCCCAGCGCACATCCTCTTCATAGATTGTAATTACAGATTGAGTAGTGGGGGGGGGGGGGGGGGTGTTAGAGGAGAGTGGTTTCAGGGTGTTGGTGTTTGTGTGAAGTGAAGGTCAGAGCAGGTGTGGGGTGTAAGACTGGGCTTTTCAAATCTGCAGTAAAACACATTCAGGTCATCAGCCAGCTGTTGATTTCCTACAGTGTTGGGGGATGGTGTCTTGAAGTTAGTAATGTCTTTCAGGCCTCTCCAATCTGATGCAGGGTCGTTAACTGAAAACTTGTTTTTCAGCTTCTCAGAGTAGCTTCTTTTAGCCACTTTAATTTCCTGAGTCAGCGTGTTTTTGACCTGATTATACAAGATTTTATCCCCGCTTCTGTAGGCATCCTTTTTGGCATGACGAAGCTGTCTGTGTTTTTCTGTAAACCATGGTTTGTCATTGTTAAACGTTAAATAAGTCCTAGTAGGAATGCACATATCCTCACAGAAACTGATAAATGATGTTACAGTGTCTGTGAGCTCATCCAGATTGGTGTCTGCAGCTTCAAAAACACTTCAGTCAGTGTAGTCAAAGCAGGCTTGTAGTTCCAGCTCTGCTTCATTGGTCCATCTTTTTACAGTCTTTACTACAGGTTTAGCTGATTTTAGTTTATGCCTGTAGGTTGGAAGAAGATGAACCAGACAGTGATCAGAGAGTCCCAAAGCTGCTCTATGGACAGAGCGATATGCATCCTTTAATGTTGTGTAGCAGTGATCCAGTATATTTCTGAATCTGGTGGGGCATGTAATGTGCTGTCTGTATTTTGGCAGTTCACAGGTGAGGTTGGCTTTGTTAAAATCGCTTAGAAGAATAATAAGTTAGTCTGGGTATTGTTGCTCCGTGTCTGTGATCTGATCAGCCAGCTTTTGCAGCGTTGCATTCACGCACGCTTGTGGCAGGATGTACACACTCAACAGAATAAACAAGAAAAACTCCTGCGGCGAGTAGAAAGGCTTACAGTTGATAAAGAGTGCTTCCAAATTAGGACAGCACATCTTCTTTAACATTGTTACATTTGTACACCAATTTTCATTGATGTAAAAGCATGTTCCACTGCCTCTTGTTTTCCCCATTAACTCCGCAATGAAATCCGCTCTGAACAGCTTGAAGCCTGGCAGATGTAATGCGCTGTCCGGAATGGCTTCACTCAGCCAGGTTTCTGTGAAGCACAAGGCAGCAAAGTTTGAAAAGTCCTTGTTTGTTCAGGTGAGGAGGTGTAGTACATCCGTTTTGTTAGGGAGAGAGCGGAGATTCGCTTGATTAATACTCGACAGCGCACCGGCTCGCTTGTGTCTCATAATGCGCTTTAACAACACAGCTGCCCCTCTGACTAAAATGTCCAGCAAAATGTCTGAATAGTCCAAAACCGGGAAAAGATTGTCTGGTATGTGCTGCCGAATATTCAACAGTTCATCCCTGGTAAAAGTGATTGGAAACAAATTACTAAACATAGGACAAACAAACAAAAACAACAAAAGAATTGGAGAGCTCCACACCGAGGTGGCCATCCGTGGCATCATCTTGATCATCATGTTATTTATTCATTTATTCATGTTATTAAATGTTGTTTACATTTCGATTCCTCTTGAAGTTTGTGAATAAGCAAAATGATGCTCTCAAAATAAACAACACCTGACAGATTAATTATTCAATTGTCGCCTCTTTACAAAAACCCTTTCCTAAAGAAGCTTTTGCTCAGCAAATTGTCTATTAAAAGCTACAAAGGCATATCACTGAGGCGGAAAACCCCGCTAGTCAGCTGATGTCACCAGAACAAGCAAGCTAATTTTGACGTGAGTGTCTGTTAATTACTCTCATCTGTGAGTTAAAAAGAAAGGTGGATTACTAAATTCCTGTTATACTGCCGCTAATAAAACGATCATAAAGATATGACAGATTAAAGTGCAGAGATAATTTAGAAAATAATTTGTAGCTAATAAACATAACACAAATAGTCACGTCAAGCCCTACAAGACATACTTTTTCAAACTCCTCCTAGGCTGTTTGTCCAATTTGCACAAAATTTGGTATACATCCTCTACAGACACTACTGACAAAAAATTATCAAGATAATTTTGATATGTCAAATCATCCTAAAGATATTAGCGATATAATTCCTTCGGTGAAATGCAATTTGATTCATTGACCAATATCTATTAAACACAATGTCCAAACGTAATGAAACCTTGTATACATATAAAAAAAGGACATTTTGAGGATGCATGCAAATTTTCGTATAATTCTGCCCATAGGGGGTGCTACAACTAAAAAACTGTCATAACTCTGCACCTGTTTGATTGATAAAGTTCGAATTAAATATGCATCTTCCTTTAAGTTCTAACATATCCTAAAATATAGACTCGACAAATCAACAATATTGTCACAATTTCTTAGAGTGGTTTTAAGGAATGTTTATTGCAGCACAAATATAAAGTCTATCATTTGACATTTATTGGTTGCTGGAGGACTGATTATTGATGGTAACCCCCCTAATTTATACAATGATCAATGGGAACATGGGTAAATGCTTTACGCTGCAACTCTCCCAAAGGTCAAGCCAAATCTACACCCTTGACTCTTTCGAAGTGTGCGAAACACCACACGCTGAGGACATCTGCTGGTCAAGGGCATTTAATTGCATTGTGAATCGTGGTTCGACACATTTCAGACTTTAAGGACGCACACAATTGAGCTTTTGTAGCTAGAAGTTTGCGTTCACATACTTACGTAGAGTTTTTCAAAGTAAGGAGGATATATTTACCACACAAGCCATTTTAGCAGTTCATTTAGCCTTTTAAATGTTGTTTACACTAACGATTCCTCTTGAAGTTTCTGAATTAGCAAAATGACACTCTTAAAATAAACAACACCTGACAGATACATTTTTCAGTTGTTGCCTCTTTTTAAAACTCCTTTTGTAAAGAAACTTTTGCTCAGCACACTGTCTCATTAAACAGAGCGACAAAAGCATAGCATTAAGGTGGAAAATATCGCTAGTCAGCCGTTGTCACCAAAAGCGAGCTTAAGTCGAAGTGAGTGTCTGTTAGCAACGCTAACACCAATTACTCTCATCTGTGAGCCGATAAGAAAGAAGGGATGACTAAAAGTCCTGATAGACTACTCAAGGGACTGGCTGCTAATGAAACGATCTTTCTGTCGCTAGCTTGCATTGACAGGCAGAGAAAAAGAAGTGAAAGGGAAGACACAAAATTACCAGGTGCCTTTATCTGTGCACTCCCAGGTTCAGTATGATTGTACATTATGTGAGGTAATGATGATCACTCCTGGTGAGTCTTTATATGCTAAAGTGTCTCAGCCTTCTAGAACTAGCCTCCACCCACTGCTGAGAGACTTTGATAAGGCAATCAGTGAGGTGGAGCAAAGGAAGATGAGCAAGAGGACAATTTTAAAAGCCTGCGTCGACTTTGACAGATGAAACTGGGGGTTGGAGTGTTCTGTATGGGTGTAGACAGGTACTTTTTTTAGACACAGAGAAAATAGGAAGGCTGTTATCATAGCAGCCTCCAAATGCTTTTCCAGAGCTAGCTATTCAGTTAAGAAAAGGATCTGTTTTTCTTCTTAACTCAAGAGTTGTTCTTGTCTTGGTGTAGCTAATCACTGTCTCCAGGCTAAATTAATAAAAGTACAAACTTGTTGATATCTTAGTAACCTTAAAGACATGGACTAAAGGACCTCCAGTTGAAATCAGAAGTTTACATACACCTCAGCCAAACACATTTAAACTCAGTTTTTCACAATTTCTGACATTAAATCGTAGAAGTCATTCCCTGTCTTAGGTCAGTTAGGATCACTACTTTATTTTAACAATGTGAAATGTCAGAATAATAATAGAGAGAATGTTTTATTTCAGCTTTTATTTCTTTCATCACATTCCCAGTGGGTCAGAAGTTTACATACACTTTGTTAGTATTTGGTAGCACTGCCTTTAAAAAAGTTTTGGGTAGCCTTCCACAAGCTTCAGGTTTGTAGGCCTCCTTGCTTGCACATGCTTTTTCAGTTCTGGCCACAAAGTTTCTATCAGATTGAGGTCAGGGCTTTGTGATGGCCATTCCAGTACCTTGACTTTGTTGTCCTTAAGCCATTTTGCCACAGCTTTGGAGGTATGCTTGGGGTCATTGTCCATTTAGAAGACCCATTTGCGACTGAGCTTTAACTTCCTGGCTGATGTCTTAAGATGTTTCTTCAATATATCCACATAATTTTCCTTCCTCGTGATGCCATTTATTTTGTGAAGTGCACCAGTCCCTCCTACAGCAAAGCACCCCCACAACATGATGCTGCCACCCCCATGCTTTACAGTTGGGATGGTGTTCTTCGGCTTGCAAGCCTCACCCTTTTTCCTCCAAACATAACGATGGTCATTATGGCCAAAAAGTTCCATTTTTGTTTCATCGCACCAGAAGACATTTCTCCAGAAAGTAAGATCTTTGTCCCCATGTGCACTTGCAAACTGTAGTCTGGCTTTTTTATGGTGGTTTTGGAGCAGTGGCTTCTTCCTTGCTGAGCAACCTTTCAGGTTATGTTGATATATGACTCATATTACTGTGGATATAGATAGTTGTCTACCTGTTTCCTCCAGCATCTTCACAAGGTCCTTTGCTGTTGTTCTGGGATTGATTTGCACTTTTCGCACCAAACTATGTTCATCTCTAGGAGACAGAATGCATCTCCTTCCTGAGCAGTCTGATGGCTGCATAGTCCCATGGTGTTGATATTTGCGTACTATTGTTTGTACAGATGATTGGCAGTCATTTGGAAATTGCTCCCAAGGATGAACCAGACTTGTGTAGGTCCAAAATTTGTTTTTTGATTTTCCCATGATGTCAAGCAAAGAGGCACTGAGTTGAAGGTAGGCCTTAAAATACATCCACAGGTAAACCTCCAATTCAATACACCTCCAATCAGAAGCTAATTGGCTAACTGTCTAAAGGTTTAATATCATTTTCTGGAATTTCCAAGCTGCTTAAAGGCACAGTTAACTTAGTGTATGTAAACTTCTGACCCATTGGAATTGTGATACAGTCAAATAAAAGTGAAACAATCTGTCTGTAAACAATTGCTGGAAAAATTACTGGTGTCATGCACAAAGTAGATTTCCTAAACAACTTGCCAAAACTATAGCTTTCTAATATTAAATATGTGGAGTGGTTAAAAAATGAGTTATGACTTCAGCCTAAGTGTATGTAAACTTCTGACTTCAACTGTATAAATTGAATCTCACAAAACCCGTCAGAAATATGTCCAGATAATATTTCACCACAAAATCAAAAGTAGTAAGAATTGAATTAAATAGGATAATTTACATAAGAATCATTTTACACACAAATTTGTTCTGCTTGTGTTTCTTGAATAAGGCCCATTAAGATTTTTGCATTGTGACATTATTTCCATTACAATTAAGCACAGTTCCCCCCAAAGTTATAATTACTGTAATGTGTTCAGACGTAGTATTTGTACTTGTTTAAAGTGTAATATATATATATATATATATATATATATATATATATATATATATATATATATATTAACGTACTTTAATGAAAAACTAATCTAACGAAACCTATCAAGAACATGTCCAGGTAAATTTCACCAAAAAAATAAAAAAATTAATAATATTAATAATAATAATAATAATAATTATATATATATATATATATATATATATATATATATATATATATATATATATATATATATATATATATATATTATTTTTAAAGAATATAACCCCCTTTTTTAGGAACATTAATTTGTGTCATTAATTCTACGAAAATTCCATGAAAAAGCCAATTTTCTCAGCAAATAAAAATGATTTTAATGCATCAATTACTTTTGAGTTTGTTTGTAGTTTTGATTATCCTCAGTGGTGATTTTTTATTAGATTTTCACTACTTAAAAAAAAAATTCTGTTAATTTTCATTTTAATTTTTAACTTTGAAACTATTTTCATTGCTAAAAAATAAAAACAAAAAATATATTATTTATATATTAAGTTTGCATACATCATGTTAGTATTTGTACTTGAGTTTAACACACTGTAAGGAAGTGTAAAAAAAAAAAAAACTGTATGTCTGGGTAATACACAAATAAATAAGTATAATGAATATAAAAATATTAAACTCTTTTTAGGACCATTAATTTTTGTATTGTGTCATTAATTCCATAAAAAATGAAGCACATACTCACTGCGAATAATAATTATTGTAATGCATCAAGATGTTTTACTTTTGAGTTTATTATTTTTATTATTCTCAGTGGTGATTCCTATTAGATTTATATATATATATATATATATATATATATATATATAAAAGCTGTTAAACCATTTTTATGGTTTTTATATATATGTATAAGTGTGTGTGTGTGTGTGTGTGTGTGTGTGTGTGTGTGTGTGTGTGTGTGTATGTGTGTGTTGTGCCAGTTGTTGCATATTAACTCCAAAACTTTCAAATCTATCTCTCTCAACTTATAGTATTTCCCCACCAACACGCACACACACACTAAATTTCTGACCACCTCAAAATGGATCTCCACAACAAGGCAAACAAAATGAAATACAAACAAAAGTATTAAATTGCGAACACAATAACAGTAATAGTAATAATTCCTTGTTTCTTTGTTTAAATGTCATTGAAAATGTCAGATTTAATCAGGCAGGTGACATTACTTCTGTTAGCATGCCGCTGTCAGACTATAATCTGTTTACTTGAGAATTCTTTCGGTGTGGACTGGACTAATTTAAAAAGACCTGGCTTGTGTTTCAACACAGGCTGTGGTATGAAATGTCAGACATAATTTGTTATATCTCTGAGGAAATCATTCGATTCACCTTCTAACATAACAAACAAGGTTGAATGGACAAAAACATAAATGCAAGTGAATGCAAATATCTCATTTGAGTGAATAGTCACTACTTGCTTATAGGACACCTGGAATAAATGGCTCAGAGCAATCTGGTTTAAAAAAGTATTACAGAAGATTAAAAGCAGCACTTCTATCAGTAGTATCAAGAATCAAGGCTAGTTAAGAATAAGTACATAAATATATACAGTATGTTTCTACACTGCAAAAAAGTGTGCTTGTATTTTTTCCCCGTAAAAAAAAATTCTAAACATTCTTGCATCTACAAATTTCACTTACCTGGCTCCATTCTGATGAATAACGTCCACTTTTCTGGATCCAATCAATTGCGTTGGATAAAATCATGTCCCTCCCGTTGTTTTGTTTAATATTCTGTTTCACTCTGAAATACGTCAGATTCTGCAATTAAAAATGTTGCAACGGCCATTTCTTATTGATTCAGAAGCTGAAGTGATTCATTTATTTTTAACTGCAAAAATAATGGTCTCCAAACACTTTCTCCATCTGCCTTTGGCAGAACAAACCAATAGTCTTGCCTCAAATTTACACCATTGGTTGGTACGCTTAAAGATTTTTGGTGAAATCAACCTACAAATTACTTTTAGTTGTTTCTGCATATTAAGCTGGGATACGAGAAAGTGTTTTAACATCTGAAAAATTACAAACTTCAGCTTTAAGGGCCTAGAATTTCATCACAGAAATATGATGAAGCCTGATATATCTTATTACTCAGACCAGATGGCATACTAAATTCTGTGGACTCTATCCCTGCTGTCACCTTTTGCCCTCTTCCACCTCGCTGGCAGTATGTCCAGGCCGCCATACGGGTGGCGATTCTCAGATATTGGGGTCAGCTGAGTGTCTTTACTGTTTGCGAAGGATGAGCAACTCAGGGAAAATAATTGCCACAGTTGCAAGTTCCAGATTACAGTCTATATTCCACTGCTGGGTCTGATGGCTGCGTATTTTTTATGCTAAGCTTGTATTTATGTCTCACAGTTGGCAGCGGGCACCATTCGATTTTTTGATTACGACAGCAACACGATCCTAAATTAATTCTCACCGGCTGTCTACAAAGAATACTCTTAAATGCTAATTATTGTTCTTACTAGTCTCAAAAACACAAGTGAACGGTGGCTGAGCTTAATTTAATTAATGGACTTTAATTAATTATATTTCTTGCAGTATGTGTGAGAAGGTTGTGATTAAGAACCAGTTCCACAATTTCCATCTGGCAGGGTGTCGGATTATGAAGTTTTCAGTGTAATTAGTTGTGTTTGCTAAGGCAAGCGGCACTATTACTATGCTCATTGTTAGGGTTAGGGATTTGAACAACTCCCTACACCTAAAAGTGTTGAAATTCTGTGCATACCTGTAACTTTAAATTTTCTAAGCGATCAGACAATAAAATGGATTTAAAAAAAAATCCCGAAAGCCCTGTTCACACTGCCAGCAACACACAGCAACAACACAACAGGATGTCATTCATTTTCAGTGAGAGCAGAGTGACTTCTAGTAACAACATGTGGCCGTGGCATGTGACACGCAAAGTTGAACTTTATACAAATAAGGAGAGAGGTTTGGGAGAGACTACCAACAGAGTGAAGGCAGTTGAGTTCACGTCATTCATCTCCTGTCAGTGGAGTGTCGGCAACATGGAGGAGAAATCAATGATATTGAATCATATAATATGTCTCTGGCTGCATTCAGGGACTTATTTAAAAAAAAATAGATATGCATGGAAAAATGTGTGACAAATCACAGGAATTCCCAGTTAAGGCTTATTTATACTTACTGGGTGAACAGCCTTCTTTTTACCTAAAATGATGACGAAATGCAGTGATGGTTTAGTTTTGCCAAGATGTTTCTCCTGTTCACACACATCTCTGAAATTCTTGACCTAGGAAAACTCAACTAGATGAAAGAGTGTTGGTGATTGGTTAAAATGAATCATGGCTGTGGTTTGGACGTGACGTTTTTGAGTAGTATCCTAGGTAAGTATCATTAAAAATTGATAACTTTTAAACCTGTCTCTCAGAAATTTTGCAGAAGTACACTTTTTAATATAATTTACAACACATACAAACTAATTTCAAAAGGTCACCGTGTGTCATATAAATGCCGGCTTCAGTCACCTAGGATGTTTTAGTTCGGCTAGGAGAAAAAAGTTTGGCTTCTTGCATTGTATAAATTAAGCTGATGTTTAGTTAATGCATGGAATGGCATGTAATATTACCTATTCATTATTAACAGTGCAGACCATGTGTTTTTGAAAATGAGCAAACTACACTATATACACTTTATAATAAGCTTGATTTCATTAACATTAATTAATGCATTAGGTGTCATGAAATAATTTTTTACAGTGTTTATTGATCTTGGTTAAATTACATCAAAATACCATTGGTCATTTTTGTTAAGATGACAGTCAATTGATACGTGTCAAAGACATAAAGAAAAGTGGCTCAGCAGCCAATACCGGTAGACCATGGTAGGACAATGCCATTATGGGCTTTCTCAACCCTTTCTTGGAGGCAAGAGCCACCAGTGGCAACATGCATGAAAGGGTTAGGAAGCCCATGATGGCAACTGACAGGCCCAGAAACTTGACAGACCCAGTCAGTAGCCAGCCAAGAGGTAGAGCGCCCTTCCTATGTTCAATCAAAAAGGCACAGGGTTGGCATGATGACAGCGTTTGAAAAACACCTCTTGGCTCCCTTTAATAGGGCAGAGGCTTACCATACTGCATTGACGCTCTAGGTGTTGTGCTTCAGTTTTATTATCCATACTTTATGCTGTGATGTATTTGGGGGTTATATGTTTTACGGGCCTATCCAGGAGTGTAGCAGGCATATCATTATTATAAGAAATGACAGATGAAAATATTTCTCTTTTATTCAAATGTGGCTTGCTATTAATTGAGCCGTTCTTAAAATAACTTTTGTGCTCATCACATCCTAGCTGCCAGGGTACTGCACCCTCAGCACAGAACTATTCAACATATGTCTCCCTCACTCAGCACTTTGGTTCAACTTTTGTTGTTTTTAAATGTGCGTTATAAATAAAGTTGACTTGACTTGACTCACTCACATTGCCTCCCATGCAACATTGTTGCTCTCTACTCTGATGATGTACTGCAATGCAGATCATTCTCAATCACCAACAGAAGCGGGTCCCTTGTTGTCCTCGCTGTCTTCTTCAGGTAGTGTTGCAGACACAGGTGGCCTTCACACAGGCTTTTGCGTTGGCAGGGCTGACGCCAATTACGCACTGGTAAATACCAAACCCATTCTTAACTGTCAGCCTTGCTCGTGAAAGCCTATTAAACACCCTGTGTCAACTGGGAAGGGTGGTACCTGTGAAGGGTCTCATCAGGTATCTGCAGAGGCTTCATCTGCCACAAAGAAGTGAGGCTGGGATCCCAGGTGCTTTGGTCCTGGCAGCAGCAGAGCGTTACCAAAGGGACTGTTTGCCAGAGTTCCATCATCACTGGTTTTCCCATAACTGTCAACATCTATTATGCAGAAGCAGTATTTGGCATCTTCAACTTCTAAGAGGACAACAGAGAATGTCCTCTTGTAGTTGTAGAAAAGTGATCAAGAATTGTTGAGAGCCTGGATAGACCCAGCACAGTTTGGACAGTTCCATCGAAGGTGGAACTCTGCTGCAACCTCCTGCCAATCTTCTGTGGTGGGAACTGGCATGTAGTCTTTGTGCAGTAAGTACAAAATGGCCCTTGCCACTGCTGCCACTATACCACCCACAGTGTTGTGCCCAAGACAGTAGCTGAAGGCAATGCTGCGGTATGGGTCCCCTGTTGCAAGGAACCTGTGGAAATACAATTTGAGGGTCAAAGTAGAACAATTGCAAATAAGCGTATTTAGCTATAAAAAATAACATACATATGGCAATCTTAATTTTACATATTACACAATAAACATTTCAATCTGAATCAGTGTCAAAAAGTACATTTACATAAAGGGGCAATATTTAAATAAACAAAATGGCAAAGAGCACGCATTATTTCTCGTTCATCTTTGATATTGTGCATTTTATACACTGATTCCATTTATATACAATCTTTTCCTGCCAGAATATTTATTTTTGGAGGCAATAAAATTAATTTGATGTCAGCAACAAGGAATGAAAACCAATAACGACATTTGCTAGGCAACCAGCACTGGGAACGCACAAAAGCGACACACAGTGACAGTTTCAACGCCCACTAGTGACTTCCGATTACAGAGATTAGCGACATTATGTGAAAATGTTTTATTTATTTATTTATTTTTTTTTTTTACAAATTGGACCTTATAAAGAATAGTGTCTTTAGTTTCTATGGTATCTATGACTATCAAAGGGGCTAGTTGGAATGGAAATTAAGATGGAAATTTCAACGACCCATAATGGGGATTAATGTGGCATTCAGATGGATTGTCAACCCATGCGCCAATTAGGGCATGTGTGTGCCATTATACAAATTCTGAATCCAGTGTTCCTTCCTCTTCTTGATTGGATCAAGATTCTCAAATCCATTTTAATGGAGTCTAATCCCAAGAGTGCCAATGCTGACATGCTAGAGGAAATAAGAGTCAGCAGTTTTAAGCAGGAAGTCTTGAAAATCTCATCCCCTCTCTTTTTGAGATATTAAAAGCAGTCACAAGAGTGTACTAACTACAGCATGACACCATTACCAAGCTGTGTCTGCTTTGAAATGTTCAGCATTTCCTTCTGAACAAGACAGGAATCAATGCATTTATCATATTATTTTCACATATATAGAAAATGTAGAAATTAAACAGACAGATAGATAGATAGATAGATAGATATAAATTTCGGGTGTAAACAATATCACATCATATTATGTGATACAATGCTCGATTAAATATCATATGTATAATAAATACATAAGTGTAATTAAAACCAAGCAATGCAACACTGAGAGCTGCCAAACAGTCTCCTCCCCAGAGAGGCGGTGCAGAGCGCTCACAAGAAAACAGAGCAACTAGTCTACATAGGCGAGTTGAAAGCTTGAAGTTCGATGGCAAACGGCAAGTAGATTGTAGTGTTATAGCTTGTCGAATTTGCCAAACAACAGTGTCATGTCCGTGCTACAGTACATCAAACACTACGCTGATATCACCACGCAAATTGGTGGATTTACTGTCACGAACTGGTAATGTGATTGAGGACCCAAATGCAGAAATGAGAAAACTTAAATATTTATTAAACAAAACAAAAACAAATAGAGAAAAATAATTACAAGACAAATACAGAACAAATAATAACTGAACGAGAGCAAACAGTCATCACTGGGAGTCACCCCCCCCCCCCAAAGGGATGACTCCCAGGTGTCCCATGAACAAGACAAAACAAAACCAGATGAAGGACCAGACTACGGGAAGGGAGGGTGGGGGAAACAGGTGGACAGCACTACATAACATAGAACAGACAAAAACAAGAAATATAAGTCCAAACCAAATAAATAGATAACAAGGTGCGGTCAAGGGAAAAACTGTCAGGACAGACCAGGGCGGAGCCGGCAAGACAAGCCAGGGTGGCACAGGTGGAGCAAGCCAGTGTGGAGCTCCCAAACTGGGCTTGGTGACTTGACTGGGCTTGGGGACTTGATTAGGTAGCAGACAGAGCTTGGCCAGGTGACTTGGCTGGGCTTGGTGCCTTGGGTAAGTTTGGCGGCTTGACTGGAAGGAATGACTAGACTGGACACAGGGGCTTTAACAGGCTCGGTGATGGCCACAGGAAACAGGACAGATTCGTCGACAGCCCCAGAGAACTTGAAAGGGTTATTGACAGTCTCAGGGAACTGGACAAGCTTAGGGAACTGGACAAGGTTATCAACAGTCTCAGGGAACTGGACAGGCTTATCAACAGCCCCAGGGAATCAAACAGTCTCAGGGAATGGGAAAGTCTCAGGGAACTGGATGGGCTCAGGGAACTGAACGGATTCGTTGATGGCCACAGGGAACTGGACAGGCAGCTCCAAGATGGGATTGAGGACAGACGGCTCAAGGACGGGAGCGAGGTCAGGCAACCAGAAAACGGCCTCTGCAGCCGTAGACACTGACAGTAACAAGGGAGTGACCTCCATGGCCATGGGCACTCTCAGTGATGGGGAACAACCTCCGTGGTCGTGAGCACTGGCAGTGACAGGGTATGGCCTCCGTAATCATGAGTACTGGCAGTGACAGGGGAACGGCCTCCATGGCTGTGAGCACAGGCAGTGACAGGGGAACAACCTCCATGGTCATGGGCACTGGCAGTGACAGGGGAATGACCTCCATGGTTGTGGGCACAGGCAGTGACAGAGGAAAGACCTCTGTGGCCGTGAACACTGGCAGTGACAGGGGAATGGCCTCTGTGGCCGTGAGCACTGGCAGTGACAGGGGAGCGGCCTCAGTGGTTGTGGGCACTGGCAGTGAAAGGGGAACAACCTCTGTGGTCGTGTGCACTGGCAGTGACAGGAGAATGGCCTCCGTGGCCATGAACACTGGCAGTGACAGGGGAATGGCCTCCGTGGCCATGGGCACAGGAAATGACTGAAGAATAGGGACACTTCTCCTCCTCTCCCGAGTGGTAGTAGTCACTGAAGTAGTATTGGCCGCCGCCTCCAGGTAGTTGGCACCAGGAACGACCACCACCACCTGCCGGTCGGCAGCGGGAACGATGACGACGGCGTCGAGAGGCACCCACTGCCAGTGAGGGAGCAATATTGTCGGAAACAAAATTTTGGCCACTGTTTTTTGGTGTGTTTTTTTAAATAATCGCATCGTATCATGAAATTTGTGTATCGTTACATGCCAGATAGATAGATTAGATAGACTGCTTGGCTGTTTTATGTGTGGTTGGTAGGGTATCCTGCATGGTTGCTAGGTGATTGCCAGGCAAATTGGTCTCATGAAAAGTCATAATAATTAGCAGGAGATGGCAAAATCGTGAGAATTGTAGAGTTGGCTCGAACAAAAGTGTACAAATTTTACTCCCATCGAAAATACACCAACAAACTGTGTTATTGCAATTTTTCCTAAGTTTAACCCCAAAGCTAAACCTAACCATGACTTTAATAGAAAAATTACATTTGTTTACAGGAAGAAAAAAACATCAGATCTTGTAACGAGATGAGAGAAGCGTATTACAGGTAACTGACATCAATCATTTGAATTACACAAATACATATCCAATGAGTAACTAATAATGTTCATAGAAGTTTATTTTCTTAAAATAAAGTGTTGGATAGGAGGCTAGCTAAAAAAATTGATGCCTGTATTGTATCAATTTGAAATTCTGTTTGATGATTGGTTTGTCACTATGGGAATTAAAATCGTACCATTTTGTTTGAGCTAGGTAGTACAATATCTTATGATTTCGCCATCTCATACAAATTATTATGATTTGGAACTGCTAGGCGGTAGCTAAGGTATTATACGAAGTTGCTAAGCTGTTGCTATTGTTTGAAATGGATGAATGGAAACTGTGTAGAATATAGGAAAAGGTCAGGATAGATAGATACTGTAGATAGACAGACAGACAGACAATTTGTGAGTAGTGCATTATGGGTCTTTGCATAACATACAATGTTCAAATACAAAGACTTGCCTCGAGTGCTCACATGTGACAACGTGCAATTAAAAGACATTAAGCAGCTTTCTAAAGGCACTGCTAAAATGAAACAAGGTTACCATGGTGACATTGCAGGCATTGTTACTTTTCCCATACAGTAGTGCACTCAGCACGAGTGAGATGGTACACTTTGATAGCGTGGATGGCCGATATACTCTGGCAACAGGCCAAGCATGCTGGGAGGAACGGATGACCTGCGTCAAACCTGGCTCTGGCCTGACAGTTGAACAGGAGTGCTGAATTATTCTCAGCAACTCTGAAGAGCCCCTCTTCACTGTTCTAGCCCAACCCTAAATGGCTAAACATATGGACCAGGCCTTCGAGAGAGAAAAGACTGCAGAAATTAATTGAATAATATTTTTTTTCACCATATAGTTGTGGAGATTTGCATTAAGCCTGGTGTATGCTGTCAATTTTGTTCACAATTTTGCTGTCTAAGACAATCTTCATATTTTTTTTTCCCTTGTAGGGCAAACTCTTCTGTCTTTGATCACCCTCAGGGCTTTCCTATGGGTTTTTTAAAGGGCAATTTTGGATTTATGAGAAAAATAAGTTCTGTGGTAGACATCACTGAAAAATACTTGGATGTTTTGTTCTACAACATATATTACACACAGTCATACCCCAAATGTGAATTTTGAATTTATGTTTTTAAAAAAGTATGTTCTTAACAAGTTGCTAAATATGAACTACTATGGTTTTCCGTTTCGTCAGGCATGTTTACTCACATGCTTGTGGTATTCGTAGTCCTTAACTCGTTGGCAACATAATTTGTTTTGTTTTTTAAAACACAGCAGCTTCAAAACTGAGGTAATTTATTCATACAACTTTTGAGGTATGACTGTGTGTAATGTTTGTTGTAAAACAAACCCTGTTTCAAAAACCGATCCAGTGGGAACCAATGGCAAATTAACCTTCAGGGTTTACCTACAAATTGATGTCATGGCTGAACAGCTCTACTGGCCTCGATTTTGCCATCTGAGACAAACTACTGGAATCGCTTAGTTTGACATGCTTTCTAACGGCCGTTCCATTTCTGTCACTCACTCAATGTTGTGTTGATGTAGTGACACTAGGGGTCACTCTTGGGAGCCCGAGACACCTCTGGTCTTTGATAAAATGCCAATGAAAATTGGCGAGTGGTATTTGCATACCACTCCCCTGAACATTCGGGTATAAAAAGAGCTGGTATGCAACCACTCATTCAGATTTTCTCTTTGGAACCGAACGGTCGATGCTCACTGAGCTGAATTCCCACGGCTGTTCATTCACCTCTACTGGATCTGACGGCTCATTTCAGTGGCTTCTCCCCCCTCTGCACTGGTGCACTGCAGAGAAAGCCCCTGGGCGCTTTGGCAGAAATAAAAGAGTATATTCTAAAAAAAAAAGAGTATATTTCCCTAAAAGAGCGGCACACATGGGACGTCTTTTAAAGACACGTCTTTTTAAAGATGCCTTTCCATTTGTGTGTTATGCCTGGTTGCGGTCGTTATCTCTCACCTTCTGATGGTCACGATCGCTGTCTTTCTTGTCTGGGCGCTGTCCACGTGGAGACAGAGTTCATGGATGGGTCATGTACTCACTGCGAGAACATGGCAACGGTGCAGTCCCAGCTTGCCTTCGTAAGAAAGCAAGCCACCCCAGGGGCTCCCCGCCCCGGTCCTTTTACCTTCGGGTATGAGGCCAGCGCGGCTAGCACTGGGGGCGATTTGGGGACCCCATTGGGACCACCTCGGCTGGGTATCCCCCCACGGACCTCCCATTCCCCAGCACGCTCATCTGCCCCGATCGGGCTTCCGGATGAGTCCACCGGCTCATCTCACGGCGAGTTCAGCCTCTTGTTCGGTGCCCGCGAAAGTGATGAGCTCTCAAGCGCAGCATCGGAGAGCGGGCTCGTCCAGTCGGACGTGGAAGCCTCAGCTGGGCTCCCCCTCTCGGGTGCAATCGCCCAGTCACAGGCTGACATGGAGATGACAGACATGCTTTCACAGGCAGCCGCGAGCATCGGGATAGAGTGGAATTCTCCGCTCTCCCCTGAACCCTCGCAGCTCGATGTTTGGTTCCTGGGCTCGCGGCACCGCTCACAGCCACGCCCCAGTTCCTTTCTTTCCGGAAGTGCACGAGGAGCTGACAAGGTCGTGGGAGGCACCTTTTACTGCCCGGTCCCGATCTTTCAGCTCCCCCACCCTCACTACCCTTGATGGTGGGGCGACCAAGGGCTATTCGGCGATCCCCCCAGTGGATAAGGCGCTCGCGGTGTACCTATGCCCGCAGAGCGCCGCCACCTGGCGCGGGCACCCAAAGCTCCCATCCAAGGCCTGTAGGTTTACGTCGTCCCTGACGGAAAAAGCCTACGAAGCTGCTGGACAAGCTGCCTCCACCCTGCACGCCATGGCTCTCCTGCAAGTCCACCAAGCCAAGGCGCTAAAGGAACTGCACGAGGGTAGTTCTGCCTCTCTCTCTGGGCGACAAAGGTCATGGCGCAGTCTCTCGGGTGGGCGATGTCCACCTTGGTGGTCCAGGTGCGCCACCTTTGGCTCAACCTGGTCGAGTTAGGAGAGACTGACAAGGCACGGTTCCTTCTCCTGGGCTATGAGCCCATTCTACCAGGAGTGTGGCGGCCTCCTGGGCCTTGACCAGTGGCGCCTCTCTAACAGACATTTGCAGAGCAGCGGGCTGGGCAACACCCAACACCTTTGCGAGGTTCTACAATCTCCGGGTGGAACCTGTTTTGTCCCGTGTAGTGGCAGTCACAAGCAGGTAAGTCCGGGACGGCTGGCCAGGTGTATTGCTTGCGCATAGCGCCTTTCACCTCCCCTGAGCCGAAGACGTGCGCTGTTTACTCCCAGTAGTGTTCACAAACTGTGTTCTGTGGAAGACCATGTGACGTATTTCCACTTAAAATACCCCCCCCCCCCCCCCCGACTAGACCTGGTGGCCCCAGTCGGTTAACAAATTTCACTCTTTTTTTGGGGGGGAGAGGAAAAAAAAGAGAGGATAAGAGGCCATGACTGGGCTAGCCTGTCTCTATCTTTTGGGCAGTCGACTTGTCCCCGAAGGGCCATTCGACACTCATAACAGCATTGGGGGAGGTTACGTGTCAGCCTGGTGCGCTGGCTATGAGGCACACAGTGGTCTGCTTGTCACACACCGCCAGTTCACGTAACACAGTTCAGCCAGTTGTGGCGTTTCGTATAGGGACCCCTAGTGTCACTACATCGACACAACATCGAGTGAGTGACAGATAGGGAACATCCTGGTTACTTGCGTATCCTCCATTCCCTGATGGAGGGAACGAGACGTTGTGTCCCTCCTGCCACAATGCTGGACTACCCGCTGAAATGGCCGGGACCTTGTCTCGGCTCCTCAGCACAAAACCTGAATGAGTGGTTGCATACCAGCTCCTTTTATACCCGTATGTTCGGGGGAGTGGTATGCAAATACCACTCGCCAATTTTCATTGGCCTTTTATCAAAGACCAGAGGTGTTTCGGGCTCCCAAGAGTGACCCCTAGTGTCACTACATCGACACAACGTCTCGTTCACTCCATCAGGAATGGAGGTTACACAAGTAATCAGGACGATTTCCTTTGCACTGAATCTTTGCCTTTGACAAAGTTCTTTTGGGTCACATTCCTGCAGTTCTGAATTAAGCCTGGGTGCACACTGTACGATTTTGGCCACGATTTTACTGTCTGTGACAAACTTTAGGAATTATTTCATCGTAGGGTAAAATCTGCAGTCTTTGTTTGCTTAGTGTGACATGCTCTGTGATGAAGCTTAGCCTCCATCGAATTTCTTACAGTGTCAGTCATACAGTTCCACAATAATTCCCATGCACAATGTGGATTTTAGCCAAAATTTCACCATCTGTGTCAAATCGTAAAATATTTCTTTCCTCGTAGGGCAAAATTGGCATTCTTGGATTGCTTTGTATGACATGCTCACTGACAGCTGAATAAATGCCTAACCGATTAATTTTTGCCTTTGTCCAAGTTCTGACAGTGTCAAAAGTTTTGGATTGTAGTCCTGCAGTGCTGACAGTAGCGCAAAAGCTTGCTTTGGGTTTGTGCAGTACCATTTAAATTTTTGTGTTTCAATAAGGATGTCAGAACGTGACATCGCCCAGTCAATGCTGCCAATTGTGACCAAAGTCCTAGGTCCTAAGATAGTATTTTGTATAGTCTGACATAGAATGTTGAATTTGCACAGCTTGCTTTGGATTTTATGCAAGATCTTAATGGGGTCATATCGTATATTCTGACTAACAACAATCGTAACGGACAGAAATGAATTTGCCCTGTGTGCACCAGGCTTTAGACGCAGTGGGATATGTGAGCAAACAGCACTGGGATGACTAGCACATTAGTTAGCACTCTTCCACTGCATCTTCCCAGAAGCTATGCATTTTCATTAGGATTTTAGGCTTTGTTATTTGGGTTGTACACCGGTTCTTGATTTAATTCTGTCTTGTTTGCGTTCTCATTTTCCTGTCTTATTGTAATCTCTCTTTAATGGACTGCTTGTGAGACCCATAATAACGCATATAGGAGGATTACTGTACTTGAGGCCACTGGCTCTCTGACCCAAAAGGAGCTTAGAGATACATAGAGACATAAAAAGAGACCAAGAGAATGTTGAATGGAGGATTAGGTCTACTTCCGTTGGCCTGATGGCTCATTTTTACACAGAGAAATTCTAAGCATGAAACAGGTCATTCATATAAATGGGGGACATCGTAACACTAAATATGGCAGAAATATTGTAGTAGTATTCAAATGTTGTTGATTCAGTATTGTAGGATTGTTAATCAAGCCATACAGTTAAAAGAGCCAATCACCATTTTAATATAGACATCCAGAACGTGCATGCTCATTAGCTGGACCAGCCTGAAAAACAGCCTTTTTTATGAGATTTGAGCAAAAGAAGCACAGTTTATGAGACCATTGATTTTATTGCTGATTGTATTTTAGTTACAGAAAATAGCTTCCCAGAGGTGTTACAAATGTGGACACCAAGAGACCTGACTTGCCTTAAAGTCAATTTGATTTAAGCCAAGACCATGTAAAAGCTCATTGTTTTTTCAAATTATTTGAGGGACATCAAATGACTGAAAAGGTCTTCATAATAATCAGCTTTTGGAACCTTTGTGCTTTTTGTACCGCATTGCAATATGGATAACATCTCGACATGAAAATTGCTTGACAAAATCAACATACAAACATTTTTACAAATTTCCAAAATTTTAAAAAACAAAATTTCTAACACTTACTCCTAGAGCTTTCAAGCTATATCCACCAAACTTGGTACAGACCTTCAGACTGTTCTGGAATTATGTGCTCTGTCTTTTCTAACTGATCGGATGTACAGTTTTTGCACAGCAGAAAATTGAAAATCTGAAAAATCACAATGACTTTTGTCAAATCAAAAAATTCAAATGTATGTAAACAAACCCTAAAAATACCTTTGCTCTACCTTAAGTTTGTCTTGACAAAGTTGACCTATTTAGTTCCAAATAAAAATGTTTGTCTTCGTAATCTTTCATCAAAATGTAATAACTTATGTTTCAACCCCTCCCCTCCAACCACCTTGCTCTATTTAAGATTATAACACCCACTTTTCAGTATCCATTCAATTCCAAATGGATAAAATAAAGTTTCACTCTGCATTTATTTTTATTTTTTTAAATATCCTGTTTCACTTAGAAATGCGTCTGATTATGGAAGTATAATAGGTTGAGAATGCAGATTCATGCTGACATAAAACTGTGAGGTTTAAGGGCAAATTTGCACAAAATGAAACTCATCTACTGAGCAAGGTCTCTCTACATGTAGGACTTTTTGTAATTCTAGCTCTGGTTTCTAACTCTTCGTGGCTTAATTATCCTCTTTCCTTCCACCAATCCCATTCCTCTATCTTCCTCGGTCAAGCCCTGAGCTAACAAATTAAAGTTGAATCATTCAGTTACTAAGAGCTGTCATGGCAATAATAGAGCACTCCTGCCTTCATTTCAAGCTATTTTCCCCTGAGAAATGGGGCTTTGCCATCATCCAGACTTCCCTAATGACAGCTGCATATTCTAGGAACCAGACATGGTGATTTAAGGAAAATGTATGCTTTTGTTCCAACAATATGCTGGAAACCTTCTCTTGCATAATGGAGATATGCTTATTCCACCCAGACACAAATTAAGTCATCTCTGGATGCACCTTTGTGTGGCTCCAAGATAACATGCAGTAAATGTAACACACTTTTACAACCTCTGCAAGAGAACTGATTGCATGCTTAACAGTTTACACTTGATCACCAAGATGGGGAGTGTGACCATTGGCATTGCAGAAAGCAGAGGGACTTTAAAAAGATTTCCAATCGCAGTTGTTATCACGAATAATTCATTGCTTCTTAACGTGGCTTTTGTTAATGCTAAATTACAGTGTTCAACAGACCATGTCAAACCTCTCATTAAGATTTGACTTAGTCTCTGTCAGAGACAGTTTGATACGACAAGAATGTGGCACATTTAAGGTTTGAGAGCGTAATAAATAAGGGGCTCAAAGCCAAACCATAATTTTCGTGTTTCAAAGGCAGAGCATTAGTCAAAATGAGAAGCTAAAATACTGAGACAGTGCTTTGGGGATAACAGTAGTCATTATTAGCAGGTGACATCCAGTTGTACTACAAAGGGACACTGACAATGGGGAACCCTTTTATGCTAATAAAAACAGCTTGTATGTCATGATTCCACTTTAGGAAGATAGGAATTAAAAAATAAATCACTATAGAAAAAGGACTTCATAGTGTTCACAGAATTATCTGCTTTTGAATGTACTTATCTTGGCTTGTTAACCCTTTAAGCTCGGATGGCGGGCCCGCCGAGAAAAAATAATTATCAAATTATTAATAACTACAGTCTTGACCAACACAAAATACATATCATTTAAAGCTTAGAAGCTGTACGTTACAATGCATGTAGGCATTATGACCAAAACAGAACAAGTGCTTTGAAATTTGCATACAAATCAGAAGTGTTCTGTTTTGATAATGTATTAATAATTTTGCACTGCACATATTATTGTGATCGGTAAAAACATCAAACTAATCAAATAGCCATGTGTTATTTGTCATTGAAAAGCTCTCATAGAGTAGACTACAAGAGTAGAATGGTGTTGCTTAAATGCCATGCTTTCACTTATAACTTAGTGAAAAATAAACGGAACATAAAATATCACAGACCATTACTTAGAGGAGGTGATTATCTTTGAAACGGGCCAGAACACAACATAATCGAATGCGTAGATCATTAGATAATCCACACAAAGCACAATGTGCACACAGCAGATAATGTGCTATCTGGCTAAAAACACGTTAGCTTTCCTGGATCAGATGTTTTCATCGGCAATGATGTAATACATTATCCAGCGTAAAATTAATTATTTTTGTAATGCTATAACTTTTGATTGCTTTGTCATATCAACACACAATTTTACTCAGTTACAGATGACATGATTTGGAAAAAAAACAAAAGCAGTTTTTTCGGGGCTAACTTATTTACACCATGAGATATATAATGTCAAATCAGAAAAAAAAAATAAAAAAATACGTTTTTTAATGATTTTGCAGCAGTTTCTCGGGCTGAGAGTCTCAGAATTTATCATAATCTATATAATTAAAAAATGTGAAAAGTTTTGAAAAGTTTATTATACCAAATACCAAATTACACCAAATACTTGACCCTTGTCAAGTCAGAAGCCTTTAATTTTGCATATGCCACTGAAACAGGAAATCTTTAAAACACCTTCAGAGCTTAAAGGGTTCGAATTTGAATAATCTTTGAAAGTATGACACATTAGTATTTAATAGCTGTCCTGACCTTTTACATAGTTATGAGAAGTTGTATCAATTTATGTGAAACCGTTCTTTCGAACACTTTGTTTTAACGAACCGGTAAAGCAGTGAATTAAGTCGAGAAGAATACAGACCACATGCATATAAGTGTGTATATGGGAAAATATGTTGTGTATGTACATACTGTATATGAAAACCATTGTTGCAGTACTTTGAAATATTTGTTGCATATACATACAAGTGTTTATATATATATATATATATATATATATATATATATATATATATATATATATATATATATATATATATATATATATATATATATATAGATATCCGTCAAAACATACATGAACATGTGCTTTATTAAATGTATTGCCATATATCAAATTTATGTATGGGACATACCTTGACCAACAACTGAATCACATGATAAGTGGAAACAAAATACAAAACAAAAAATTTGCAGAATCAGACCCCCTCCCGTCAACGCTGAGTTGTGCACATGGACTATCATGCTAGACAAGCACTATTCAGCAATACCAATAAGCTGAGATGAGCTTTGTGGTTTTCAAACAGCCCAGACAGGAATGAAGAAGATATTGCAGTCTACATGTGCACATTTGCAGCATTGTAGATGAGGATAAGCAAGCCTCTTCCATCATACATTTATTAAATAAATGTATTTAAAAGGTAGAGAATAACAAGAAGGCTTTTATGATTAGCCTAGGAATACAACCAAGGACACAGTCGAAATCCTATCAAAAAGCTTAAGAATGTAAAAACTGACAAAAGCTTTGAGGTGTCACTGGCTGTCAGCTAAGCTAATCTTCGCACTCACAGCAAACAGCATTGATGAAAAACTGAGAGGCAGCTCAGGTTAAATTAGACATGTTGAGAGCAATGACTGATTGATGTGATTTAATGAGGCAAAGTGGTACTGTAAGTGTCAGCGATGGTGCCATAATAACAGGTTACGCCACTGCATAATATAAAAAAAGTCGTAATGTTTCTGATTATCTGTGTGTCATGGTAACATATAAAGAATTGTTGAGCTTTAAACATTATTTAACATTATTTAACATCACTTGACAGATTTTTATTTTACCTCAGGAATTAATACAGTACATTAATAAGTGCACCTGTTTATCTATCACAGAATATTTTTGTTGTTTTCTAGATTAATAATATAGTAATATACAGTTTTCCCCATTTATTTTCGAAAAGCGTTAGTTGACTCCAAATTACACATAATTTTTTTTAACTCCTCCCCTTCTTGTATCCCTTACAAAAAAATCTAAACTAGCCGTAAACTTGCCTCAAATTTGCAGGAAATTTGCTGCATGTTATTTTCACAAGCAAATGAGCTTTTGATTTGCTGCAAATGTTTGCCAGAAGTATGCAGCTCTTCGCCGGTAGTCGTGAACCTCCGGCAACCCTTTGGCAACAATGGACAATTTGCCGCAAGTTTGCCGAAATGCTCATTTGAGTGTGAAAATTATCAGTGTCGAATTGCAAATTCGCCATGAACTCTCGATTTTCGTAAGGTAAGACTTTTTGTAATCCAATTAATAATTAATAAAATCAATTATCACCCAGTGTTGGGTATAAATTAATTACAAAGTAATTACTGTAATATAATTACTTTAAAGTAATAAAAGTAGTGTAGTGCATTACTTTTTTCATTCTTGTAATCAGATTACAGTTACTGACTTTCAATTAAGTTCATTACTTTTAAGTACATTACATTACTTGGGTGCACATGCAGTATTTCTAAAATAATATTATGTAGAATGCATTAAAAACATGAATTACATTAATATGAACATGACTGCATTTCTGTGACATTTTAAGGGTATGTGGACCCCTAACAAGTCAGTGAACAAGGATGAAAATATAGACATTATTTTGAGTTCGTTGAGCAGAAAAACAAAAGCTTTCTTGTGAAGTGTTTTCAAAAGTAACTTAAAAGTAATTAGTAATGTGATTACTTTTTTGATGAAGTAATTAGTAAAGTCAGTAATCCGGTTACAATTCTTGAAAGGTAATTAGTAATTTGTGGTGAAATACTCTTTTTTTAAGTAACTTAACATACACTGGTCCTGCCTTATGTTACTTCCCCCTCATTATAAATGTGACTATTGCTTTTTAAAATCACATACCGAGCATTTTAGCATACCTTATCATTGCATTAGCCTCAGAGTGCTCCAAAACAGTTTGCCTGACTGTCAATTTAAACAACCAGCAATGAGACCCCCAGTATTGCCTAGTAGCACACAGATGGTTCTAAGCTAGACAAACCATTTGTCACCCTGGGATAAACTTAGAAAGGGGCACTTGCTATGCTAGATGTGATCTGTAACTTGTATACGGACGTAAAAAAGAGAAAATTGTCTGTATATAATCTCCTTTTCAAATGAAACTTTAAGCTCTTAGTATTATAAGAATGTAGCATATAGGCTAATCGGTATTAATTTTTTCAAATTGCAAATCTAAACTAATGAAGAGTTAAGTCAACTTGAACTTCTTTTCACATCATTGCAACAACATATTCTATATAATGGATGACAATCCCCAGGGTTTAAGTGAAAATGAATCAGGTTAAGTTTTTACATTCATTAAGTTTCAACATCAATGCTACCAGAACCAGTTAGCATAATCTGCTTTGCTGAAAAGCTACCACACATAGAGAGCTCTTTATAACCCAACAACAATGCAATAATATTAAACTATTGTCCCTGAACAGACCATATAGAGTATTTACACACTATAAAGCTAGTCTCTCTGCATTGTTCAAGAGTCGCTACGTTCAAGTTAGCCATTTATAGGCTTATTTCCCCGAAAAAAAAGTGTTAACACTGTGGTGCTATCAGAACATTGTTCTGTTCGAAATAGCAACATTGGCTTAACCAGTGGCATGAGTTTGGGACGGGACTATCATTCACTATATATATTCGACCAGTAGCAGACTTAGTGAGTATTTGGGGAAACCTGTTTGAAATCAATCATATTGTTTGCAATTCTGACACTAGTGGCGAAGAAATTACACACGTCAGCTTGAACCTGATTCATAATAGTAATTATGACTTTGCGGTGGTGTAAATACGATCATTACAACATGGCACTGCAATAAAATTATGACAATGATGCCATATTCAAAACAAATGGCACTGGAGCGTGCAATCGATTTGCTGAGTCGTACGTTTTTTAAAAAATGAGCTATTTGTGTGACTTTCTGCTTGTACGAGTTAACAAGCAGTCATTAAAAAAGTTCCCTTGTGGTCGCCGTATTGATTCTTTACAGCAAAATGCTAAGCTTAGCTGAAAGGTCTGACACACTGCTGACTCTCCATAGTAATCTACTGGATGTTCGTTTTAACATGACGGGGTGGCCGTGTATGACTTTACTAGGTCTTATTGATTTTAAACATACACTGTTTTAGATGGATTGCCAACACAAACCAAACACTCCATCCGAGAAGGGCCTATTCAGTGCTGTTTAACATTCAGCCCACGAGTGCACATATAATTAACTCTTGGGTAAAATAAAACGCCTCCAGGAGAGGCACTGTGCAGTCTCGACATAGGGCTTCACTCAACTCAGGGAGTGTGTATGTGTGTAAGTGTAAATGTGTGTGGCCGCGTGAATACGTGCAGGCTTTGTGAAATACCACGCTGGTATAAATGAATTACTGTAAATGAATTAGACAATTAAAAGCAATAACATGGCCCACCAGGGAATTTTATATATTGCAGACCAACACCATCAGACGATCTTATGAAAATGAGCAAATGCCATTTTCCCCAGCAGTCAGTGAAAATTATAAAATCTGTTACACATTGCTAGGTTTGACTAAATTTCCAACAATTATGCTAGTTATTTTCTTTTTTATTTCTTCTGCTAATTCAAAGTCAAATGTGACTAATAGCTAATACAATAGCATTAACTTTGAATGTGCCAGGTTTCTTAAAAACTAGTGATTGGAAATCTGACTCATTTCTGTAAATCGGTTCTTCTGAACAGTTAATTTCAAAGAACCAGTTCGAAAAACAACGAATCAGCAGGAATTTTATGTCATCACGTACATTATGTTATCACACAGTCCCTTACATATTCACGCTCTAAAACAGTATGTAAGCACAGATATTGTTGTTTGTTACATTTGTTTTATAAAATTGTATTAATAGGTGTTTATTGTAATTTAATGTGTCCCAGTTTAGTTTTCTGCAGCCATGTTTCCACTTATAAAATCATAGTCATTTAAAACCTAAACATGATCTGCATTTACAATAAACAATATTAAATTAATTGACATCTTTTGGCTGAAAAATTGCTTTTATGTTTTAGTAAAATGCTATTGGTTAAATGCAGCTCTGTTTTGTATATCGTATTTGTTGATAAAACTGCTATACTGTAAAATCAAATCAGAAACATGTTTCCCATGTGTTTTATTTAACATTTTTGTTATTCGGCTATTTAAAACATACTTTTTTCACCCCATTAGTCAAACACTCCACATGCTCTTAGTATCAGTTCACCAATCGGTTCATGGAGTCTGTATCTTTTTGACACGAGAACCATTTGGATTGATTTAGTCCAAATAGTGAACAGAATCGGTCTGGTTTTGTAAATCCGTTCAACCGATCCATTGAAATGATCCAGTTCATAAGAAAGATTCATTCATAAACCGGACATCGATCTATTAGAAACTCAGGAAAGAATATAATCTACAAAAATGGTATAAGCTTGCATAAGTATTCTGATGGGAAAATTGTGTCACACTTCTTGGCATAGCTTTGTTCTTTTACACTGTAATGCACCAGATTTTTATTTATTATTTGTTTTTTTTTTTAGCAGCTCATCAAATATTTAAGAAAGTTGAAAGTGTCCATTCCCCAGGTAATAATTTTAGTTTATGGTTTATGCGTATTCTTTACAGAAGTTTAGGGGAAACACTATTTTGGGACATATGAAATCTAATTTGAAGTATTGCCGTTTCATCTGCAATTAAAAGCAGTTTAGATTTGTTTGCTTGAGTTTCGAAGAGCAAACCATTGTTTTGCTTGACGGTCAAACAAGATGCACTACAATAGAAGGAAAGCCATACTAAACCAGAATTTATTTTCTGAATAGCATACTACCAACTACTCTTTCTATTTCTGCAGTATGTATCCTGCTGAAAGTATGCAAATGTTCTATATGTATACAGTAAAATACCAGATGACCTAGTAATTTTGCTAGAATGTGCACTAAACAAGTATACTGCGCTGGGTTCTGTATCCCACAATTAACAGCTTGGTCTTATGACAAACTCATAATAATTTGAACAAGATGGTGAAAAGATATCGTACAATGTGTCTCGAATAAATAGGTACAACTTTAGTTCCCATAGAAACCAAACAATCAACAAACAGAATTTCAAATCAATTCAATTCAATCCTCAACTTTTAGATAACCTCCTATCCAGCACTTTATTTTAACCTTGTGCGACCCCACGTCCTTCTGCGCGGACATTGTGTTTTGACTTTGCTATAAGCAACGCATAATTTAAATTAATTTAAACTGACTGATCTCAGTTTAGAAGACACTGGGTAGGCAGTAAAAGGTTAAACTTTCAACGTACGGAGTCATGTGACAAAACAACATGGTGCCGATCACAGCTGATTTTGTCTTTGGGAGAAACGGCAACAAAACTACATCTGGTAAGAAACCTAATTAAGTTTTGCTTTCTCGCGAAACAGCACACTGTTAAACACAATGACCACTATAGTGAACAAAAGCACTAGTTTTTTCATATTGAGAAAATGTTGCTTTCAGGGGCTTTATATGGAGTTAGAATGGAAATACGATGCATTTTGAATTGTTCTAAGACCAGTGCAGACAGAGAGCACACTGGTGGTTAAGTCGTTCACTAAATAGGGAGCAAGAAAGCACCCTATAGCTTCCCTACAGCTAAGCGCATTCACTCCTAAAATCCTATCAAAAGTCTAGTTTCAGGCTGCAGAGGATGGTTGGACCACTCAACATGTTTGGCAGACATGGAACAATGATAATCAGTACATAGATTCAGAATTTATAATGGATAATTTTATTTTAACATGGTTGGCAGTGATTGGATGATGCTGGCCATTACTTTGAATCAGAATTAATTATGCTAATTTCTGATATAATGTCTTTAACGTCTCCAAACATGAAGAACCAACACTCCTGGAAACATAATGAACAATTTGACTTTCTATAGCTTTCTATAACTTTCTACAGCTTGGTATTATTTAAAATTTCACAACATAGTATTGCGGTCCACATATGTGGACATAAATTTTAAGGAAAACTATATGCCCTAGAATTTATTTATTATTTATTTTGCATGTTTATTAAGTACTACTAGTTACAAATCAGATAGGGAAATGGAAAAGGCACAAAGCAGTCATTTTGGGTCTTAGGAGGTTATGAAAGGAAACCTCTGTGAACAAATCTGATTACCCATTCCATGTTTATTTATGTGGGACAAATGACTGATGTATGTCAGTAACCTGCCATTTCCTTCCCTTGTCCAGTTTCAAACCCTGAAGTTTTCTTTCTTCCTTGGTTGGTACACAACATTTATTTTCCTTTTCAAAGTTAGGTTTGGTTTAGGGGTTAAACTTCGTAATCCAATCATTTGTTGTTTTGTTTATTGTTCTCTATTGAAGTAAAAGTTGCACGTGTTTGTGAGACTAGGTTAGGATAATGCTTTATAAAGCAGATTTTGACTTGCATAAAAATGAGGTCTTAAGAAGTATACTACTATTTGAAAGGCTGATTGTTGCATAATGTGTAGCCTACTGTTTCACATACTTATAATATTGTATGTAGTATTAAGTGTGTACCGTGCAGTACTGGTATTGCATTTCGAACATAGCCAGAGATGTTTCCAAGTATATTGTTTAGATTAGAATTAAAGTCGTACTATTATTGAAGTCAAATATTAAAATTTACTTGTCATGTTTTTGTGCATTACTGCACTGGAGTGAAAACAGAAGTTTTGATAGATCGATGATACTAGGCTGTGAGTCCTGTTGCTGTGTCAGTGTGCCCTAAATCTCTTTATCTTATTCCAACACTACACTTGTTGTTTACCGAATGACTCATACCTACTTTATCAACTCAAATTGCCCAATCTCCACACAGAGAAACCATTTAGGATTTTATAAAAGCAAAGCTGAAATATTCGTCTTAGCTCTCAGGTATAAAGCCAGAGAAAGAGATGCATGTTCTCTTTCATACTGACTGTTTTTTAAACTCCTGAATACTAGATCAGTCAGTTGTACCCATGGGAAGAGGTGAATGGTAATGTGCACGTAATCTGTCTATTATAGTCTTTTCTTCTTTTGCCAAGTTTCTACGCTTACTCTCTCTGCATTGATCCAGGTTTGTTTGTAAGGTGTCAGGGCCCTGACAAGAAATGTTCAAGAAAAGCACACACTGATTATCTAAACACTACGCAACCTATATGCACTTTGCTCTTTTTCTCGTAAGACTGACATGCGAGAGACAACGAATGTCTACGAATGCCCCGAGGTGCATTTATTTCTAGTTGAAAGACTAAATTTGTTTTGATAAGAATAGACATTGTCTTTGAAATGCATTCTAGAATGTTCATATTGATCTTCACTCCCAGCATTTGAAAGGTTAAAACCTGAACCATCATAAATGTAACAAAGTACTACACTCACTCTTTTTTCAATTTGTATTCAAGTTATTTGAAAGCTCCATTTCTTTGATTCTTGATATTTTTGTTGTAGTCAAAGACAAAGAAGTGGTTGCTAATTATTTGGGTAACACTTTACAATAAGGTTCCATTTGTTAACATTAGTAAATGCATTAGGTATCATGAAAAAACAATTAACAATATATTTGTTACATCATTTATTAATCTTTGTTAATGTTAGTTAATAAAAATAAAATTGTTCATTGTTAGTTAATAGTGCATTAACTAGTGTTAGCAAATGGAACCTTATGGTAAAGTGTTACCATTATTTGAAATTAATATGCATGTAGATTCTATGACCTCATATTAAAGGACTTGTTCACCCAAAAAACAACATTTTTTAAATTATTATTTAAATTAGGTCATGGATACTTTATGCATCAACTACCTGGGACAGTTGGCAACCCTACTTACAGTTAGCAAGAAATAAAAATATACCCTTTCCAAAATATAACAGCTTTATCTGCCTCTGAAACAACTTTTCCTTTCTGCTGATGTAATCAAGGCTGTAGGGGTGGGAACTAATAATGTTAGCCAATAATACCTTAGGTTAACATGCAACTATCCAATCAAATCCCAAAAAATAAGTCCTGTCCTACATTATTTGCCACTGAACATTCTGTTCCACGCAGAAATAACTCTCTTAAACGTGTTGCCAGTGTCGTTTCATGTTCTTTTTCGAAGTGCCGTGGTGGGTTTACACTTATTGTGAACTACACTGACAAAGTACTTCCTAACCCAAAGTCACTAACACTGAAGTACAGGTATCCTTGAAATGGCACGTTCACTTTGAACAATCCTTGAGCCCCAGAAAAATGTGGTGCTCAATCTTTTCAAACTCCCCATACATTCCTTGCTCTTGGTAATATAGACAGGCCTTTCACCCCTAAGGTAATAAAAGCCAATGAGATCTAAAAGGCAATCTTGAACACGCCAGATCTCGACTATAAACTTGCTCACCTCAATGCCAACAACAGAGGGAAGGAGTACTGTTAAACTCGTAGTTCACCCAAAAATGAAAATTCAGTCATTTACTCACCCTTTATTCTCTGAGTAAATGATGAAATAATTTATATTTTTTGGGGTGAAATGTTACTTTAAAACCATGAGGCCTAACACTAACCCTAACCTAAACCTGACCTGTCACATCCAACATTAAAGCAGATACCTATTAAACATACCATTAAAATTAAGAAGTTTCTGAGACTGCCAGTGTCACAGCCTTTAGGATCAAACCAAACTGTCAGTATCTCAGTTTGGGATTTACGTGGACAGAGCCAGCTGACGCTCCACGACCTTTAAGGTCAAAGTATACTTTGTCAGGAGGTTCTTGCTAACGACAGCATGCGATCTGCGAAACTTCACAACTTCTTGACACAAAGCATGGTAAGGCTGTGGAAAAATTGGTAATTTGACAGCTGTTTTGCGAACCAGGGAGCAGACCATGGTACCGAACATGAGACTACTAGTAAGAGGTGGTTGCAATGTAACTGTGACATAGTTCCACGGAGAACCGTGCGGGAGAAAGCAACCTGCACTCTGGTCCGCACTTGTTCAGGAAGTAAAATAACTTGCACTTGCTTTTTTGCAGATTTAAGCATGATGACACACACAAAACAAACACACATGCACCATGAGAGGAAGGAGAACATTGTGGGATACAGAATAGATGAGGTGCCTTTATATATGTGTGTGAGTGAGCATGCAACCATCTATGTCCTCAAAAAAGATAGTTTGTGAACATCAGATATAGTTGCCTTCTGCTGGACATGTACAACTGCTGAATTATGGCATTCGATGTGTACACGCTCAAGTCTGATGTGCATAATGACACCAAATCAATAAAAAAAACACACAAATAAAGTGAACTGAATTGTGTTCTCCATCGTGTGCACGTTTGTGATCACACAAGTTACTGACAGGAAAGCAACGGGGTTCGACAGAATCATACATGAATCTGAAACCAAAACAGCACTGCGGGGGGCGCTGGGAACAATCGCTCTCAGACTCGGACAACAGAAAACTTGCCCAGTGTAAAAAAACACCTAAATCTGCTTGTAGTCAAAGAAATGTGTTCCGTGATGCTAGTAGAGACAGCAGCAACTAAACTGGATTCCATTCCACTCTCTTGACAACAGTGTTGCACGCCGCATCACAGACATAGCACAGGATGAGAATTTAGATGCCATCAGGAAAAGCCAGTTGTGATGTGGCAAGTTGCACCCACCTGTTGACTTATGTACACAATGTGACAGACATGAACATTCAAGAAGACTTCCTATTTTGTCGCCCTCAGTCCATCAACACATCTGATGAAGACATTTTCAACACATTGAATGAATTCATGAGAGAGAACGATATTGACTGGGAACGTTGCTGTGGCATATGCAGTGATGGTGCAAAATCAATGACGGGCCACCACATTAGTCTCATCACAAGGGTAAAAGAGGTAGCTCGAAGGGCCATTTGGACCCACTGTACAATCCACCGAGCTTCGTGATGTCCTCAATGAATCCTTGAAGAATATCAACCTGATCAAAGCACAGGCTTTAAATGCCCGTATTTTTCAAATGTTATGCAATGAAATGGGCACGCACTTTGAACAGCTGCTTCTGCATACAGACGTCAGCTGGCTGTTGCAACTCTTTGCCTTGCGAGAGGAAGTACTGCTTTTCCTCAAAAATATCCAGCCCTCACTGGTGCAGCAAATGTAGGATTTGAAGTGGGAGCACGGCTGGCTTATCTCTCAAATATCTTTGAACAGCTCAACACACTTAATACATCTTTGCAGGGAAAGGAGTGCAATGTGTTTTTGGCACACGAGCAAGTGTCTGCATTCAAGGGAAACTGTGGGCCACCCATGTTGAGCAAGGAAACCTGGACATGTCTCCCACACTGACAAATGTCATGCATGAGGCAGTACTGTCAGTACTATGCAGCCTGTGGTCACTGAAGACCTGAAGCCCAAAGTAGTTGGTAGTCAGACTCTCACCGTTGAGCCATTGCTGTCACAAAGAAGTGCTAGAAGATGTAATCGCCAGTAAACAACAGAAGACGAATGTGGAAACAACAACAGTGGATGTGCACGTCAAGAGCGCATGTGTGAGGAGGTCAGGAGATACCTGCATTTGTATAACTTGAGTCTGAAGGAATATAAAGACATATTTATGGGTCTAAACTCTTGAAGATAAATAGTCCAGTCTCTTATAGCAGTTGTAGCGTGCATGCGGCAACAGCCTGTGTATGCACGCACAGTCAAATGTATATTTTGAAAGGCTGACGTTCAACTGTACGCAGACACTAACCATTCAAGTCAAAACAGAAGTACACTTTGGGCTTAAGGGGCCTGTTTCAGCAATTCACACTTTATTTTTTAGAGGAGGATATCCATGATGAGTGGATTCGCAATCTATTTGTATTCAAGCCAACAGAAAATAGCGCACTGTCTATGAAAGAAGAAGTGGCCAAGATTGAACTGACAAGAAATCATGAACTGAAGCAGAGGATTACACAGTGTCCCAATGGTAATTTTTAGCTCTCTGTTGAAAATGAATTTACTGAACTCACACAGAGATTGCTTAAACTTTTGCCATTCATGTCAACATACCTGTGCAAATCAGGGCTTCGACAAGACAAATACTGTTCACGCTCTCAAGTGGAGGATGACCTTTGTTTGTTTCTGACATCACAACAACCCAAAATCAATCATCTCTGTGCAGCGAGAAAACAAATGCATCTGCATTCAAGGCACCGTCTTTTAAGTTTTGTCATAGAGGAGGTACATGGTTTAAGACTTTGAAAACCCATGCTTTAAAAATTGTTATTCTATGCTTGCAGGTTTACACCTTGTTTTTTACCCTACACAAAATTTTCCAGACAGCAGGCAGCAACTTCTATTTATCTGCTCAAAGCTGCTTGCAGAAAAATCTGCATGACAGCTTCTTTTCACAGAAATAGCTGTATATAGGGTATCTTTAATGCAAGCTCACAGCCATACAAATCCCTATGAAATCTAATGCTTCTAGGCAGAGGTGGGTAGTAACATGCTACATTTACTCCATTACATTTACTTGAGTAACTTTATTGAAAAAATTTACTTTTATGAGTATGTTTTATGGTGGGTATTTTTCACTCTTTCACTCTAAAAATGTGTTACTTTTACTTTGTTACAGTGGGTAGCATTCCTGTCATTACATTACTGGTTTTTATTTAATAAGTGTTAATAAATGCATAATTTACTTAGATTTTTGACAAATCTTTCAATTAGAAGAGAAGTTTAGAAACCCTTTTCCTCACAAAGATTTTTAGAAGAATATTTCAGCTCTGTTGGTTCATGGAATGCAAGTGAATGGGTACCAAAACTTTGATGCTCAGAATGCACATAGAGGCATCATAAAAGGAATTCAAATGACACTGGTTCAATCTATGTCTTCAGAAGGGATCTGATAAGTGTGGGTGAGAAACAGATCAATATTTAAATCCTTTTTTACTAATAAATCTCCACTTTCACATTCTTCTTCTTGTGTTTCTGGTGATTCAGTTATTTGTGAATATCACCACCTACTGGGCAGGGAGGAGAATTAATAGTAAAAAGGGCTTTAAATATTATAATGTTATAGATATTTATCTGTTTCTCACCCACACCTATCATATTGCTTCTAAAAATCACTGGAGTCATATTAATTACTTTTATGCTGCCTCTATGTGCTTTTTGGAGCTTCAAAGTTCTGGTCACCATTCACTTGCATTGTATGGACCAACAGAGCTGAGATATTTTTCTAAAAATCTTCATTTGTGTTCTGCAGAAGAAAGACAGTCATACACATCTGGGATGGCATGAGGGTGAAAAAATTAGAGCATTTAATTTTTTTTCTTGGTGAACTATTCCTTTAACTTAATGCATAGAAGAAGGAAGCCATATGGGTTTAGAACAACATGGTGGTGAATAATGACAATTTCCATTATTAACAATAATATTAATAATAGCTTTATTATTGTTGTTATTAATAATAATAATAATCATTCGGGGGGCCTGGGTAGCTCAGCGAGTAAAGACGCTGACTACCACCCCTGGAGTTGCAAGTTCAAATCCAGGGCGTGCTGAGTGACTCCAGCTAGGTCTCCTAAGCAACAAAATTGGCCTGGTTGCTAAAGAGGGTAGAATCACATGGGGTAACCTCCTCGTGGTCACTATAATGTGGTTCGCTCTCGGTGGGGTGCGTGGTGAGTTGTGTGTGGATGCCGCGGAGAATAGCGTGAAGCCTCCACACGCGCTATGTCTCCGCGGTAATGCGCTCAACAAGCCACATGATAAGATGCGCGGATTGATGTCTCAGACGCAGAGGCAACTGAGATTCATCCTCCGTCACCCGGATTGAGGCAAGAAGAGCATTTTTTGCCAGTCCTGTCTGGTCCAGCGAAGGTGGGTTTGTGCCCATAGGCGACGTTGTTGTCAGTGATGTCTGGTAAGGACCTGCCTTACAACAGGCCTACAAGCCCTCAGTCCAGCCTCTCTTAGACTATTGCAGACAGTCTGAGCACTGATGGAGGGATTGTGCATTCCTGGTATAACTCGGGCAGTTGTTGTTGCCATCCTGTACCTGTCCCGCAGGTGTGATATTCGGATGTATCGATCCTGTACAGGTGTTGTTACACGTGGTCTGCCGCAGCGCGGAAGATCAGCTGTCCTTCCTGTCTCCCTGTAGCGCTGTCTTAGGAGTCTCGCAGTACGGGCATTGCAATTTATTGCCCTGGCCACATCTGCAGTCCTCATGTCTCCATGCAGCATGCCTAAGGCATGTTCACGCAGATGGGCAGGGACCCAGGGCATCTTTCTTTTGGTGTTTTTCAGAGTTTAGTGTCCTAAGTTTGTATAACTGTGACCTTAATTGCTTACCGTCTGTAAGCTGTTAGTGTCTTAATGACCGTTCCACAGGTGCATGTTCATTAATTGTTTATGGTTCATTGAATAAGCATGGAAAACTTTGTTTAAACCCTTTACAGTAAAGATCTGTAAAGTTATTTGGATTTTTACAAAATTATCTTTATATACAGTGTCCTGAAAAATGGACGTTTCTTTTTTTGCTGAGTTCTAGTTACTCACTACTTGAGTATTCTTTTATTGGGTACTTTCTTACTCTTACTCGAGTAATTTTTAACATTATTACTTTTACTTCTACTTGAGTAATTATTTTTAAAGTAATTGTACTTTTACTTGAGTAAAGTTTTTACTCTTCCCACATCTGCTTCTTGGTAATCATATTCCATGCCTGTGTTTGAGCTGCGTTAGAGAAACATACTTATTCAGCAAGCACTGTACAGTATCTATGGAACAATCTTGATTCGTATTTGATTGTCAGACACACTGAGTGTTAAATAGAAAAAAGAAATATCTGGATTTTGACCCCTTAAAAGTTGTGGCACACAATTCATTGACGTTTCGGGTGGTTTACCCAGGGGACAAATTTATTACTCAAATGTTGTTCTTTCATAGTTCTAGAGATTTAAAGTCGAAATGAATAGCAACCTCTTTAACAACTCATTTTACTTCCATAATGTGACATTTTTTTGAGTGAAATCTTGGGTGGGACTGTTTTATCCATCAGGAATTGATTGGATGATAAAAAGTGGGTGGTCAGGCAGTTGGTTGGGAGGGGTTCAAAATAAGAGGAAGTGGTGACATAAGCCAAAATGGAAAATTGTTTCAGAGGTGGAGGACCTTTTTACATTTTTAAGAAAGATTGCAAGACTCTTTTTTCTTTCGAAAAACTTGCACTAGTCGTGCACAATAAGACCAGGAATGTGTATTAAGAAAGTGGGGGAAAAAAGTACATTTGATGTCAGATACATATATCCGTTTTGTGATTTTTCTGTACTCTGGGTTATTTCCCATAGTGTTAGGGGCTGTTCAGACCAAACACAATCTTGAGCTAAACAAAAGCTAGATGAAGGCTAAAAATAGCTAGACGCAGTGCAACGAATAGAGGGTGTGTTGAATAGAGTTGTCAGCAGGACTGAGAACTAAATAAAAATTTTCACTTAAATATGACAAAATTTTGAATTATATTCACATTTTCCAAGAAATTTTTGAGAAATGTTCAGATTTTTAAATCAACGTTGTCTTCGAAGTCCACAAGAGGGTGCAACAAATCACTGTTAGCCAATCTTAACAAAACGCATTGTTTATTCTGTGAGACGCTGATAAGAGAGCAAGACGCAACGGCCAAGGACGTCCACCTAAAGGGGCCATTCACACTGAATGTCTTTTTGCATCCGACCACACTTATTCAATAGTTTATTTTTTATTTTTGTATTTTTATGTAAATACATGATAGAAGGACATCTTTGACCATTTGCGCCACATCGCACTGTTTTTTTTGTTTTTTTTTTTTTGTTTTTTTTTTGCAGTAGCATCTTGTTTTTTAAATCCAGTGTAAAAAGTAAAAAACCTTTAAACCTTTAGAAAACACATCTAGAGACACTTTTTTTTTTTTTTGGTCTAATTGTGTATTTCTATATGTACTTATATTTTCTAACTTTTTTTTTTTTATTCAATTTTTTTATTATTACCTCTTGTTGTTGTATTGTTTGTGCACTGGATGCTTTTGTCACCAAGACAAATTCTTTGTATGTGTAAGCATACTTGGCAATAAAGCTCATTCTGATTCTGGTTCTTCTGATATTCTTTCTTTGTAGCCCATCAAACTGATTCAAAGGGACGATATTGATCCCTCAGCCTTATATGACTAATTCAAGCCGAGCCCTACATCATCAAACGCTCTCTCATCTCAGTTTGATTTAGTGACACAAAGGTGGAACCAACTGGGGTGCCCATCTGTCCATCATGTCAAAGTCATGCTGTATTTAATATGGTTTTAGCATTAGCTTCGGTTAGCATATGATTACTACGCTTTTCACAGTAGTTGTCACACCACATCAAAAATTTCATCTTTGCTAACAGGAAGCTAATTGTTTTTTTGTTTGTTTATATTTTTTCTTCAATGTGCTTCATGTCGACTGTGTCGCATCCAAGGCTTTGTGCAGTAGAAGAAGTATTGCTTGTTTTTTAATAATTCAGTAATTAGTTAATGAATCATAGAGCAGATAAACCACATGGCCTCTGCGTTTCCCAGTTTAGCAATCACAGCATGCATTGCTCCAGCTGTGAACCTTGCAGGTGATTTTTTTCACATCGTGTTTCTCTTCCTTAGCTTTTTAGCCATCATCAAATGCTACTGCCTCATGCTGTGCAGAGTTTTGATGTAAAGTGATTTTGTTGCCCTAATATAAACTGAACAGCATGAAAGGAAATCAGGAAATCTAACTTGATAAGTTGAACAAGTCGTCTGCCATTTTACAAAAGCTGTAGTACAGACCAAAAAAAATCTTTAAGAAAGATTAAGGTCCACATTAAACGCAGTTCGCAACCAGTTTAATTCTGTAATCTGACATATTTCCAAGTAAAATGGGATATTCAACAAAAATAAATGTAGGGTGGGATTTTATATAATCCTTCGGGAATTATTGATTGTAATTGATTGGATTGTGAAAAGTTTAGAAGTTTTGTGTTTTAGATAGATTACGAAGATATTTAAAGGTATACGTTTTTATTATTTTTTCATTGATATTAACGTGTACAGATGAATCGTATGGTGCCTTGATCCCACCACAGAATAAAAAAAATAAATAAAAAAAGGTAATCCTGACTTTATATTTCAAACTTCTGACTTTTGTCTCTCAATTGTATTCGTTTTAAAGTCTTAATTGCAAGATAAAAAGTTAGAATTACCTTTTCTATTTGTATCTTGCAATTGTGACTTTATTTCTTATAATTGTGAGATATAAACTCACAATTATGAGTTTATTTTTCACAACTGCGAGTTATAAAATCACAATTGCAAGAAATAAGGTCACAATTCTGAGAATACAAAATTTAAATGAAAATTAATTCACTCAACCTCATGTTGTTTTTACCTCTGTGAAATACAGTTACAAAAACAACTTGTTGTTCCCAACACAAATGACTTTCTATCTTCCACAAAAGATGTTAGGTGTTATTAGCCTCAGTCACCATTCACTTTCATTGCATCTTTTTTTCCATACAATAAAAGTAAATTGTGACTGAGGCTAACATTCTGCCTAACATTTTTTTGTGGAAGATAGAAAGTCATTCATGTTGGGAACAACAAGAAGGTGAGTAAATTTTCCATTTTGGATAATTTTTCAGAATTGTAATTTTTGGGTGAACAATCCCTTTAAGAAAGTAGATGGGGCCAATTTTGAACTTTAAACAGAAGTTTAGTTAAATCTCTTACAATGCATCACTGTTGTTGTGGGTATATGTGGTTGAGACAGACAAATCGAATAACCAAACCCAATATATTGCAACATATACAGTAAGTTACAGTTTGGTATATTGCGATACATTTGTCAGGATACAATATCTCGCAATACTATGTCACAGTTCAGTATATTGTGATAAGGGCTGGCAAATGTAACACATTATTTGTTTAGTTGACTGTTTAACGAGTGAAAGCTATTTTTACACAAGTAATGCATTATCAAGTATTAAACTTAAAAAATGTTTCTTAAAACTATCCCCACTTCCTGTAGCTAAAATTGGCATATATACATTTCCAGGATGTACATGCTTGACTCGACTGTACATCTTAGTACAGGAACTGATTGTGTGAAGCAGTGCACGCTTATTCATTAAGATGCATGTCCTGGGTACAATAAGCACAGGACACATTTACTGTACAGAGAATGGAAACTTCACCTGCAAGTGGTGAGCCAAGTGTGGGAAAGATACGGGCAAGCTGCCATATCTCTTCACATTGCCCAAAAATGCTCATCTGTCATCTGAACCAGTGCCAAAAGCGAAACCGCATGTGAGACTGAATAGCATCCAGAGAAAATAGTAGTTTTGAAATTTTAAACTTCAGCATTCAAATTGTTTTATATCTGTAGGTTTAGTCTTTATTAATGCATTGACAATGTACACTTAAGTTTATCTTGCCAATTAAGATGATTGATCCTATTATTAAAAAAGTCCACTGGAAAACGGCAGATGATTTTGCCAAAATTTTATTACAGCATTACCACTGATTTTAAGGCATTTTAACATATACCTGTATAAAATAATTGAAACCTGTAAAAATCTGTCTAATTAACTATCTGCAAAAAACTGCAAATTTTATCATGTACATATTTAAATAATTAAAATAAAAAATGATGACTAACCAATTTCTTGCAAGTTCTTTGAGACAAAGTATGAAGTAATTATATTTATGATTCTATTTTAATGTTTGTTTTAATGTACCATGTACCATGATTAATTGTGATTAATCTCAGAAAATTGTGCGATTAATTAGTTAGATTTTTTTAATCGATTCACAGCGCTAATTGTGATACATACATTCACTGAGCACTTTATTAGGAACACTATACTGGGTAGGGCCTCCCTTTACTCTCAAAACAGTCTCAATTCTTTGTGACATGGATTCCACAAGATGCTGACATGATTGCATCATGCAATTTCTGCAGATTCGTCAACTGCACATTCATGCTGATAATTTCCCGTTCTACCACATCCCAAAGCTGTTCTATTGGATTCAGATCCGGTGATTGGGAAGGCCACTGAAGAACAGTGAATTCATTGTCATGTTCATGAAACCAGTTTGAGATGACTTCTGCTTTGTGACAAGATGCATTATCATGCTGGAAGTAGCCATTAGAAGATGGGTAAATTGTGGCCATGAAGGATGCACATGGTCAGCAACAATACTCAAATAGGCTGTGGCATTCAAGTGATGATTGATTGGTATTCATAGGCCCAAAGTGTGCCAAGAAAACATTTCCCACACCATTACACCACCACCACCAGCCTAGACTGATGGCACAAGGCAGGTTGGGTCCATGGATGCATGCTGTTGGCACCAAATTCTGACCTTTCTGTGTGCATCAGAAGAAATCAAGATTCATAAGACCAGGCTAACTTTTTTCAGTCATCAATTGTCCAGTTTTGGTGAGCTTGTGCCCACTGCAGCCTCAGCTTTCTATTCTTGGCTGACAGAAGTGGAACCTGACGTGGTCCTCCGCTGTTGTAGTCCATCCACCTCAAGGTTTGACGTGTTGTGCATTCTGAGATGCTATTCTGCTCATTGCAATTGTACAGAGTGGTTATCTGAGTTACTGTAGCCTTTCTGTCAGCTCGAACCAGTCTGGTCATTCTTTGTTGACCTCTGAATGTTGAATGAATGGATGTTACATTTATATAGAACTTTTTCTGACACAGAGAACTCTCTTCAACCGCCACCAGTGTGCAGCAATCACCTGGATGATGCGACAGCAGCCATAGTGTGCCAGTACGCTCACCACACACCAGCTATTGGTGGACAGGAGAAAGTAAAGTGATAGAACCAATTAAAAATGATTCACAATTGAGAAGGGCCAATTTGACCAGGACACCAGGGTTATACCCCTACTTTTCACAAGAAGTACCCTGGGATTTTTAATGACCACAGAGGGTCAGGACCTCAGTTTAACATCTCATCCAAAGGATGGTGCCTTTTTACAGTATAGTGTCCCTGTCACTATACTGGGGAATTAGGACCCACACAGACCACAGGGTGAGCAGCCCCTGCTGGCCTCCCTAATAACTCTTCCAGCAACCACCTTAGTTTTCCCCAGGAGGTCTCCCATCCAGGTACTGACCAGGCTCAACCCTGCTTAGCTTCAGTGGGAAACTGGTCTTGAGCTACATGGTGATATGGCTGCTACCTCTCTCATCAACAAGGCATTTCTTTCCACAGAACTGCCGTTCACTGGATATTTTTTGTTTTTGGCACCATTCTTAGTAAACTGTAGAGACTGTTGTGCGTGAAAATCCCAGGAGATCAGCAGTTACAGGAATACTCAAACCAGCCTGTCTGGCACCAACAATGCCATGGCTGAAATCACTGAGATCACATTTTTTCCCCATTCTAGTGGTTGATGTGAACATTAAGAAGCTCTTGACATGTTTCTGCATGATTTTATGCATTGCACTGCTGCAACACAATAGGCTGATTAGATAATTACATGAATAAGTAGGTGTACAGGTCTTCCTAATAAATTGCTCATTGAGTGTATGTCATAATTCAATATATTGCGATGCATATGTCACAGTTCAAAATATTGCAATACATATGTCATGATTCATTATATTGCGATATATAATGATTCAGTTTATCTTGACATGTCACAATTCAGTATATCACAATAAATATGTCACAATTCAGTATATATTCAGTGACACATTTATCATGATTCAATATTATGGGATATGTCACGATCCAAAATATCGATATGTGTGTCACAATTCAGTATATCTTGATAAATATGTTACGATTTAATATATCACGATACATATGTCACAATTCAGTGTATAGCAATACATTTGTCACATTTCAATATATCACAGTACCTATGTCACAATTCAGTATATCGCAATAAAATGTTACGATTTCATATATAGCAATTCATGTCACGATTCAATGAATAGCATTACATTTCTCACACTTCAATATATCGCAGTACGTATGTCACAATTCAGAATAACGCAATAAATATGTTACGATTTAATATATCGCGATACATATGTCACGATTCAATGTATAGCAATACATTTGTCTCAGTTCAACATATCACGATGCATATGTCAGGAATCCATATATCACAATACATACAGTATGTCACGATTCAATATATCTCAATAAATATATCACAATTAAATATATTGCAATACATATGTCATGATTTGCGCTTATTGAGGCGACCTGCTTCTATATTAGAAACATTCGACATAATATTACTACACAAATACTGTAGATGAATGAAAATATTGAAACAGAGATCTAAAGTATCTAAAAAAGTTTCCCTATATGTTGATATATTATTGTATCACAGTCGGCAGTTGGGACGAATGACTAATGGATGAACCTATGAATGGCTTACTTATAGCTGTCTCTGTATATTTAGCTGGGACAGGAATAATAAAACATTGAAAGAGTTAAACACTCCAGCTTTAAAATGTTTTAAAAATGCTTTCTGGAATGCTTTAAAAAAAAAAAGTCATGGGACACCAAAGAATACCGTATTTGTGGAACTGCCATGTTTAAAGCTATAAACCTCTTACTGAGCTCTAAAAAAAAACAACTCAAGAATAAGTGGGATAGAAGAGAAGAGCAGTGAACTTCAGAGAGGAGGATGCTGGGAGAAATGATAAAACGATGCAGTTCAGAGACACTGATGAATGGAGCCGTCGCTGCCATCAGATATGTTGCCTAAAAATAATGAGCAAACAAATCAACATGTCGGGACTGGGGAGAGACAGAGGGGGGTAAAAAGTTAGTGAAGAGGAGAGAGAGATCAGGATGAAGACAACTTGGTCAGTGCAATTACCAGCTGCAGCTGAAGACCCCGGGGAGCCCCTGAACTGCAGGTCCTTCTGAAGGGTGTAGTAAAGATCAGCCCTCCGGTCTACTCCATCTGAGGAGGTCCACTCTGAATCTTCTGAGGACGTTCTCAACTGGAGATCGCTAAACAGCTAAAAGCATTTCAAGCTTCAGATAATAAGTCTAAATCAGGAGCAGTTTAGAGCAGTGATTCTCAACTGGTTTTGCTTTGGAACCCAGATTTTAAATCGGACATCAAGTGGCAACCGAACACAGAACCAAAATAGATAATCATACAAAAGTACACAAAAAAGTCCTTAAAGTCAGACAGCGAGCAAGTTTACATGCATGATCCTACACAGTTATGCTTAATAAGCCGACGATATGTAAGGTCATGTGAACACCTTAAACGGTTTAAACAAAAAACCATTAGCACACTTATATTTTTGCCTATCACCCCTATTTTGTGTTGGATGTAAAAGTTTTTACTGCCATTCTTATCGGATTATCCAATGTGCTTTAAGCTGATTTTTGGTAGTTGTGAGCGTATTGGTGTGCATGTAAACTCACTAATTGAAATGTATTTATATATTTATTAATTACTAATGGTATTTTATTAATATATAAATAATTAACTCATCAGACTTGTTTTTATACAGCAGTTTGTTAAAGTTGGTTAAGGTATTTGTAGTAAAAATATTAACTGCAAAATGTAACATGGTTTTACTGTAGTAACCAACTTTTAACCACTATATCTGTAATAAAACCATAGTAATACAGTTTTACTACAAATATCATTGTAAAGGTATGGTTACTGTAGTAAAATCATGGTAAATTTTGTGGTTGTGGTACAAATACTATAGTTTAACTAGGGTTACTGCAGTAAAACTAGGGTTATTTTTTGTTAATGATGAATAAATCTATTGCAAGCGAATCCAAAATAATAGCCCAGAGTTGAAGAAAAAGCTCTTTTTAAGAGCTTCACCGAAGATTTCTTTTGTAATGAAAATGGTGGATTTTGAGCAATGAATCCAATTGGGAATTAGGAATCTACAGGGCAAGGCGGCGCTAGTTCATTTCTCTGTTTCTCGAGACAAAATTACTCTCTCTCCATCATATTTTGTCGCCTCCAGAGAAGTTTTCTCTTTGTTATTTATTTATTATCTCTAGTGCTTATCATATGAAATGAACTGTTACTACCAGTTATGCATTCACTATTAGCCTGAGGTTGCTCTTGATGGCCATAAAAGGAGAAAATTTTGATCGTACTAATTTGATTAGCAAGATTGAGTATCAGTTGGACAATTTTGCTCTCTCAGCAAGGAGCTAATAACTCGAAATTGAGTTACAATGTTGTTTCAGCTTATTTAGTTCCATGGATCAAGGGGAAGAACTCAATGAAAATCATGTAGAACATGATTTTTGTTATGTGAATAACAATTTTATTGACTTAAGACTTGATGGAGTTGCAGTTGAGTTTTGTTTAATCAACGGTGTGGGACACAAACACAAACCATACAGCTAGAGGCGACTCCTGCTATGCTAATTGGTGTTAACATTTTTAATGCAGGGAACATTAGCATGTTCACACTCATAAATAGCTCATGAATAAGTTTATTAAGTATTACATTCCAAACACAGCCAGTGAGTTCTCTTGTAGTCACAGAAAGTGAGTAGGTGGTGATCAGACTTTAATCAGTAAAAAGTGATTGGTTGGGTTTGATGATTGACAGATGCACTCCATTTGAGAGCCTATCTTCCCCTCTCAGTCAATTTTGCAGGGTCACTCCAGGAGCCAAAACTTCTGTGGGTAAATTGCAAACCGACTTCTAATGGTTCAGCGACTGAGGGAGAACACCATCTCTCTTGGTATTTACCTCACCGGTAGTTTACTGGATGTATTTTAGGGAGACCTGTGCCTGTACACCCTTCAACAAGTCTGCATCCCAATTTGCATACTAACCATGCTTTATAGTAATTTAATGATTCAACCTGTCAGGGGGGTTAGAGACAGGACCCAAGAGCAGAGGTAACAGTTCAATAGGATTTATTAACGTAAAGTTCCTTTTCAAAAACAAAGCAAAGCCCAGGCAATTTCTCCCCTGGCATGTGGGCGAGACAGGCAACCAACAGACACACAAGCAATTTCTAACTAAACAAGAGAGCATGATTAACACTTGACAGCAAACATCAAACATCACATTGGTCACCTTGAAACAACACACAACAGAATAACAATGATCCAACGTCAGACATGACACACGAGGGGATTTAAATAAGCTGGGAAACAAACAAGAGCCAGGTGCCGCTCTCAGCTGAAGGTTGTAATGATCAGCGTTCCCATGGAAACAATCAAGGTTCCCATGGAAATGCTGATTCAGCATGCCAGCGGCACCTGAAACACATAAGGGCAAAACTTAAACATGCTTGGACAAAAACAGACAGGGAATGATGATGCCACGGCTCTCATCAGACAAAAACTCAACCTGACAATGTGACAGGGCCGTGGCTCCACCGGAGGTTGCACAGTAGCAAATTGCGCACTGCGATAACCCACCATTGGTGGCCGGGTGTGCTGGCAGCGACTGGGTAACGGCCCACACAAAGCACGTACATAAAACACAAGACAAACCGGGGATAATAATATCATGGTCCTTGTCAGACAAAACCCAACCTGACAGGTTGATAGCACCATGACATCACCGGCGGTCCCAAACAACTGAAACTGTTCGCACAGAAGCAGGCCGATACTGTCACGGTCACGTCAGGCAGAACCCCAACCTGACAAGGTGACTGGACTATGACAGTCCCCCCCTCAACGGGAACATCAAACAAAAGAAAAAGACAGACAGCATGAAACCCTAAACAAATAACAGGAAACATCAAAGAAAGGGAGGGAATTGAGGAAAACCAGGAAAGGAGTTTGAGGAAAGGGGAGGGGTCTGGCAGCCAGGGAGGAGGCCTCAGGGCAAAGGCAGGGTCCAGCGGCCTGGGAGGAGGCCTCAGGTCAAAGGCAGGGTCTGGCAGCCTGGGAGGAGGCCTCAGGGTGGATGCAACACAGGACTGGGCGGTGGCCGCTGGGCAGGAGGGAGCGGCTCAGGGGGGCGGAGCCGTGGGCAGCTCAGGGGTGGATGCTGATAGAACACAGGTAAAGACAGGGGAACGACCTTCGTGGTCACAGGCAGTGGCAGGATAACAGTCTCAGTGGCTGTGAGCACTGGCAGCGATTGGGGAATGGCCTCCATGGCCGGGAGCGCTGGCAGCGACTGGGGAACGGCCCACACAAAGCACATACCTGAAACACAAGACGATTATGTCGTGGTCCTCGTCAGACAAAACCCAACCTGACAGGTTGACAGGACCATGACATCACCGGAGAGCGCACGGCTGTAACACGTGCACAGCGGTCCCAAAAGGGGATACAAAGGGGTACACAAAACACCGAGGCAGGCCGATACGATCACATCAGGCAGAACCCCAACCTGACAAGGTGACCGGACTGTGAGACATCCATGCATCACATTTCAAAATTAAAGTTGGTTGCCAACACAGTTTCACAGCATAATCTGATAAAACGAATGTTACTTTTGCATCTGAAAATGATCAGTGGCTAATTTGCGGCAATTGCTAACTTACTTGCAAACAAAAACTGTGCACAACAAAGACCCAAATAATTTCAGGTACATGTAGAAGAATACTGGCTTTATTACAGAATATTATATTATGATATTCTCAAAAGCATGTATGTTTCTTTCACAGCGAAGTATTTAACAACCACTTTTCACGATGCAATCAAATCCTGATGAATAAAATCAAGTCCCGCCATACATTTTTTTAACATCGAATACCCTTTTTCACGTAGAAATACATTACATTAAAGATGTAAAAGAAAAAAAAAGTGATGTTTCATGACTGTGAAGTGTGTAATTTCTGTGTGACTAGAGTCACCAAATGAGAATAACAAACAGGTTTCTCGCTTTGCCTGTCTGCCATTGGTTGCAAAATACTTTATTGATGGCTTACTTATTGTTGTCTCTTTCATATTAAGTTGTGATATAAGAAAGTATTTTTGCATCCAAAAAATTACAAACTTTACCTTTAGTGTAAGGTAATGAATTTAGCTAAATGCTAATGCATGTGCATTACGTGTGCGGTATGCAATAGAGACCCAAATAATTATTGTTTCATGTTATTTAAAAGTAACATGTCAGAGTACTTTCGATATTACAGAATACTGCATTACAACATACTCAAAAGTATATGTGTTCTTTTCACTAGCAAAATAGGCTACATACTTTCAGTGCATAGTAGAAGTATGAGAGGCAAATTGAGAGCCCAACTTTAGCAAGAATTATGTGCATAGTATTAGAGGCTCAGTTTGAAATTCATTCTAATTAGCTGACACTCATTAAGCATCTTGTTTATCTTGGGCCCTATTTTCACTTGACTATGACAGGAAGTTTTAGTTTTTGTCCCCTGTGTTGGGGTTTCTTGGATTCATTTATTGAGAGGTTTGAGCCATTTGGAGAGCAACGTTTCTCTGTTTGTAATTTGGAGTAGATCCCCGTGAGGGAACGCTTGAAATCTCCCAGGCACTTCTTCCTTGGAAAATATTGGAAATAAACAGACAGTTGGAGTCAGTGCATAGTGTCACTGTTTTCTACTCTTGATAAGCAGCTCATCAGGGATGTGCTTGGGTTTAGCTGTTTGAACTTCACAGCTTTTTTTACTTCCTCTGGGGGAGAAGAGCAGAGGAAGTGGGTTGTTTTTAATTTTTTAGACATTGAACATGCATAGGCATAAACAATCGCTCTGTTCCAAACCCTTGTGAGCTGCTAAAGGAGTACCATGGCCCACTTGTATACATATGAATTGGCTTCCAAGTCTAGGAAGTCCCACCGTTTTGTTTTTTTTGTTTTTTTAGCTAAAGAAGCACAATTTGTGATACCATTGTTGTCAGATTATATTTCTGATTGTATTTTTTATTTGAACATGCATGTAAACTTAATTAACAGTGTTGAAGACATCTGGTGCTTTAGGGTATTGTGGCGTTAGCTTAGCAACATGCTAACATCAAACTATTGAAATCAACTGTGAGTCAAGTCTCCTGTGTGGAACACTATTTTTGTGTCATTTTTGTTGCTGCCTATGTAATGCAATGCAAATCAGTCGCTCATGATGTTCCATGACCGTAAAGATAGTGCCAGAAGGTAGCTGCCTTTGTAGGCAGTAAGACAGCTAACTAGCTGAGCTAGCTTTGTGAATACACATACAGAATCACATATACACAGAGAAAAGAGATTGTTAAACAAAGATTAAAAAAAGAATGCTTTGGGGAAAACTTGAAATTACAAAAACGTTGTATTCCCCTTTAATAGCTTGTGCTGTCCTAGGAAATCAGAATATATTGACTTTCACAGCTGATTTTGTGCAGGATATGGTTTTGGAAACAAAATGCTTTGAAGGCGTTGTGCTGTAGACAATTTTGTCATTAAAACAGGGAGCGTTTGCAGCGGGTTGTGTTCGCTATGTGGTATATAGCGGAATTGTGTGAACTTTCGTGTGTTTTGTAGCAGCTTATCAGAGTGGTGGCTGACTGTTAATGTGCTAAATGCACTGAGGAGGAGTTACGGAGAACAGGCCCTTTGGTTCAGTCGAAAATTCCACAGAGAAACGCTAAGAGAGAGAAAGAGAGAGAGAGAGAGAGAGAGAGAGAGAGAGAGAGAGAGAGAGATGCTAAAAAGGCATCTACTGTATGTAAAACAAGAACAACAACAGTAAGAGGGAAAAAATGAGAGAGAGACAGAGAGAGAGAGAGAGAGAGAGAGAGAGAGAGAGGTAATATGTTCAGAATCAAATAGTAGCATACTGCACAGCATATTGTAAACTGCATTATTTATTTATTTATTTATTTATTATGTGAAAATTGCCTGTGCTGTGCCATTGACATCACATTCCAGATACTACTCTACATATGCAAAGAAGTGAGTGAAAGAAAGCTGTTGTGGTCTCAGTACTGTTTTTGGTTAGGTTTAAGGTTTGGGTTCAGAGAACATTAATGTAATTCTTAATGTTTACGAAAATTGGTTCTTGCGCTAGCGTAGTGCGTCACAACTGTAGTTCCAGCTTCAGCCACTGGGAGAAGCTAATTGGCTATTCGGAGAGCAAACAGTACACTGATTTTAGAAGTTTATTGCATGTTTAATTCCGTGAGTGGCGTCCAATTTTGCAATTTTAATCCAGTTTTGTTTAAAACATTTATTGGAAATTATAGTTGCATTACATTGTGGCATACTTTATTTACTTTACATACTTTATTCACATTCAGTGCACAATATACATACTGCAAACTATTTAATTTCTAAAATATTAGGCAGATGTAGTACTATTTTAAAAGTAGCAGGCAGTTTGCCATTCTGAACAACCCATGTCCAGGTTTTTCAGAAGACATGCACAGCGCATGTTTCCGCTTGACTTGGCTACCTGCTTTTTTCTCTCCTCTTAACTGCGGAGATCTCAAGGTCTTTCGTATAACTAACACTGAACCTTAAACTCCAACCATACATATTCACCTCTCTCCCCTGCATTTGTGTGCTGCCTCTGCCCCCCATGTGCACGGATAATCATATTCTGCTCAATTTTTCATCGTCTCCTTGCAGCAAATTGCTTGTCATGGCCTATTTGAGGGTCTCCAGACCTGGTATAGAACAGCTGGGGGTAGGTGTGCGTGCATGTGCGCGCGTGTGCGCGTGTGTGTGTGTGGTCGGGAGGGTTTGGGTGGTTTACGAGGACATTTTTTTAGGTTACAAACTGGTAATTACAAGGGTATTATGCTATAAATGTGGTTTATGAGGACATTTCTAGTGTCCCCATAATTCAAATCGCTTAAAAGAAACACACTAAATGATGTTTTTTTGACAATGTAAAAATGCAGAAAGTTTTTGTGAGGGTTAGGTTTAGGGGTAGGGTTAGGGTTAGGGGATCAAGTCTATAGTTCGTACAGTATAAAAATCATATTGTCTATGGAGAGTCCTCATAAGGATAGCCACACCAACATGTGTGTGTGGGTGTGTGTGTGTGTGTGTGTGTGTGTGTGTGTGTGTGTGTGTCAGGAGACAAGAAGATGATGCTTATCATTTTCCCTGAAAGACTGGGCAATGTTTATCATGCACTAGGTATTCTGTTATAACTACCTGACATTAACCGGGCACAGTTGAGTTTGTCATTCTCTTTAAATGGACCTGTAGATGGAAAATAGACCCAGAGAGTGTGATCAGGTCATGTATCACCCTGAAGGTTTTTTTTTTCGATAATGACTGACTGACATTATTCCGACTGACCTCAACGTAAAATTGGCAACGTAATTTTTTCATTTCTAACGAAAAATTAAACAAGAAATTCTCTGTTGTGTACTTTTAAATGTACATTATACCTACCTCTTGTTTATCGAATACCTTTTCTGTCTGTCTTTCTCTCTCTGTCATATTGTTTTGTTGAGCTGAGTCTCGGTGACAACTCCATGCATGTGTAGGTATTCTCCTATAACACTCCCTGAAGAACATGGAGAAATTAATTGCTTCAGAATAAAAAACAACAATATCAGCCAATTTCACGCGCATTGGAGGCCACCCTTCAAGCTCTGAGCACCTAATTGTATAGAAAATAATGAAAGAAAACTGATTGTAGAAGTCATGTTTTATAACGAGCCAGCATGCCAATCACCTGGTGTAATTGTCTTTTGCTGTCATGGAGGCTTGCATTGTTTGTTTTGCCCCCCCCCCACCTCACTATTTCATTGATGTTTTTCTTGTGGTTGTCTTAGTACCTCAAGGTTCTGCTAGCTTGGAAATGTTTCAAAGTATTTTGAAAAGTTTTTTTTAATTGTAATTGTTTAATTCTGCCATCAGACAGCTTTTGCCTGTTTCTTTATTTACCCCACTAACATCTATATGGATCTGTTGGAAATACAGGTGATGTGGTCATGGCTTTCGTAGAGATTGCACCCTTATACTGTGAACAGGAAATGCGGATGTACTACTGCAGTACAAACAGTTTAATTAAACCTTGTGACAGGTCATTGATTTCCTCGTGTCAAAAGTCACAGAGATTATAAAAGATTATAGAGATTTTAACACCACACTAATGAAGCTACGGCAAGTGTGTGTGTGTGTATGCGATGATACTCTGTGGTTACAATTTTAAAGAAGTAGAATTGATTTGATACTTTCAAAGCATATTAAGATTATATTTAAAAAAGTAGTCAGAACCATGGTGCACAATTGTTTTTGACATGCTATCATGATCATACTATGTTTTTTTGGACATGTACCATGATAATACTATATATTTGTTTTGGCCATTTATCATGTACAAATACTATGTTTTGTTTTTCATATTGTATCATGATCATCATAAAATGACTTATTGACATAATACCATAGTAATACTATAGACAATACCCCGGAGCAACCTGGAGTTAAGTGCCTTCCTCAAGGACACAGTGGTGGTGGCTGTGGGGATCGGACCGGCAACCTTCTGCTTACCAGTTCTGTGCTTTAGCACACTATGCCACCACTACTCCATTATATTAAATATTAACAGCATTTGTTAATTTATAAATATACAATTGTTTATTCTTTGTTTATAATGTATTAACTAATATTAACATATACAACTTTTATTTGAAAAATTCATTAGTAAATGTTGAATTTACCATGAACCAAGATTAATAAATGTTGTAGAAGTTTTGATTATAATTAGTTCATGTAAACTAATATAGTTAACAACTGTTAACAATTGCAACCTTATTTTAAAGTGTTACCCAAGCTAGGTCCACATTAATCCGGATACATCTGATTTCTGTTTTCGGTTTAGAAATGCTCTCTGTCTACACTGTCATTTTCAAGCTTTTTCCAAAAGTTGCACGTCCACACTGAAACGTATGAAAACTCTTAAATCTCCTTACTGTGCATGCGAAAAATTGTTCCATGTACAGTCTGAAACGCAATTGTCCTTGTATTCAATCGCCGGACAGCAATTCAGAGTAAACATCACGTCTCTTTTGAAGGAATGCAGTGTGAAGGTTGTACAATATTTATCTTTAACAACGCTATCAAAGCTATGAATAGCAGGCACAACAATTCTGCCAAAACAAGGGCCGACATCTTGATTGTTCTGTTCTGAATGGATCACATGACTGTGTCACATGACAAAAAGTAAGTAGTCATTTTGTTTTTAGATATCTTCGTTTTCCCTGTTCGCATTACAGTGCGAATGAAGACCACTTGGGAAAGTGTTTTATAAAAGCTCAGTTTTCGCTGTCAAAAACGCTGTCTCAGTGTGAACAAAGGCCAAAATTTGAATCAATCAAAAGTTGCATTCCCCCCCCCCCTTTGTTAAAGCTACGCTACAGAATTCTGGACTCTCTATTGACATCTGTGGTTGAAACATAAAATTGCAAGTTACTCGTGGAGGAACATTGTTTTGTTTTTGCGTTGTGTGCTTTGACCTTCTAATAGTCGCCACGCCATAACATTTGGAACTTCTTTTTTTGTCTACTCGCACATTGGCGTAAATTTATGAATGACATGTCCCTATCAACTTTCAGAAAATCGACCACCATTTGGAAAATACTTTAACTTTGTAATATGTTTTTATTTTCATTTTAACGATTATAAAATTCTTAGCATCATTATTCATGTGTAAATTATTATTATGTTAAGTGGTGCGTAACAGGCGTTGTCACATGGCACCTGTTACTTTTCTCAGTGCTGTTCAGGATGCATCAATCACAGTCTATTTGTGATTACTGGATAAGGGCTTTTTGGTTTTCCTACTCATCCACACTAAGACCTGTGAAAACTCTTAAATCCCATTACTCTGCATGCAAAAAATCTACGTTCCATGTACGATCTGAAACGCAATTGTCCTCGTGTTCCGTTAATGGACAGCAATTCTGAGTAAACTTCCCGTTGCTTTTGAAGAAATGCAATGTGAAGGCTGTACAAAGTGACATTTGTCTTTAACAAAGTATCAAAGTTAATAGCAGGCACTACAACATGGACCGGCATCTTGATTGTTTTGGGTTGAATGGATCACATGACTGTCTCCCATGACAACTACATTTTTATATCTTCGTTTTCCCTGTCCACACTACAGTGCGAATGGAGACCACTTGGAAGACCGTTTTCAAAAACCTCAGTGAATAAAAGGACAAAACGTAGAGAAAAAGATGCGTTTTCAAATGAAAATGTATTACTGTGGACGTGGCCTCAGTCCCTATAGAATGACATCTGTGGCTTTATTCAGATGACTTTTCAAGGCCTGGACATCACACTTTTGAAATTTCCTGATATATTTCTGCGTTTTATATGAAATCTTAATCTTATATGAAAATTTGACTGTGCTTAGATCATGATGAAGATTGTATTAAGCACTTATATTTATTTTCTCTTCTGCACAACATGTGTCACCAAACAGAAAAATTAGGTTTCCTGAACCCTACCCCTATCTGCCGTTGATCAGATAAACGTATAGTCCCAAACACATGCTTATTGGTTGAGCCAATGTTGCTGTGTCAGGCATCTTGGGTTTTTCAAACAGAACAATGTTTGATACCGCCACAGAGTTTACGCTTTTCGTGGAAATCAACCTACAAATGGCTTACTTATAGTTGTCTGTGCATATTAAGCTAGGATAGGAAAACGTATTTTAACATCGAAAAAAATACCCACTTACTGGAATTAAAAAAATGAACTGTGATGTCATCTTTCAGAATGTTGTTTTAAATAAATATACTGGTTTGTTTTCAGTTTGTGCTGTCACTTCTCAAGAGCGATTCACCAGTCAGAGAAAGATTGAGGAAGATTTCTGCCAAATCACCCTGCAACCTTTACTCTCTGACAGTTCTGCTGTGGTCAGATTCATCTAACACAGGGGATATGACAAACAAAGCTGGCCAACAGAAGTAGAGGGAGGTCAGAAAATACACACAGTCATTTAAACACACATATGAATACACAAATACTTGCATACATTTACAAACCAACGAAACACACACCAGCACATATTTAAAGTCAACATGAAATTAAGTTTGACCCTATTTACCCTATTTACACCGTCTTTTTCCAGAGCAGCCTGTATATCTCCTGAGGTTACCTGTGGGATTTTATTTGTATCCCAAACAATTATTCTGGCAGTTGTGGCTGAAATCTTTCTTGGTCTACCTGACCTTGGCTTGGTATCAAGAGATCCCAGAATTTTCCACTTCTTAATAAGTGATTGAAAGTACTGAATGGCATTTTCAAGGCTTTGGATATCTTTTTATTTCCCTTTCCATCTTTATAAAGTTCCATTACCTTGTTATACAGGTCTTTTGACAGTTATTTTCTGCTTCCCATGGCTCAGTATCTAGCCTGCTCAGTGCATCCATGTGAGAGCTAACAAACTCATTGACTATTTATACACAGACACTAATTGCAATTTAAAAAGCCACAGGTGTGGGAAATTAACCTTTAATTGCCATTTAAATCTGTGTGTGTCACCTTGTGTGTCTGTAACAAGGCCAAACATTCAAGGGTATGTAAACTTTTGATCAGGGCCATTTGGGTGATTTCTGTTATCATTATGATTTTAAAAGGAGCCAAACAACTATGTGATAATAAATGGCTTCATATGATCTCTATCCTTAAATAAAAGACAGTTTCTTTGCATGATCAGTCATATTTTCAAAATCAATGCCAAAATTTCATAATTTCTGCCAGGGTATGCAAACTTTTGAACACAACTGTATATGAACAATTTCAGTCAAGATTTAGGCCCCATCACAGTACAGAGACTGCACTTAGAGTTACAAATGATGTGCTCTTATCATCTGATCGCGGCTGCATTTCTCTTCTAGTGCTTTTAGATCTTAATGCTGCCTTCGACACCATAGATCATGACATTCTCTTGAATAGGCTGGAGAATTATGTTGGCATTAGTGGACTTGCATTAGTATGGTTCCTATTTATCAGAGCGCTACCACTCTGTATGCAAGGAATTGTCAAATTAAAAAAAAGTAAAGTATGGAGTGCCACAGGGATCAGTTTTAGGGTCTCTGCTTTTCTCCTTATATATGCTTCCCCTGGGAGATATCATCAGGAATCATGGAATAAGTTTCCACTGTTATGCCAACGATACCCAACTTTATATTTCTTCTAAACCTGACAAAATTTTACAACTCTCCAAATTAGCAGAGTGTATTAATGAAATCAAAGATTGGATGGCCAGAAATGTCTTTCTACTCAATTCCTACAAAATAGAGGTACTAATTATTGGACCAAAAACCTCTAAAAATAAGATGCTAAAATATAATTTGACTCTCTATGGATGTACTGTTACATCATCTTCAACAGCGAAGAACTTATTTTATATTTGATACCAATCTGAAAATAAAATTTCCAATGTTTGTAGAACAGCATTCTTACGACACAAGTTACGACACATGCTTTCTGTTGCTGATGCCAAAAAACTAATTCATGCGTTCATGACCTCAAGACTGGATTACTGTAATGCATTACTGGGAGGATGTCCGGCAAGATCAATAAATAAACTTCAATTGGTTCAAAATGCAGCTGCAAAAGTTCTGACTAGAACCAAGAAATATGATCATATTAGCCCAATTTTATTGTCGTTACATTGGCTACCTGTTAAATTTCATATGAATTGTAAAATTCTGTTAACTACATACAAAGCTTTGAATGGTCAAGCTCCACAGTACATAAGTGACCTTCTACCATGCTATATTCCATCACGTTCATTACGATCACAAAATTCTGGCCTGTTAATAGTTCCTAAAATATCAAAATCCACAAAAAGAGGTAGATCCTTGTCCTATTTGGATCCAAAACTATGGAATAGTCTCCCTAACACTGTTCGGGACGCAGACACACTCACTCAGTTTAAGTCTAGACTAAAGACTAATCTATTTAGCCAGGCATACACCTTATTTATCCATCAACTCACAATTAGGCTGTTTTAGTTAGGTCTGCCAGAACCAGAAACATTTCTCAGAAACATTTCTCATAACCTATAACTCTGCAATAAATTGAATGGCATCTACGCTAATATTATTCTATTTGTTTCCCTGTCTCAACCTCGGGATTCATATATTTAACTAATTAATTTGCAGCCTTTGCAGCCAAATAATCACACTAGCACATAATGTGATTTTAATTTGTGCACTGAATGTATACGCAATGAGATTCGTACATCAGATGGTATCGGTTTTTGGTATTGTAGCGTTTTTACGAGCATGAGTACAAGTACATGAGCGTGATACTGGACCAGGTTACGATACCAGTATCGGTATCAGGACATCCTTACTATTTTACACTCTAAAATTCAAAGTCATAACACCTGTTTTAATTTTACTTGTGATGTGTGCTCCTGACACAAATTAAAAAATAACTGTCACTGAAAAATTTCTGTGCTAAAACAATGGTCAAATATCGAGTCTTAGACCTTTCTAATGAAAATAAATAAGAATTTTACTGCTAGTGTGCAGTGAATGCATCTTTGGGTAAATTACTCAAACAACAACTGTAGTGCCATCCGCAACTAAAACAGGTAAAACTACCTAGCTTTTCAGTTGACGACAGTTTACAATTGCTGCCAATGTTTTATGATGGAAGTAGTCCTCTGAAATTGACTTCAAACTCTTGTCCACTTTTACGACCCAATCAATTTCCGATGGAAAAAAGTCCAATTTTTTCCTCATTGAATATCCTTTTTAACTCAGAAATCATCACATTACAGAAGTAAAATGGGTTGCGGATGTCATTTCATGGTGACTTTAAACTCTCTGAAGTAAGCACAATCACATACACCATACTTTCACTAATAAAATTCGTACACAGTGGACGTGCACCAAAAAAGTGCAGCCGCTTGACTTCATTTATCTGTTCTCTCTGTTTCCAGATGCTCAGACAAACTTGTCAGTCAGCAGGGAACGCACCTCGCCTAACCCTAGATACACTCTTCCACGGGAGGGGGGAACCCAGGGTGCTGCTAGAGGATTATTTCCTCTTTCATAAATCCACCGACTACCTCCACTCTGACCTCTCGGCATCTGTAGATACTGCACCTGTAAGGCAACACTTCTCACAGTTCTGTCTCACTAGTGGAAGCTCGCATTTGTTATCTGACAGGTTGCCTCGAAGGGGAGTTTTGCTTTTACCTCAAAGAGAACTAAATGTTGGAGGAAACTTTAATGAAACCTGTCAAGTCCATCAAGGGCATAAAAGAAAACCTTAAATATGTCTTCAACCTGGTCTCATAAAATCACGTTAATATACCTACATTTTTGCTAAATAATTTTTACGTTGCACATTGCAGTTTACTGGTAAAACTAACTCTAAAGGTGCTACACTACAATATTCAATATTGTGAAAATGATTTCTGTCAATTTAAAAAAAAAATAATAATAATAATAATACAGCTGTCCCACAGTTGTGGCATCATTTCCACCACACCAATTTTGCCTCTGACACATTTTTTTTATTTTTTTTAGTTAGTGTACTTGTTAACCAAGTCAACAAAAGTGTCAGTGAAGAGCATGCTTGAGATGAAATATGTTTTGCCACAGAATTCAATTAAATACAATATATAATTTCAGATGTGTTGGAAATGACACTGTGGTGGGAATTTTCATTACCTTTTATTATTATTTTTATGAGAAAACAATTACCGTTGGACAAAATAAAAAAAAAAAAAAGGTTTTATCGAGACTTTAATAGAAAACTAAATTTCAAATACAATTTGCAATTCTTTTAGGAAATAGTCCAGAATAAACTTCCTTAATTAGAAAGTAAAATGTTTGTATGCATAAAGGTAATGAAAATTTGAGAGGAAAATGTGATTAATTGTTATGAAAATAATGTCCAAATTCTAAATAGTCCTAAAATGATGAAGTGTAAGTGAGGAAAATAACAAGAGAAATTGGAAACTGCTAGGTCATGACCCGAACCACAGAGTGTCAGTTCTTGTAGCTACATGAAAATAGCCTGTAGTCTCACAGAGGAGAGTTTCTAAGGGAGGAACAATTTAGTTTCCAGCTTGATGAATGATGATTACAGGTACGGACCCTAGTCTGTGTGCAACTATTGCACTTGTCTAAGTGGTTATTTTGTAAAAGCCCCCTAGAGTGGAAAGGAAAAGGTGCGTGCTTTGTTTTGGTAAGGTTAATGCGAGCTCCTGCTTTCCTCGGTGAGGACAAAATGAGCCCGTAAATATATCACAGACCAAGCAAAGTACACAAACAAACACACACATGTGCATTTGGCCGAGACCAAATTAACTTCAATATAAATTAACCAAATAGATGATGCATGTGACTCACATGCACACCAACACACATGAGACACGAGTAATATATCAAACTCGGAATGCACATTTTCTTGTATTTTCATGCATTACCTGATTAGACCAAACTGAGGGACTGTTGGAAAAAACCTCTCGGTTACTGTTGTAACCTCCATTCCTTGATGGAGGGAACGAGATGTTGTGTCAATGTAGTGACACTAGGGGTCGCCCTTGGGAGCCCCAAACACCTCAGATCTTTGAGAAAAGGCCAATGAGAATTGGCGAGTGGAATTTGCATGCCACTCCCCTGGACATACGAATATAAAAGGAGCTGGCTCGCAACCACTCATTCAGGTTTTGTGCTGAGGAGCCGAGACAGGGTCCCGGCCATTTCAGCGGGTAGTAAAGCGTTGTGGCAGGTGGGACATCTCGTTTATGTACCAACACAGTCACGGAAAACCGTAGGAAGGGTCTGTGTCGAGGTAGAACCGAGATGTGAAAGTACGTGTCCTTCAGGTCTACCGCTGTGAACCAATCTTGACGCCCTCGGTGAGCAGACGGGATACGAGATCTTGAGCCGTGCCAGGGCAAGATGTGTTGTATAGCCTCTGTCTGCTTCCTCACCGACGAGAACTGCTGGGCAAAGTCCTTGACGGTGTCGCCGAATAGGCCGATCTGGGAGATGGGGGCGTTGAGAAAGTGAACCTTGTCCGCGTCCCTCATCTCGACCAGATTCAGCCACAGGTATGGTGGTCATCTCGCCATCAGCCTCAGACACGGAGCGGGCCGACCTGAAGGTACACTAAGCTGGCCCTGGGGCGAGCTGGTCTCCTCTTGGAACTTGCCCTGGGCAAATGAGCGTGCTGGGGAATGGGAGGTCCGTGGGGATTTACCCAGCGGAGCCACGCCCACTGAAGCCCCTCGCAATGAGAACATGAACCATCCACGAACGCTGCCTCAGTGTGATTACGACCCAGACACGTGAGGCAGCGCCCGCGGCCGTTGGAAGCGGAGAGATAGTGACCGCATCCAGGAATCACACAAAGACGGATAGGCATCTTGAAAAAGACGCATCTTTAAAAAGACTTTCATGTCAATGTGTTTGCTCTAATAGAGAAATTATATTCTTTGGAATATAAACTCTTTTAGAGCTGTCGAAGCGCCCAGGGGTGTAATCTGCACAGATCTGTGCAAAAGGAGAGAAAAGCCGCTGGAATGCGCTGTATATCCAACAGCAAACGCTTCTTGGGAGGTGAATGGACCGGTAGTGGAAGACAGCTTGCTGACACACAACCGCTCAGCTCCGAAGAAAAAATATGAATGAGTGGTTGCGAGCCAGCTCCTTTTATACCCGTATGTCCGAGGGAGTGGCATGCAAATTCCACTCGCCAATTCTCATTGGTCTTTTCTCAAAGATCTGAGGTGTTTGGGGCTCCCAAGGGCGACCCCTAGTGTCACTACATCGACACAACTTCGAGTGAGTGACAGAAGGGGAACCAAGGATGAATATTTTTATAATGTTAACTTCTGAGGAAGAATCTCTCTACTAAACAAAAACAATACTATTTTTGTATCATATTTTAATGTTTTGTTGTTGTTTTTTTAAGGTTTAATTTTGACATTCATTACAAAAAAAAAACAAAAAAACAACAAAAATAAAATAAAAATAAGAATTTCAATTTTAAGTAAAATAAAAAACCTTTTAACAATTATTTTCATACTTTTGAGGAAGGTATCATATTTTTAATGTTTTTTATTTTTTATTTTTTATTATTAATATTACATTTATTACAACAAAACTCCTATCTGAATTCATATTTTAAAGTTCACATTGTCATCAACAACCTGTCAAAAATTACATAGACAAGTACAACTCTTTAACTAAAAGATCATAAAAAATTAAGGATGGTATTTTAATAATTACTGCTTTTTCATTTTCGAATTTTCATTTTAAACAGTTCTTTTCATACTTTTGAGGAAGAATCTCTCTACTAAACAAAAACAATAATATTTTTGTATCATTTTAATGTTTTGTTGTTGTTTTTTTATTATTTTTATTGTTGATATGACATTTATTATAACAACAACAACAAAAAATAAGAATGGGAATTTAATGTTTTTTTCTTTTAGTAAAAAAATAAATAAAAAACTTTAACAATTCTTTTCATACTTTTGAGGAAGGTATCATATTTTTTATGTGTTTTTAGTATTATTATTATTATTATTATTATTATGGCATTTATTACAACAAAACACCTATCCGAATTAGTATTTATAGTTCACATTGTCATGAACAATCAGTCAAAAATGACATGGACAACAATGAATAAAAGGACACATACAGCAACATATGTAATACAACATCATGAAACTAATAGTCAAATCACTAGTATATATATGTACTGTATATATTTGTATTATTGAATCAGTTTTCAATAAGAACTGGATCTCGATTTCCAACCCTATGAATAAAAACAGAAAGAAAAAAAGAAAAAGAAAAATGAAATGAAATGAAATGTAAATAAAAATTGTATTACTTTGATGTTGAATCCTCACCAGAATGTCAATGTCTTATTTACATGTGACATTCAGTAAAGGAACATTTTGCACTTTGGTGTTAACAATTACACCATACAGGACATCCATTAATCTTGTGGTTGTGTTTGACAATCAGTTGAACTTCAGACCACATCGCAAGAACAGCTCGATCATGCAAATGTGCTCTCTATTACATTAGGAAGATCAGACCCTTCCTATCTGAGCATGCTACACAACTCCTTGTCCAGGCTCTTGTCATATCTAAATTGGACTACTGCAATGCTCTTCTGGCACAGCTTCATGCATTTAGAGTCATGGACAGCTGCAATTGGTCCTCAAAAAACCCAAGAGAGTGCACATGAGCCTCTCTTCATCAAACTGCACTGGTTTCCAATGGTTGCTTGGTCAAATTCAAGGCATTGATGCTCATTTACAGAACAACCACTGGCACAAATGTCTGTTATTAAAAGAAAAGACAATAGAAAGCAAAGACTTCGGGTCAAGTGTTTGTGCCGCGTACTGTCACTGGATTAGTTTTTAATTAAGAAGGTATATATATGTCTTTGTTGCAGAGTAAGTCAACACATAATTGTTTGTGAAATATCAGGAGGGTAATTAGCTCATGTTTTGATTAAGCATAAGTGATTTTAATTGATGAACATTAGTTTGTTTGTTTATTTCTGTAACAAGGTTTTACAGCCTCATTAGAGATGGAGTGTGTTACTTGTTCCCACACACTCTCACACACACTGTGTCTATATGCGCCGAGAGCTGCAAAGCAAACATAACATTAATTTAAATTCTTAGGTTAAAAATATTAAAACATCCTTAACTTTTTTGTTGAACTGACTTTAAGGGTCAAAAAGTATTAATAGCCCTTAAAAACAGACTTAATTTTATCTCAGCAAAATATAATGCTGTATTTATTTCTTCTGATTTTGGGGTGAAATATGACCCGGACATGTTCCTGACAGCTTTTGTGATATTCACCCCTATAGTGTTTTACGTAGTTCCTGAGGGAGAGAATAAACCGCTCCCATGTTGAGTTATTTCACTCACACACACATCCGTTTGGCCCCTATTGACTGGGATCCCTTCTGCAATCCCCTGCAGGTGTGCATTTACTCCCAACGGGAAGCCTGTGATGTGAAGCTTCCCTTAACGCCTGACTGGATCCATCAAATACACAAACACCTCCTCTTTTACTCATCTCAGCTCGCATTTCTACTTTAATTCTTTCATCCCCTGGCTGTTTCTGAAGAATGGGATGGCATTTGCAGCATGCCTCCTGGCCCGACCTCTGAGTTTCCCATTAGCTTATGCATGTAAACAGTGTCTAGTAACGATAAACAAATACTTTGTTGCTGTTCTTGCGTATATATGTTTTTTATATTCCTACTTTACTCAAGTGTCAATGTTTCTGTTGACTTTATAATTTTACTTCGCTAAATTTTGAAGAAAAAATTATACTTTTATTCCAATACATTGATCCTTTAGTTACTTTTGCAACTCCAAATCACAAAAAAATAACATCGCTGCAAACATTAGATGCATGCGGCTCGGAGATAGTGATGTCCAATTCGCAAACAAATCATTTGAATTTTATCTTTTGATCAATTTGATTCTTTTTTCACAAATCAGATTCTGTGTGGTTGCTTGGGTGTTTCAGGTGAACTGAGTGGTTGCCAGAGCATTGCTTTGCAGTTGCTAAGGTATTTTCAGTGTTTTGGGGGCATTGTATGCCATTGCTACGGTGTTTTGAGTGATTATTAGGGTGTTCTGGGTGGTTGCCAGGACATTGATACGCAGTTGCTAAGGTGTTCTTTGTTTTTGATTTGTGTGTTTTTTTTTTTTTTGGTGTATTACTATGCGGTTACTAGTGTGTTTCGGATGACCCAGTATGTTGCTATGCGGTTTTAAGTGTGTTTTGGGTGGTAGACAGGGTGTACTTATGCAAGTGCTAAGGTGTTCATTTTTTTGTTGTTGTTGTTGTTTTTGAGCATTGCTATGTGGTTGCCAGGGTTGGCAGGGTTACTTTTGAAATGTATTCCACTACAGATTACAGAATACATGCTGTAAAATGTAATTTGTAACGTATTCCGTTAGATTACTCAAGGTCAGTAACGTATTCTAAATACTTTGGATTACTTCTTCAGCACTGGTAGATTTTTTTAATTGTTTTGACTATAAAAACTCTGCCAGTACAGTAAGACAAAATACACATGTTAAAAATACATTCTCTGAAAAACCTAAATATCTTATGCAGTGTTCTTTGGGTTTGCTGTGAGTGCTGCTCGTCTCAGCGATCTCAGAACCGCCCTCAGATGCTGCATGTGCCGATACCAATCATTGCTGTAAATGACGATGTCATCTAAGTAGGCAGCGGCGTAAGCCGAATGCAGTCTGAGGATTCAGTCCATGAGACGCTGAAACGTAGCCGGGACTCCAAACAAACCGAACAGAAGCGTCACAAATTGGTGTAATCCAAACGGTGTGGAGAAGGCTGTTTTTTCATGGGAAATAGGTGTCAAGGGAATCAGCCAATAACCCTTTGTCAAATCCAATGTTGAATAAAATCGATCGAGCAACTCATCAACGCGAGGCATTGGGTATGCGTCAAATTTAGACACCGCATTGACTTTTCTATAATCCACACAGAACCATACAGACCCGTTGCTCTTAGAAACTAGAGCGACCGGGCTGGACCAATCACTGTGGTATTCCTCTATTACCCCCATATCGAGCATTGCATCCAATTCTTCCCGGACAATTTTCTTTTTGTGCTTGGGCAATCGGTAGGGAAGGCTACGTACCACCACCCCCGGCTCGGTCTCGAAGTGGTGCTGTATGATGTTCGTATGACCCGGTAGAGGGAAAACATGTCTGCAAACTCCTTTTGCAACTTGGCAACCTCTGCGAGTTGATACGGTGAGAAGTGGTCTCCGCAAGTGACCGGGTGAAATGATTGTGTTTTGTATTCACCTCTGGCCCGAGCGCCGCCCTCTCCGGGACTACCATAGCCAAAGCGACAGGGGCCGCCTCCCTCCACAATTTCAGGAGGTTGAGGTGATATATTTGACGTGTGCCCCCTCTATCGGTTCCCTTTACCTCATAATCGAGATCCCCCACTCGTCGTGTGACCTCAAAGGGTCCTTGCCACTTGACAAGTAATTTGGAGCTCAATGTGGGAAGTAATACGTGTACCTTATCTCCCTGTGCAAATTCCCGCAGCCGCATTCCCCTGTCGTACAGTCGGCTCTGTCGTTCTTGAGCTTGGAGCAAATTCTCCTGCGTTAGTTGCCCCAAAGTGTGGAGTTTTGCTCTAAGATCAAGAACGTATTGAATTTCATTCTGTTTGAACACTGTTTGAAGGTCCCTCCTCCCAAGATTTGCGCATTACATCAATCACGCTGCGCGGGCGCCACCCATAAAGCAGCTCGAATGGGGAAAATCCCTTGGAGGCTTGCGGGACCTCTCGTACTGCGAATAACAGGGGATCAAGCCATTTGTCCCAATTTCTAGCATCCTCGTGCACGAACTTACGAATTATATTTTTAAGGGTTTTATTAAATCGCTTCACCAGGCCATCTGCTTGTGGATGGTAAACGCTGGTGCGGATTGATTTAATGCCCAATAATTCGTAAAGCTCGCATAGTGTTCATGACATATAGGTTGTGCCCTGATCGGTGAGAATTTCTTTTGGAATCCCCACCCGGGAGATTATTTTGAAGAGTGCCTCCACAACACTGCGTGATGAGATGTTGCGCAGAGGCACTGCTTCTGGATATCGCGTTGCATAGTCCACTAGGACCAATACAAAGTGATGTCTGCATGCTGTCCGCTCTAATGGCCCAACGAGGTCCATTCCAATTCTCTCGAAGGGGACCTCGATCAGCAGAAGGGGGCGCAATGGCGCTTTTGGGGTGGCCAGTGGATTCACCAGCTGGCATTCGCGGCAAGCCGCACACCACCTGCGGACATCGCCGCCAATGCTCGGCCAATAAAAACGGGCTATTAGGCGGTTCAGTGTTTTTCTTACCCCTAGATGACCCACCATGGGATTAAAATGAGCCGTCTGGAACACCATTTCCCGACGGCTCCACGGTATTAAGAGCTGGGTTGTATCTTCCTTTGTTTGAGCGTCCTGCGTCACTCTATACAACCGCTTGTTTATAATTGCAAATAAGGATATGAAAGGGCGACACCCGGCTGGAGTTGTTGACCATCAATCACTCTCACTTGGTCAAAGGCGTGCTTGAGGGTTTCGTCTTGTGACTGCTCCAAAGGGAAATCCCCTTCGGGAAATCCCCCGAGGACGGGAGGGGCTGCAGCCTCTCCCCCCTCACATCATCCTGACGTGAAGCAGATGAAGACGGCCCTGGCTCCGCCTCCCCTGCCAGAGCATTGCACATCTAACATCTCATTGCTTTAGTGCAGGACCCATCCACGCATATTCCCTTTAATACATTTCTAAATTCAGGCCAATTAGTCCCCAAAATCAGCGGATGGGTGAGGCGGGAACTAACCATGGCCTCCACTCTATGTTTTGTTCCCCGAAATTTTATAACAAGGGTCACCACAGGGTAGTTGTGAATATCCCCATGCACACACTTCACCCTCACCATTTTAGCTGTGCCCAAAGCCTTGGTGGATAGTGGTTTGTTTACAACCCGTGTCCACCAATGCTTGGTGAGTACCCCCCTTGACACTTACCGGTACACCTTGGCCCGATCGGGGGCAGTCTGCGGAGTGTCAGGGATCCGGACCACCGTTCCCAGCTCCATTGACATTGATCCCGGAAGTGTCCCGGATTCCCGCAACTCCAGCAGACCGGCCCAGGCGCCACGCCCACACCTACATCGGTGGACACTTCCACCTGAGGGGGAGAGCGGCAGGGCACTGTAGGGGCAGGGGGGTGTCCCCCACCTCACTCGGGGAACTGGCCGCAGTGGCAGAGCTCCTTGCCTCTGCAGGGCAGGATCGAGCTCTGGAGAGAGAGCAGAGTGAGAGGGGAGGGGGAATACACAGGGGGAGGGGGAAGAGGGAGAGAGAGAGAAGAAGAAGAGGGCTCTTCTGCCCTCGGGTACGCTGCCATATGGTCCTCCGTGAGTTGGATATCTTCCTCCAATGACGCCGGGCATTGGCACTGGACCCACTCCACCATTCCCTTTGGCAGACGAAGGATAAGCTGCTTCAGTACCACTTGATCGATGACTCCCACGATGTCGTGGTTCCCCTCCAGCAGCCATTTCTGGCACACGTCTCGGAGCCGTTGGGAAAAGACAAACGGTCGGTCGGACTTCCCCAGCTTCAAGGTCCGGAAAAGCTGTCGGTACTGCTCCAGACTTCGACCCACCCACTGCAGGATGGCCTTCTTCAGGTCATCATAGGCTAGGAGGTTAGCTGCCGGCAGCTGTTGAGCAACAAGCTGGGCTTCCCCAGACAAGAGCGGAAGGACCCTCTGGTCACGCGGCCAGCTCCAGACCTCAGCTGTCTGCTCAAAAAGGTCAAGAAAAACCTCCACGTCATCTTCCGCCCCCATTTTCAGGAGCGTGGGTGGGGGCAGGGGGCTACTGTTGTCCGGGGTCACAGCCGGGGCTCTCTCCTGGCCAAGAAGGCTCCGGATCGCATGCCAGTCCTCTGCTTGAGCTCGCAGAATCTCAAAGAAGCGGCGATCCTGGTCTTGGTGGAGTTCAAGCAGGGATTGTTGGTGGTTCTGATGTAGGCTGGCGAGGGACTGGAGGATCTCGGCCAACTGGGAGGGCTCCATAGGGTGTACCTCAATGATCCTGGGTATCGGCAGCAGTGTAGAACAGCTTCACAACAGGCGGGAAGGAGAACACAGGGAAGCAGGTTTTTCCTGGCTCAGGTAGGACTTTTAATAGGCCACTTCAATGCTTTTCAACTTCACAAATTCATCAGCTTCACAGGCACGTAGGCATTTAACACATCAGCTTCATAAACACGTAGTCACTTAAACACATCAGCTTCATAAACATAACAGGTTAAACGTAACAGTTTCAGCTTCAGGAGCACCGTGGCCTTCTTTGTGCCAGACTCTCTCACTCTGTCTGCTGGTGGTGTGGCTGCTTATATGCCGCTCTCCCCATGCTCACTGGAATTAGAGACAGGTTTTACACATAATTTAACTCAGGTGCAAGCACCCTTACCACTTTCTCTCTCTCTGGACAGATGCTTGACCACGCCCCCACTGCCACAACTACAAAGGACTACAAAACTAACAGAAAACAGGAACAGGGAACTAAACAAGAATTTCAACATAAAAGTCAGGGCAAAAAACAGGGAATACGTGACACTTCAGTAATCAAAATACTTTTTGAATGTAACTGTCTTCTAATTACCAATGATTTATATTGTAACTGTAGTGGAATACAGTTACATATATTTTGTATTTTAAATATGTATTCCCGTTACATGTATTCAGTTACTCCCCAACCCTGGCGGTTGCTAGGGTGTTTCAGGTGAACTGAGGGATTGCCAGAGCATTGCTATCCTGTTGCTAAGGTGTTCTTAGTGTTTTCTTGGGCACTGTATGTCATTGCTAGGGTGTTTGGGTGGTTATTAGGGTGTTCTGGGTGGTTGCTAGGGCATTACTATGCAGTTGCAAAGGTGTTCCCTGTTTTTGTTTTGTGCATTACTATGCGGTTGCTGGGGGGTTTCAGCTGAACTGGGTGGTTGCCAGAGCATTGCTATGCAGTTGCTAAGGCGTTCTTATTGTTTTCTTGGGCATTGTATGCCATTGCTAGGGTGTTTTGGGTGGTTATAAGGGTGTTCTGGATTGTTGCTAGGCCTTTACTATCAATTGCTAAGGTGTTCTCTGTTATTCTTGTGCATTGCTATGAGGTTGATAGGGTGTTCTGGGTGGTTGCTAGGGTGTTGCTATGCAGTTGATAAGGTGCATTGGTATGTGGTTGCTAGGGGGTTTCCAGTGAATTGGGTGGTTGCCAGAGCATTGCTATGCAGTTGCTAAGGAGTTCTTAGTGTTTTGTGTGGTTATTAGGGTGTTCTGGGTGGTTGCCAGGGTGTTACTATGCAAAAGGTGTTCTCTGTTAATGTTGTGCATTGCTATGAGGATGATAAGGCGTTCTAGGTGATTGTCTGCAGGCCCGTATTAACGCATGGGCTTACGCTTGGGGGGTGGTGTCACAGCCCAGTCGCAGCATCCGCCACTTGAAAGCTTGAAAGCATCAGTCCATATTTGTACAATTTAGTGGAAAAGAGCGACTAGCTCTTCAGTCTTTCAAATTTGTCCATTTGTGCTGCACGGAATGTGTTTGTGTGTGTTTTTATTGCAAGAAAGGTAAGAAAGCGAGTAACAGACAGAAAGAGGGTTGCACCTGTTCTAGAGGAAGAGAGTTGCTGATAAGACCCCTGTTGATTCTACAGGTGGTCACTGATCAGAGCTGAGAGCAGCTCCAGTTATCTTCTCCTCATTATAGACCCCTGACAGGCAGCTGGAAGAGCGAGGAGGAGACATATGCAGAAAAAAACAGAGGAGAGGAGAAACTTCAGGAAGATTGCAAGAAGAGAAGACAGGGATAGACAGATGAAAAGAAAAAAAATCACCTTCATGTACCTTCGTTCTTGGGTCTGTGCAAGGCTTCCTGCCATTGTTACCTTGTTGGAAGACTCGCTTGAGGTTTCTCATTATGTCATATAGTTATATTTTACCTCAGTGGCACCAAGACCACAATATCACTTTTTCAAATGTTGCCTTCAAGCAATGTCGCAAAGATTGCATTTACAGTACGAGATTATCATGTATGAATGACACCACAGTCAGTATCTTTACATGCATTTTAAAATTTTGATTTCAGTCAGACTTAAACAATAATTTATTTTTTTCTATAATAAGTGATTGTAATTCTGCTTCATCCAGCATCTATATGCGTTAATCGGACCACATTTAGCCTTAAGTTCTGCACATACATGCTCCGAAAGACAGAGTTGACATGCAATGAGTATTTAACCCAGCGTATTTGTCGTCCTTACTTCAAAAATTTGATTTGGCATTTTTTCATCAGAAAAAAGGTCAGACAGATGACGATTGTAGCTTGACTATGCAAAAACCTGATCTAGTGCGATTATAACTGAGTATGTAAATGTACTGAATGATGTAATTGCCAGCAGAAAATACTTGATTTTACTTTAGGTGTGTTACTTTGAGAAATCTTGGATGTTTGATGATACTTACGTTTTTACTCATTTTATACATTTTCTGTAATTATGACTAGTAAACTTGAGACTAGAAGGACTTTAAGGCAGCAAAACTACACAGTTGCACATAGTTAAAGCCGCCGTCTAAAGCATATATTTGTATTCATTCGCATTTATTTATCATCATGCATTTTGTATTACCCTTATGAAAATTGAGAGTTTATGGCAAATTTGCAGCAAACTTGCCACAAGTTCGCCACTGATAATTTTCACATGCAAATGAGCTTTGTGGCAAACTTGTGGCAAATTGTCTATTGTTACCAAAGGTTTACTGGAGGTTCACCACTACCGGTGAAGAGCTGCGAACTTGTGGCAAACATTTGCGGTGAATCAAAAGCTAATTTGCATGTGCAAATAACAAGCAGCAAATTTGCGGCTATTTTAGATTTTTTGTAAGGGTACGTCATTCATAATTATGACTTCCAAACCTGTTAAAATGTTGGTGGAATGTTAAAGGAAGAAAAAGTAAACGCAAGAACAGCCTTTAGCTAATGCCATCAATTAAAACATGCGAATGCTACAAGACACTAATGCTGCTAATTATAACTTAACACCATTCACATTTACAGATAATGGGGAAGTGTTATTTGTAAAAGGTCAGGAAGAACTTTACTTTCATATATTTGTGAAAACCCTGAGGTTAATTAAATACCATTTGGGAAGAATGTTTTTTTTTTTTTGTTTTTTTTTAGATAAAAGAATGATGGGAAAAAAGAAAACTTCTTGAGGGAGAAGTTCTAAACTTGTTCCAGTTCACCATCAAAGAAACTTATTTTTTTCTCTCCCTCATATCTTTGATATTCAGATGGTAGAGGCGTTACAAAAAAATTAAAAAAATGCATCTTTATATTTGTTTGCAACCTACAGAGCAAGTGAGCTGGATGGAAATGTCAACGGCATAAATACCAGCATTTATTCTTCTTTCGATCAATAGAGAATATCACTATATTTCCTGTATCCCTCCACTGAGCTTAGGCAGGCAAAGTTTCCAGAACTTTCCTTTCATAGCACTTAAGGCTCCCGTATACTTCCAGAGAAGTTCTTCTTTGCTCAGGGGTAAAAAGAAGTTCAAAACAGCCGAGCAATGGTATACTCTTTGTGAACATTCAGACACCCACCACAGCTGTGGGAGGCGTTAAGAGGAGCATTCAGATATCAGGACGAACAAGACTACATGTAAAATTTTAACTAATTAAAATGTGTTATCAATGACTTTATGCCACATTTTATGAGAAGAATTCATATGAAGTCAGTAAAAGAAGCTGTTTTTACCAATCAATGATGATTTAAAGTAATATACAGTGCTGTGAAAAAATATTTGCCTAGTATTATCTGATTTTCTTTCTATTTTTGTGTATTTGTCATATTAAATTGTTTGAGATCTTCAAATGAGACATAACATAAAACAAAGGCAACCTTAGTAAACACAAAATACAGTTTTCAAATGTATATATATATATATATATGTATTGAAGCAAAAAAGTTATCCAACACCTATATCACCCATGTGAAAAACTAACTGCCCCCTTACACTTAATAGCTGGTTGTGCCACCTTTAGCAGCAACAACTGCAACCAAACACTTCCAAAATCTGGAGATCAGTCTTTCACAACGCTGTGGTGGAATTTTGGCCCCCTCCTTTTTGCAGAACGGCTTTAGTTCAGCCACACTGTAGGGTTTTCGAGTCCTGCCACAGCAAGATTTTAATTTAATTTCTTTGAGCCATTCAAAAGTGGACTTACTCCTATGCTTTGGATCATTGTCTTGCAGCATAATCCAGTTGTGCTTAAGCTTCAACTCACAGACTGATGACCGGACATTCTCCTTTAGGATTTTCTGGTAGAGAGCAGAATTCATGTTTCGCTCAATTATTGCAAGTAACCCTGGCCCTGAAGCAGCAAAGCACACATCACACTAACACCACCATGCTTGACCGTAGGTATGATGTTCTTTTTGTGGAATTCTGTGTTTGATTTACGCCAGATATAACGGGACCCCTGTCTTCCAAACAGTTCCACTTTCGATTCATCAGACCACAGAACATTCTCCCAAAAGGTTTGAGGATCATCGAGGTGTGTTTTGGCAAAATTCAGACGAGCCTTTGTGTTCTTCTGGGTTAGCAGTGGTTTTCGCCTCACCACTCATCCATGGATGGCATTTTTTGCCAATGTCTTTCTGATAATGAAGTCATGAATAGTGACCTTTATTGATGCGAGAGAGGCCTGCAGTTCCTTGGATGTTGTACTTGGCTTTTTGTGACTTCCTGGATGAGTCGTCTCTGTGCTCTTGGAGGAATTTTGGAAGGTCGGCCACTTCTGGGAAGGTTCACTACTGTGCCAAGTTTTCTCCATTTGGAGATAATGGTTCTCACTGTGGTTTTTTGGAGTCCCAGAGCCTTTGAAATAGCTTTGAAGCAGACTGATGTATTTCAGTCAGCTTTTTCCTCATAATTTCTGGAATTTCTTTCAACCTTGGCAAAGTATGTTACTGGGTGAAACCTTTTAGCCAACTTCATGCTGCTGAAACAGTTCTATTTAGGTGTTGATTTAATTGAACAGGGCTGGCAGTAATCAGGCCTGGGTGTGTCTAGACCAGCTGAACCCCATTATGAATGCAGTTTCATAGATTTGGGGATTTAGTAACTAAGGGGCAAATACTTTTTCACACAGGCCCAGTTGGTATTGGATAACTTTTTTGCATCAATAAATAGCATTATCATTTAAAAACTGTATTTTGTGTTTACTCAGATTGACTTTGTTTTATGTTAGATTTTGTTTGAATTTTTGAAACAATTTAGTATAAGATATACACAAAAACAGAAGAAATTAGGAAAATACTTTTTCACAGCACTGTATATGCAGTAGATAATGTTTCATTTGTCTTGTTTACATTCTGAATTCATGGCGCTAATGCATTAACACCCTATACACAGCCATAATATGCGCCGATTACACAATGTTATTGTAATTTATGATGACACTGATACTACTGCAAAGATGGGTGTATAAAAGAGTGTTAATATTCAGAATACAGACCAAAGAATGAGAAAAAAAGAGAAAATGTCTCTACATGAAAGATTGTATAGATGTAGGTAAATTTGCACCAGTTCCCTAATTACTCTTCACGCCGGTGTGTTCATGTTGACTGAACTTAAGTGGCTGAACAACGTACACAGAATTAGCTGTCGTCCTCAAGGTAGCTGGAGCTTCAGGTCACACCTACCGATAACGTGGACCAATGTCAATAAGATGGTGTTTAGCAGCCAGTAAAACGTTTTCCTAAAAGTTTGCCATGGCGAGCTGTTACGAACTACCGAACAAACTCAAGAACACCTTCTTTTTGGCCAGATTTTGTTCGAAATGATGTCACATCTGTTCGTTCTTTGATTTCGTATGAAGTATATGGGGGCCTTTACTCCTATCAGATTACTGTGAGTGTGTGGGTTTAAACTGGTCTTCAAGCCTGACCAGCTTAAAATTCCCAAAACTCCACTCAAACAATCAAACTGACCAGGGTGAGAGACCAGCTAAAATCAGCCAACCATCTTAAGGCTGGTTTTAGCAAGAGAAGAGAAGGGAAGAGAATATCTCTCAGATTTTACTTTCCTTTAGAAGAGCAATGGAGAGACAGAGAAATAGATACGGACAGACAGAAAGTCTGTCAACAGGGTCTAGTAACAGAGATTTATTACAGTAGAAGTGATGCTCTAGAACGAGCTCTGATGGACAAAACAAGACGAGACACAGAGGAATACATTCCGAGATCCAAATCTTTCTCCTCACAACTGTCGTTAACAGCCACTCATGTCTATCCTCATAATTCTCCATGCTGCATCCACCATAAAACACATCGTCCATCATAATGGGAGCCCCCGCGGTAAGAAAAAGTGTCTGTTAAGGTGCAAAGAGAGGAAAAGATGTGGTGTTACATGTCTTAACCTGAAGGCTGTTTGGTGAGATATCAACAGCACCACCTAATGGAGCCTTTGATATTTTTATTTGGGCATGCTTGAAGTATTTTTTCTTCTTTATGAGTGTTTGTAAAAGACTGGCATGCAATTTGTGGGTTTTCTTTCAAAGCAGCACACACAATCCCTTTTATCTCAAAAAGAAAAAAATATTTATCCACTGAACAACAGCGGCGGTTTAAATAAACGATTGGTTTAAATTTCACAGTTCATGGCAGTTCTCAAGCTTCCGTTTAATTAAACCGCACCGTTGTCATCTTCGGACTGATGAAAGAGGAAAAAACTCGAGAGTGTTTAAAAGTGTAAAATCCTCTGGGTTGCAGTCATTCAGTTTTTGCCCACAGTGTAGGAAAGAGATAATTGGCCGACTGTTCATTAGCTAATTGCGTATTTCTCGTAAATTTCCTTTTTCATCATTTAATTTTTGGCCGATCTGGATGCTGTAACAAGCAGTCACCAGTCACATGGAGGGACTGTTGGTGGTGAACAACGGAGGAAATTAATTATATTGGCAATAAATAAGGACATTTTGCAAGTGATGTGTGTGTGTTTAGCGTGAAGTGGATTGCTGATGGTTTTTAATTCGATTTTAAGATTCCTGGGGTCTTTTTCTCAGGAGAAACACTGCAAAAGTCTCCATTTGCTTTCCATATCATCTCATAGCTTGGAGAAACAATTGAGATACTAAAAAGATCTTGTTTATGATTTATCTGTCCAACAAGAGCTGTTTCAAGCATGACATCACAGCAATTTGTCTTCATGGTTTCTTTTGCACAATTTCTTCCATCTTTTGTTCGACTGAGCTGCTCTCCTTCATGTTGGCATTTCAGTATGTAGGGCAGACAAATTCGGTTTCGAGCGTCTGCCTCGTTAAATGTCGTCACACGTCTCCCTTCATCACCTTCTTTTCCTTCTCCTCTTCTCCCATTCTCTCCTTCCCTCGGCATCCTCCGAGGCTTCGGGCAGTTGAACCAGACACACATACACACACACACACAAGCTCATCGAAAGCTTTCCCAATTCTCTCTTTGAATGACAAAGGCTGAGTTTTGTTTTTCTCTCGTGTGCACGTATGTTTGTGTGTACTTGCGATTTATGCCAGTATAATCTCCTTCCAAGCCATCCCAAAACTACGGATCCTCCCAGATGACAGGGAGGGAATATGTTTTTTGAAATAGTTTTGCATTCCCTCTACAGTAACCATAGCTGAACTATGGTATTCGTAGTAAAATCATAGTAACCACAAAATGTACCATGGTTTTATTACTGTATAGTAACCATATTTTAACTATGATATTTGTAGTAAACCATAGTGATAATACAGGAAATAGTAGTAAAAATCATAGTCATTGTGCCAAAACATGGTTACTACAGTTTTACTATTGTAAAACCATGGTTAATTTGTGGTACAAATGTTACTACAGTGACTATAGTTCAGCTATGGTATTTGCAGTAAAAACATACCAACAAGAAAATTTACCTTAGTAGTACTACTGTAGCCATAGTTCAACCATGTATTTGAGGTAAAGCCTTAGCAACCACAACATTTACCATGTTTTAACTACTGTACAGGAACCATATTTTAAGCATGATATTTGTAGTTAACCATAGTGATAATACAGTAAAACCAAAACTATGGTAGTAAAAATCATAATCATTCTGCCAAAACATGGTTACTACAGTTTTACTATTGTATAACTATGGTTGATTTGCAGTACAAATTTTATTACAGTAACTATAGTTCAGCTATGGTATTTGTAGTAAAACCATAGCAACCCTATACCATCGTTTTACTACAGTAACCATAGTTCAACCATAATATTGGAGGTAAAACCTTAGCAACCACAAAATTTAGTATGTTTTAGCTACTGTACAGCAACCATATTTTAACTATGATATTTGTAGTAAACCATAGTGATTATACAGGAAAACCAAAACTATGGTAGTAATAAATCATAATAATTCAGCCAAAACATACTACAGTTTTACTATTGTAAAACTATGGTTAATTTGTGGTACAAATTGTATTACAGTAACTATAGTTTAACTATGGTATTTGTAGTAAAACCATTTCAACTCCAAAATTTACCATAGTTTTACTACAGTACCCATATTTTAACCATTATATTTGTAGTAAGCAATAGTGATAATACAGGAAAACCAAAACTATGGTAGTAAAAATCATAATCATTCTGCCAAAACCTGGTTACTGCAGTTTTCTTATTGTAAAACTATGGTTAATTTGTGGTACAAATTATAGTATTTGTAGTAAAACCATACCAACAACACAATTTACCATAGTTTTACTACAGTAACCATAGTTCAGCTATAATATTTGTAGTAAAAGCATACCAAAAAGAACATTTACCTTAGTAGTACTACTGTAGCCATAGTTCAACCATGGTATTTGAGGTAAAGCCTTAGCAACCACAACATTTACCATGTTTTAACTACTGTACAGGAACCATATTTTAACCATGACATTTGTAGTAAACCATAGTGATAATACAGGAAAACCAAAACTATAGTAGCAAAAATCATAATCATTCTGCCAAAACATGATTACTACTGTTGTACTATTGTAAAACTATGGTTAATTTGTGGTACAAATTTTATTACAGTTCTAACGAGCATCGGTGAGACAAACAGACCTAAATGCAGAGGAACAGTTCAAAGGATTTATTTTCAATAAATATGAGCAGTCACTGAGTTTAGTAAGACCTCTGTGTAAGACCATTTGACACGCAGCACACTGGAAAGCATCCACACTCTCGACATGCGGGCAACCAACAGATATACGAGACAGGACCAACTAGCCAGAGAGAGTGAGGTTAGTTCCTTGAAAACAAACAACAATCTAGCAAAGATACTGAGAACATGGAGGTCTTAAGAAGGGAGTGAATTAGAGGAGAACAGGTGTTGCTCGGCAAGCTAATCAGTGGCATGATCAGCGTTCCCCCGGGAACAATCAATGTTCCGATGGAAACACTCTCTGCGTCCGAATATCCTTCCCTACTATACAGTATTCCTAAAACAGTATGCCAGTGGAGTAGTATGTCCAAATCCAGAGTATTCATAAGACAGTAAGCGAAAAATGCCCGAATGACCTACTACTTCCGGTGGGAATCCGAAGTGTGAAAACTTTCCTATCCCACAATGCACTGGAAGCTGAGGAGACATCATGTTTCAACAATAAGTCCTGTATACACAAAGAACATTTGTCATTGTGCTTAAATGGCACTTGTTTAACCAAACTTGAGTGGATTATATTCACGGTTGTTGGACTGAATAACAAAACAAAAAAATCAAACAAACCTGTATGCAGAAATAAGAGCCCATGAGCTAAGATGCCAAAATTCAAATTGCAGGGCAACATGCACCAGCCAAGCAACAGCCATTGAGATTAATGAAAATGCTCTATATTAGACCTTCTTGGCTAGAATAATGTGTCATCCAAAAATAACACTGTAGAAAAATAGTCTTTATGTATTTCTAGAGTTTACTTACAGTGTTTCACTAAGCCAATACGTTTGTTTGAAAATATAATTAGCGAAGACTGGACTCAACATTAAGCAGTCATAAATAATGTAACGAGTCGGCACGGTCATTGTTTTCCTTTGCGTTAGTCATGCAGAGTATAGCAGGTCAGTCAGTGTGTTTTCACAGTAATTAATATATTCATCCATATGATCCAGCTGTAGCTGGCAGGAGGGTGGCTTGGTTAAACCCGTGCAGCATCTGTGGCTGCTGACAGCCGACATCAGTTCATTTTGGGGTAGAAAATGGTGGTAATTAAAAAGTCATTGTGGTTCCTTTAATGCTGTCAGTCTCTCACCGCCAACAGCTTCTCCTACGAGAAACAAGGTGGATTCTCATCGTAAACAAAAAGAGTTTGCATACTGTGCACTGTAAGAGTACAGAGTAAGAGTAAAATGTTACTATGCTTTTTCGAACATGGTCGAAAGTGTTTAAAATAAGAGTTCTTGGTGTCGTCAAACAAAAAATAATTTCAGAGGTCAAGCAACTTTTTTCTTTGGAATAACATTCACTGATTAACTGTTCACAATAAGCAGACTGATCTCACTCTAAATTCAGTTACAGTAGGCAAGTTCTTCAGCTGAAATTGGTCTGTGCTTACTAAAATTAGAATCATTGCCCCTAGTGGCCGAAGCTGGAAGTTTTGTCAAGGGCAGGTTTACGATTTCTGAGGCCTAAAGCAACCAACCAACTTGGGACTCCAAAATTTACATCAATTTACATAAATTCATCCTATTTGCCTTTGCAGCCAATTACATTCAAAATGTCCAGAATGGCCAGAACTTGTGTCTCTGTGGTTTCTTGCACTGTGTGCTATCAGTAGTGCAAAGGAAAAGGTGAACACATTTGAGTTAATTCATAAATTATGGAAGATGCTGCCTGTCAGAAATTTGTCAGAATGGTGTCGATTTCAGGGAACCACATCTTTCGATAGCAACATGTCGGATTTCCTGTGCAATTATGTTGCAATATGTCCAGGAACTTGTATAAAGAAAGTACATGTTGACTTCATGTTGACTTGCAATTTCAAGGCCTAACATCTGCTCGCTGACTTCATTGCCAGTTCTTTCACAGTCAACTTCCTCCAAACACATATGTTTATGGGTGTGGGTCTTTTTCCCTAGAGCCCCTTGTCAGATCTGGTCCAGAAAGCAACTACAACGTATTTGAATTCAAAGGGTGGGGCTTGTTGGCTACACATGTTCAGATAGTCACCATAAGAATACAAGTTCACAAGCCCCATATCTGAAAAACACCAGAGAGAGGGAGACACGCAGAAAGACAGGCAGATAAAGAAAAGGTGAGACATTCAGCCGTGAGCACTGTCAAACTCAAGATAACTACCACAAACTTTATCAAAGTTTCAGTGAGTGGACATCAGCCAACTAAACAAGACAACCAACTACAAGACAACCTGCTGCAGTCTGCCTGGTAAGTGTTCAAATCTGTCTTTCACTCTACTTTGTTGAAAACGGCAGGTTTTTTGCTGTCATCAGACCCTTGTGTAGATTTGTAAGGACACGCTGCCTTTCGCTGGGACACAAGGTGAGGACATTAAATTCAAGCTGCAAGGCAACACCTGCAATGTAACTAATAGCTGGTCTCATTCTGTCATCTGCGACACTTTCAATTTGACAAATAAGACTCATCACAGGCTGTTGGTCCTCGGTGTCATTTCTGCCTCTTTCTGGGAAAAGTTTGAAATAATCTACAACACCTTAATTAGCTGCCTAGCGCATGTACTGTATACCTTCTCAATGTGACCTTCTGCTGAGGCTCCATTTCAAAACCTAGTGTGACTGTCTACTGTTAAATGGACAGCAGCCTTTCGAGTCAGCATCCTAACAGAAATGGAAAATCATTAGTGAATGATTTGGAACTCTATTGCCACATAAATAGCATGTAGTGCATGGAAGACTCGACTCACAATTGATTTTTAACAGAGTTTAATGTTAACATGTTGCTAAGCTACCAACACATTGAAAATGTAAACATTTTCGTTGTTTTACAACGCATGTGGTTATGGGGAGCGTTTCTGAAAGTCTCTTTCAAACGTTTTTGGCAGAGAAAATCAGCATTCCAGTGTGGTGAGAACCGTAAACTTAGCGAAAAGTAATGCGTTTTCGATTAAAAACTTATTAGTTTGGACGTGGCCTCAGAAGTATAATGCTGCTGCCAATGTTTTGGAACAACCTTCCCATTGAGTGCACCTATGATACCTTACAATACTGTCTAGGTGGACAGCTTAAGTTGTAAAGTTGTTAGAGCTAAGTTGTTTTGTTTTTTTGCTTTCTCTCTCACACATTCCTTTACAAGTGGCCTCTGCAACACAAATCCCTGATAGCACACGTACATCACACAGACGTCTATTTGATGTGTGTTTTACATCTGGAAGACGTAATTTTAACATTGTTTGCTCATAAATGAAATATGTCTATAAGTCAATAAGTGTGTCTCGGATGTCAATGAGACATTCAGCAGATGTCTTTGAGATGTTAATGATTTATAACGTTTGTAAATCTGAACTTTTAAGATGTTTAGCAGATGTTAATTAGTTTCTGATGCTTTCCAGATGCAAAGATCTAAAACAGACATCTCAGAGATGTACTGTACATGTACTATCAGGGATGTGTTCAAGACTTTGTTCAGTTACCACACTACCATTCATAAACAACATCGTACATAAGCTGACAAGGAAAACTGCTTTCAAAGCCAATATTGCTGTATAAACTACCAGTTAAAAGTTGGGAAACACTTGACTGAATGTATGCTTCTTCTGATCTTACAACCATTCAATCTACAGGCTTGAAATAGATAAGTTGAAGTGGATAGTGAAAGAAAGGCAGTCAGCTAGTGTCCAGCATACATGTGAACTTTATTACTGTTTGAAAAACATCTCAGGATGCCCCTAATGATGTTGGTTGAAGAATGATTAGTGATTGCAGAGTTGTAATCTAGACAAATGAAACATCTTTTAAAAAATAAGACAGTTTTGACCTCAATATAATTCCCATTCTTCAATTTATGCTATTTTATAATTTTGATGACTCTACTATCATTCTAAAATATGTAAAATAGTAATAATGAAGAATAAGTTGGTGTGACCAAACTTTTGACTGGTAGTGTACGTGAACTATCCGTGCAAGATGGTCCGTCACGCACAGTTTAGAGATAAATGTGTTGTTGACTGATAACTATAAGCGCCCACACATTTTTCATCCAACCTTCAATTTTCTAAAAATAGGGGTGTGGGACTGTATGACAGCCAATAAGAGGCCAGCTCTCCCTTGGAGTTTCTGTGCCTCAGCCAATCATTTCACAGTCTGATATCAGCCAACTGTTAGCACCTTCTGATTTCAACTGACGTGACAAAGCTGACTCCTTTCTTTCTTAGGGTCTTGTTCAATTGAATTCCTATGTATTCCTAATATAAGTAGTCACACTTTTTACTCCAATAAATATTTCTCACGGTTGGTCTGTTTTTGAAAGTCAATTCCTGAACATTTCCACCATTATTGAAATGTGTGTGTGTGTGTTTGTTGGGGGGGGGGGGGGGGATTTGGATGTTGTCACAAGGCAAACTTGCCATTAAACTTTAGGCATTTCTATGATGTCTTGATTTCGCCACTTTATAAAAAAAAATTAATAAAAAGTTAATTCTGACTACAGTATATCTCACAATTCTGGCTTTATTTCTTGCAATTGAGACTTTACATCTCGCAACTGCAACTTTATATCTCGCAGCTGCAGCTTTATATCTTGCAATGGCGAGTTTATGTCTCGCAATTTCGCCTTTTGTGAGATATACTGTAAAGTCAAATATACTTCTTTATTTTATTTTTTATTCTGTGGCAAGATCACGCTTTCATAATTTTCTTGCTAAATTGAAACAATAAAACAAATATGAAACAGCAAAAATGAACAAGGTTACCTATAAATATCAAGCACTGTTCTAATATTCTAATTTAAGACATTTTTGAAATAGATGTGTGAAACCGACATACAAAACCAACTCTAAAAATACACATTTGTGGGAAAAAAAAAATCTTATAGTTAATGAGATATAGCCATTGTGACAACTTGCCTCAATCTCCTCTAAAATAATGAGTACTGTTTGCATTACAGTATTTAAAGACTATAACTCAACAGTACCATGTTTTTGGTCTAAGGCAGGCTTATGCAGGAGCCTTAACCGTTGGACAATACTCAGATTTCAGTCATGGCCAATTTCAGTCATGCCCCTACACCTGGGCCAGTAGACGCAAACAGCGAGATTCCGATACAGCCATCAAACAACGATACCTGTAAGTGCTTCTTTAAATTCTAAATAACAAAACTGCAATTCTCTGTCTTATAACTGTTTGTTATTCTGGGCTGGTATTTGCTTCTTTCAGGTTGCCCTTTGATTTAGCACCTTTGAAAAGTGCACAGATGGTGTATGTACACTAGGCTTTTTCGTGATATTCAGCCATGAGCGAGCAGAATGCCACATTTATGCAACACTTTACGAATCAAGACTGCTGAAGTGTTCAAACCTCATGAGAATATAATGTAAAACATCAGCGGTTTAAAGCAAGTTTAGATACAGTAAAGCTCTTGATTGATAATCCGTGTGTTTAGAAAAGAGTTTAAAGATTGTCAAACAGGAATCACTTTTTTTGTTTGCATGGACTAGGCTAGGGTATACTTTGTTTTTCCACGTGCCGTTTTTTCTCGTGCATCAAAGCAAACTCATCTGACCGCAGACCATACGATTTGGTGCATGCACACTACAAATTACTTTCAAGTGTAGCGTATTGTCCTGAAGACGAAATTAGCATCATGCGCACTGTGCACGAAACGTAGCAGCACACGGAAACTGGAGTATACTTTAGCCTTAACACTTAAGTAACTTTTTTGTTTATACAGTATATATTTACTATAGGTTAAAGCTGGGCAATATTTTGAATTTTCAACAATATTTTTGCATTGATTTTCATAGGTGATATGAAATTAAGCAACATCGTAAATGATGCAATGGTTCAAATGAGCACATATTTGGTCATTAAGTTTCTTAAAGAGCGAGTCATTAGACAATTTTTATAGTGACTCTAATTTAAACTTCAGTTTCATAAATGGCGTTAGAGTTGGTCAGTTCAGTTTATTTTTGTGAATCAGTTAAATTTGTCCATTTTGATGAATCAATTCAACTCTTTCGATTGGTTTGCGAAATCACTCAAACATGTTCACAGAAGTCGGCGTGTAAAATTTTGTTGCCGATATATTAAATTTTCACAATATATTTCCAATGATTTCCACTGGGTATATAAAATCAAGCAACATCATGAATATTGCAATTATTGACCATATATTCCCTTACAAAATTCTAGAGTTCTGGCAAACTTGCCCATAAATTTGCCACTCATTATTTTTACATGAAAATGAGCTTCATGGCACACTCTTCATTGTTTCCAAATGTTTGCTAAGGGTTCACCACTACCGGTGAAGAGCTGCAAACTTCTAGCAAAAATTGGCGCTGAATTGCAAGCTCATTTTCATGTGAAATTAATGAGCGGGAAATTTGCAGCAGGTTTGCGGCAAGTTTGTCAGAACTCTAGATTTTTTGCACCTTTCCTAAAGAGCGATTTATTAGACTGGCATCTTGAGTAAAGACATTTTTTTTTGTATTAGCTCTAATTTCAGTTAAAATTAGCAAAAATGGCGTCCATTTGATTCATATTTGCGAATCAGTTCAAACTGTCCAATTCAATGAATTGATTCAAAGCTTTGGATTAATTTGCGAAATCACTCAAACATGTTCACGGACGTCCCAGCTTAGAAATGTTTTAGTATAAATGTATTTAGGTAAGTATTGTTGTTTGTTACTATGTATTGTTATACTGGTTGATATAAATGAAAATGATTAAATATTATTATATTTAGATATTATATTCATATTTGTAAATATTTTTATTTTATATTTAAAAATGATTACTATATATATATATATATATATATATATATATATATATATATATATAATTATTATATATACTGTATATAATGTACAATGCATAATAATAGATTCTTAATATTATTATATATTTAAAATATTAAATAATAATTATTATGATATATTTTTTTAATATAAATTTTTACTACAATGACATGATTAATTTAGAGTAAATCAGTGTGGAAAAACATGTTTTTACTGTATTTTATTCCTATAATTAAACATTTTGAATTTATTTGGCAACAAATGGCTGTTGTTTCTAAGCCATTAAGAAATATATAGAGAGAATATCATTGAAAAGCAGAAAAATATTGAGATGTATTTTTTTCACCCAGCCCTACTGCAGGTTTATATACTCCATAAAGTATTTACAGAGTTTCCCCAGAGCCATTTTGCAGTTTTGCTTTTATAAATGTCATGATTGACAGTGTGAGTCATTGCCAAAGGAGAATACATTGATTCATTACCTGTCTACTCACCATTCATGCAAACAACATATTCGCCGATCTCTTTAGAGAGATTCTGGACTCCGCTCTGACTGGCAGGACTGTGGATTGCCGGTATATTTTGCTGTTGTCTAAAAGATCTTTAGGTTGGAGCAATAAAAGTCTTTTCTTCCACTTGTGTTCCTGCCTTTAGCGTTATAGTGCTTCTCGCTAAACAAATTGTATATCACTCCACTGCACAGGCCGGTGAAGAGTGAGCAATGTTTTGAAAGCTTGAGATTATTGGCCTGACATATGTGGAGTGACTCTCTGTGACTGTGTGGAAAAGAGAGAGAGAGAGAGAACACCGTTAAACAATAATTTCTAACTTTTATCACAAAAAGGACAATAACAACATGCTAAAGCCCTATTCAGACAAAAAAAGCAACATTTAAAGGGGTATTTTGCCTGGAAACCAGTGTTGGGGTGTAGTTAACTAAAAGTCACGACGCTTCTAACGTATCTACATTTATCACAATATTTTGATTCTGTTAAATAAAATAGGTGTTTTCTAGTTTAATATTTCTAGTGTATATTAACTATCATTTTATGTTCACTTTAATGTTGCACCCTAGTTTTTTTAACTCTTACCGATGCATTATTTATCAATGCATAATCAACTGTGCATAAACATTTCATCCCTTGGCTGTGGTTAAAGTTTTTTTTTAGATTTATTGTTATTGGTGCACTTGTGGCTGCTTAGATCTGGAGGGTGTCCTGCTTTTCCCTGCCTGCTAAATCGATTGCAGGTAAACTAATCTACTTTTGAAGTCACCTGAACAAAGAAGCTCTCCAAATGAGTGCTCTTACCGTACATGCTATTTGGAGAGGGAATTGTGGAGTTGCCTTCAATGGGGCCTGTCCCAGTTGCCATGGTTGCCATCTCCATGGAAATGGGAGATATATTCTTGTTTATATATGGGCTTTTATGGCATGTGAATGGATATAGGGTTATTAAAGTGTTCAAAGTGATGGCAATTTAGAGATTCTACATTTAAAAAAAAAGGATTTCTGATGCTTGTTCAGTTTACTTAATTAAAATGATGTTATGCAGGAGTTATGCTGGAGTTTTACCATTGTGGTGAAGTGTGGCACTTGTGCTTAGGTTGAGGATGGACTTTCACTTTCAAGTGATGCATGATTCGAGTGCTGCTTAGCTCTATAAACAGTTGCAATTAAATTGACAGTGCAACAGTTTCACTGTCCTTATGCTTGCTCACCTGGCATATACAGTACTGACTGCTAAAATTAATTGAGTTGGACCAACATAAGAAAATTATTTGAATAAAACCTTAGTAAACCATTGAGGTAAAACTACTACAGTACATTGATATAAACTAATCCAAATAAATTATTTTGACTCAATAAAACTTAATCTGTGATGAAACTTATTCTGAATGAAAGACATTAACCCTTTAAGGTCTGAGGGTGTTTTTAAAAATGTCCTGTTTCAGTGGCATACCCAAAATTAAAGGCGACAAAAAAGCAAGGAGGGTCAATTGTTTGGTAAAATTTTACGTTTTTAAAGTTCACATTTTTTAGTGATATAGATTATGCTAAATTCTGAGACTCTCAGCCTAAGAAACTACTGGAAAATCGGGAAATAAAAAACTTGTGTCAAAAATTATTTATTTGTTTGTTTTTCTTATTTTTCTGATTTGAATTTATATATCTCAGGATTTAAAGGTAGCTCTGAAAAATCTGATTCATTTGTTTTGTTTCCAATCATGTCACCTGTAACTGAGCACAATTTTGTGTTGATATGACAAAGCAATCAAAAAATCATTTATCTTAGTGTCCAAAAACGTCTCCAAGTGTCCAAAATCCTCTCCAAACAAATAAAACATTATAATTATACAAAAGAACTAATTTCACATCCAAATACAACTATGACAAAAGGTATGCTCTCTCCAAAACATACAGGCAAGCGTAATGAGATCTCATTTAGTTCCATTCTGTGTCATTTGAGCCATCATTGAGTCTTGGCACCATCTCCTGGAGGCTATATGTACTGTAATTAGGGTGAATTATCCTCTCTGGCCATATTTGGATGACTTCCACCTCTGGTTGCAGCAATCTGAACCCTAATACGATTGGTTTAGCGTTCCATGACGCTGGACAACATATTACATCATTGCCGATGAAGTCATCTGATCCAGGAAAGCTAACGCATTTTTAGCCAGATAGCACATTATGTTCTATCTGCACATTCTACTTTGTGTGAATTATTTTGATGGTCTCTGCATCCGATTGCATTGTGTGTGGGCTCGTCTTAAAGAAAATCACCTCTTCTAAGTAATGATATGTGATATTTTATGTTCCATTTATTTTTCGTGAAGTTATAAGTGAAAACACAGCATATGAGCAACACCTGTTTACATGTAACATGTATAGCTATAACTCACTATATCTTTGTCTGTGAGTAAAAAAAAAATGAGCTGGTAGCATTCTACTCTTTGAGAGCTTTCCAACGACATATGACACATGGCTATTTGATGCGTTTGATGTTTTTACTGATTACAATAATATGTACAGTGCAACATTATTAATAATTTATCAAAACGGAACAATTCTGATTTGTCTGCAAATTTCAAAGCACTTGTTCAGTTTTGGTCATAATGCCTGCATGCATTGTAAAGTAGAGCTTCTACGCTTTAAAACTATACTTATTTTGTGTTGGTCAAGACTGTAGTTAATATTTTGATCATTATTTTTTTCTCGCCGGGCCCACCCAAGCTGATAGGGTTAAACTGCTAGTAGAAACTTTCTCAAATTCAATTAATGGTAATGACTTTATTTTTTGAGTGTACTCGGAGCTGTTCATTACATCCTTGAGAAGGACGATTAACCAGTGGTTACTCCAGAGGGACTGATTCTTACTGCATCTGCTAAACGCCACATCCCTTCTAGAAAATCAAGTTCAAACGAGCTTAAGTTAGTTGTTGGTTTTTGCATGGTTTCTAGTTTGTTCAAGCTGGTTATTTATGGTCATTGGCTGGTCTAAACTGGTCTAGATGTTCGACCAGCTGGACTACTTGCTGATTTTGACCAGGCAAATGATCTTCCATGTTCTTAAAACCAGACTGAACACCAGAAGTTGGCACAAACTAGTTTTTACTTCAGGGTTCCAAAGACTTTTGACCAATAAATTTCCCTAACTTTTCCAGTTGTTTTTGATTATTGGATAAGAATTTGTAACAAAAAAAAATAGTTTGGATTCAGACCGATTCGCTAATGAATCCTTCAAACCGATGTTTGACAGTTTTTGTGAAATTCAACCCTTTTTAATGAAAACATTAGGTTCAAATATGGGTTTGATTTAAAAATTCCCTGATTTTCTCAGTCTTTCCATGACAGTTGGAACCCTGTAACTCTTAAAACTGTATATATGGCCAATGTCCATAATGTCACAAATTTTCAACCAAAATATCCATGAAGGACAAGACATGAAAAAACTTAAAGGGAATATAATGTTTTCACCACTGACATGAACCTCAAAGGACCCTGCCCCGAGGACAGCGAAGAACACAGCAAAGCGATTCACACGTTTGTGGAGAGAGAACCAGAGGCATTAGACGACATGAGCATACACTTTAGCACAATCTTAGCAACAAAAAAAAAAGGAGTGAAAGTGAAAAAAAAAAACCTCAGGTGTGAGCTGTGATTTCCCTGACTGTCGGCACTTTCTCCTCACTTAGCGAGACCATATACACACATTTTATTCTGAGTAAAAGACAGCGACGAAAAGACAGAGAGAACAAGGGCAGGAAGTTGATATCTATTCTTAGTTCTGTTGTTGTTCAGGCAGAAAATAATCAGCTAGTGGACCATTGAAGGAGTGTGTGAATGATGAACAATTGGGAATGGCTTTGAAATCCACTGCATTTGAACACAAAGTGTTAGTGCGTGTGTGTGTACAATCCCTTAAGAAAAATAACAGCCTATGAGCTTGGAAATAACCTAAGTGTTCATTGTTCGGAAACTCAATCCTTGCTTTTTGTGTGTGTGGGTGTGTTTGTATTCTTCAGGGTTTGCCGGAAAAAAGAAAGAAACATGCTACAAGAGTCCACTGGAAAAAACAGAGAAAACAGACGATTTGAAGTGTGTGTTTGTGTGTCATTGTGTGTCTTCCTCTCTCATATACACACGTGCACACACACTCTGCAGCTTTAGATTAAGAGGGAGTGTCAGTTTATCATAAACTCTCAGGAGGTCATGAACACTGAGCTTTTATCAGGACTGTTAGTCACGTATTCAAATGTAAAACTGTTCGATTCTCCCTCATCTCACAAAAACATGTTCAGGTCATATTTCATCCAAAAATCAAAAGGAAAAGAACTAGAAATCATAATTTGCAAAAGAAATGAAGCCTGTTTAAAGACAATTTAAGGTTTTTTGCATTGTGATGGTTTTAATCACAGTTATGCCAATGATCATTTGTATTTTTTATTATATTACAATTGTTGTAATACAATGATGTTTTAACTAAAATTGACATAAATAAAAATTTTATTTTATTTTTAGGATGAAATGTGGCCTGGACTTATTTTTAAGAGATACACCCATGAATGAATGATTTTATGTTTTTTTTATTATTATTATTATTTTATTTTTATTTTATTTTTTCTCGATTTTGAGGTGAAATATGTCCTGAAAAAAAAAAATATATATATATATATATATATATATATATATATATATTTCAGAAGTATTTTTCCACTTATGGCATTATTGTGTTGATGATATATCTCAAATGAGTCTTTACCCAGAATCCCACAGTTCTCTTGTCCTCCTCCAACTTCAAGTAACATGACAGAGAAGGAAAGTGACAGTGGCATGTTTTCGTTGCAGTCTGGAATATAAACAGACAAGAGTGTTCGAAGTAATTATCCACGAGTCCAGAGATGCACATGGTTACAGCAGTACTGGTGGTGTCAGGATTCCTCAAATCTTTTTTTGATTACATTTGATTAAATCTTTGTAATTGTTCTTAATGTATAAAGACTATTTTATGTAATTTATAGTTCATTGAATTTGTATATAAGTTCACATCTCATGTTGACGGGCTGAAACTCCCACATATAAAATTCCTTGTTGAAAAAAATATTCTCAATCTCTTTTTCTCAATAGTAAAAAATGTAATGCACAATTTTAGTGGCATTTGGACCCTCTACTCCTGTATTATCAAATAAAATGAAATGGTTGCATTCATTCACAAAGAAATGAAAACGCTCTTCACCTTTTGCTCCTAGTTTATTTCTAGAGAAATTCTGTTTAAATTATGCTATTTAATATTTCAGTTTTGAACTTGCAAAGAGAAATATGTGATTGATCATGTAAACATGGTTAGCATGTGATTAACAGGAGGACCTGGTTTAAAGGTGCTGTTAGCGATTTTAGTTGTTTGGAATTTCCACAAACTGAGCAGTTGAATTAGTCACGCCCCCTCTTTCCAAAACCCTGCACTCCAAAGATACCAAACAAGCTTTTATTGAGATCGACACCAAGAAGCGTTTGTCAAAAACAACAGCAGCACTATAGCGCCCTCAACTGACAACTGTTATGAACAACACGGCATAAAAATGGCATTAAGCCTCAATAATTCACAACTACAAAACTATGAGAGCGCAAAATGATTGGCAGAAAGTGTCAGAGACCGCGGCCCACCGGCACATTTTTGTTTGCTGTTTACAGAGTCTAGAGCTGCCATAGAGACCAGTGAGAAATCTCACGACACTTATTTCAGAAATATCTGTCAGGGAGCAGGACATTTTGTTGTATACCTTTCCATGAAAAAAATTGCTTATACAGGGTTGCCAACTCTCACTCATTTGGCGTGAGACACGCTTTCAGGCTCTGTCTCACACTCTCACTCTACCCAAGTAAATCTTACACCATAAAACAAGAAAATGTAATTCAATGTAAAATAAATAAAACATAGCAACAAATCTTCAATTTGGATTTTTCCATCAGCACGATACTTGAAGTTTCGCCCGCCGGAGCACATTACCACCGCAATGCACATCAGTGTGCCCCGGAGACAGAATAACCAGAGCGCAGAGCTAGGGCAGAGCACGCGACTCAACACACATACGATATCTTGACATGTGGATGCCACAAAACGAATGCATTTAATATGAATTCTACAGAGAAGCATCTAATTTAAATCGGTGTGGAAGAAATAAGACCTTACAAACTGCTAGACAGACCCAACATTATATACAGCACTGATAAGGTAAAGAGGATATAACACCATGCATCAACATCCATTATTAGGCTTTTTAAAATGCACATCATCACCCTTATTAAAATGTATTGTGTTTATTCTGTTGTAACACAGTGACAAAAAGTTATAGTTTCATATTAAATCTATTAGGAGTAATCCGTTTAACTTAATTTCTATGTTATTTTATTTTAAGTTATTTATGTACTGTACATGTGTTTAGGCTATTAGATTTTTCCATACAAAATACTAGTTTATTTTTTAGAAAGACTAGCTACATTGACCTAACTAAAGTAATGATGAGGAGCCATCCATTGTGGTTATGGTCTTATTAGGATATGTGCATTCCTACTAGGACTTATTTAACATTTAACAATGACAAACCATGGTTTACAGTGGAACTCGTCAGGCCAAAGAGGATGGTTACAGAGTTGGGGATAAAGTCTTGTACAATCAGGCCAGGAACACACTGAATAAGGGAATCAGAGTGGCTAAAAGAAGATACTCTGAGAAGCTGAAAAACACGTTTTAAGCTAACGACCCTGCATTAGTGTGGAGTGGCATGAAACAACTTACAAATTACAGGACTCCTACCCCCAACCCTGTGGTGGACCAACAACTGGCTGACGTCCTGAATGTGTTCTACTGTAGATTTGAAAGGCCCAATCTCACACCCCACACCCACTCTGCTCTCAATTCACAAAAACACCAACACCTCCTGCAACCCCCCTCCTCCCCCCTCCTTCTACTCAACTGCACTTAAGATCTGTGAAGATGATGTGAGTCGCTTCTTTCGAAAACAAAGGATAAGGAAAGCACAGGGCCCAGATGGCGTTTCACCTGCATGTCTTAGATCCTGTACTAACCAGCTGGCCCCCATCTTCACACAGATCTTCAATAGATCACTGGAGCAGTGTGAAGTCCCATGCTGCTTTAAACGTTCCACTATCATCCCCATCCCAAAGAAACCAAAAATCACAGGAATTAATGACTACAGACCTGTCGCCCTGACGTCTATAGTCATGAAGTCATTTGAGAGACTGGTGTTGGCCCACCTGAACCCTTTCTAGGTCCCCTTCAATTTGCTTATCGTGCTAACAGGTCTGTGGATGATGCAGTCAACATGGGATTGCATCATATCCTGCAACATCTGGACAGACCAGGGACATATGCAAGGATCCTTTTTGTGGACTTCAGTTCGGCTTTCAACACCATCATCCCAGCTATTCTCCAGACTAAATTACACCAAATCTCTGTTCCCACGTCTATCTGTAAGTGGATTACCAGCTTTCTGACAGACAGGCAGCAGCTTGTGAGACAGGGGAAATTCACTTCCAGCACCTGTACAATCAGCACTGGTGCCCCCCAGGGATGTGTGCTCTCCCCACTACTCTTCTCCCTCTACACCAATGACTGCATCACCAAGGACCCCTCTGTCAAGCTCCTGAAGTTTGCAGACGACACCACTGTCATCGGCCTCATCCGAGATGACAATGAGTCTGCATACAGAAGGGAGGTTAAACAGCTGGCTGTCTGGTGCAGTCAAAACAACCTTGAGATGAACACGCTCAAAACAGTGGAAATTATTGTGGACTTTAGGAGGAACCCCCAACACTGTCCCCCCTCACCATTCTAAACAGTACTGTGGCAGCAGTGGAGTCATTCAGGTTCCTGGGCACTACCATCTCACAGGACCTGAAGTGGGAGACCCACATTGACTCCACTGCGAAAAAGGCCCAGCAGAGGTTGTACTTCCTTCGCCAGTTGAGGAAGTTCAACCTGCCACAGGCACTGCTGATACAGTTCTAGGGGCTGCTCCCCTGGCGGATGGCATTGACGAGGACTCCGCAACAGCACATCCCTCCTCCCTCCCGGGTTTCGGCACCACTGTAACACATAAAGGATGGGCAAGGAGGAGGCAGGAACCGGCTGAACAGTAAACATAAAATTTAATGGTAAACTTAAAACCAACATAAACAAACGTGCAGCATGGCCGTGTGTGTACCTCTCTCTCTAACCGGCATCTCCGGCTTTCCCTTATCTCACTCTCCCGCTGATCAGCTGATTCAGCGCCGGCCGTGCTCCATCACGGACTGGCCACACCCTCCTCCTTATCATATGTAGGTATAGTAACGTGATTCTGTGAGACCAGTTTGGATAATTACCAGCAATATAATTTAAGATGCAAAATCTAACCAATGCTAATGGGCGAATGTTGGCTTTTATTTCTGAAAGTTAAAATCGTTCCATCTGAAATCATCAGTAAAGTGTCACTAAAGCATTTCTTTCACACATACACAGCACTTTGCAACATGCCGCCATAATTTGAGAGAATACAACCCCGTCCACTCATTTCATTTATTATTCTAAAGCTTCTCAGAAAAGAAACATTTTGTTCCATCTTCTCAAAACTGCCTCTGGAGCGTATCATCTATTTTTTTCTCCCATTCTTTCAAAAATCTTTTTTTTTATTCCCTAGAGTGGATGTGTTGGGTGTTGAGGGCATATCGACAACTGGCATTCTTATCAGGCAGAGAGATTTATATTTTTTTCAGCTGCGGCAAAAAAGTAGTTTTTACAGTAATGTAATTTCCTTTAGTGTTGATGCTCACGGCCTCCATGATGAAACGCATACAGACGGCCTGCTGATTTCTGCAGAAGTGGCTGTTGAAAATGTTCTGGAAAGGAAGGAAGAGAGCAACTAATACCAGCACCGTGTTTGTCTTTGATATAACAGAAAAGCAGCTCTCATTTAACAAGCGAACACACGTTCTCTAAGCTTACATCATTAGCATCACAACATTCAAATATGAGAGAATTTCCAGTTATATTTGGCTGAAACCACTGACAATGGCAGCCATAAGGAATGTTGTAATATTACGGAAAATCCAAGCAACCTCACCTGAAGCCCCTTCTGCCTTATTACCCTGTCTGTCTCTTTTTCACTCCGATGGCACCCTACCAAGGGAGAGAAGACAAATCAAATGACGAATCAAAGGGCCTTGTACCGCACGTCAGAGCTGACGAGATTTCTGACAGCTCCAATGCTGCAGTGCGTTTGATCATGGTGTACGTTTGTGTGTGAGTGTGTATGAACGCGTCTGTAGCAAAAAGGGAAAATGGCATGTCCATTCTGTCAGGTTCCTGGGGAAAGCAATGTACGCCTTTCTTCTGCGTACCTGTCGAGGTGTCTGGCTCTTTTCTTTTTTTTTTTTTTTTTTTGGCAAGGTTGGAGTGATTTTGATGTTTGAATCCAGATGCAAACTTTTCTATTCAGATGTTGATGATTTATCATATAAGAAGATATCTTTGCATGTATCTAACGTTATTATGTCATTTAATATCTGATGCAAAAGCAAATATACTATATGGCCAAATGAATGTTGACACCCAGAGTTTGGCAAATCCATTTTGAGACATTTTGAATTATTTTAGGCAGTCAATTTGAGCCATTGAAAGCGATCATTGAGTCATTTTAGGTGATCACATTGAATCTTTTAAGGTGATCATTTTGATCATTTAAGGTGGTCACTGAGTTATTTAAGAAGGTCTCTTTGAATCATTTTAGGTGTTCACTAGAATAATTTATGGTGGTCACTGAGTCATTTAAGGAATTCATGGAGTTATTTAAGGTGGTCACTGAGTCATTTTAAGTGATCACTTTGAATTAATTAAGGTGATCACTTTGAATCATTAAAGGCAGTCACTTTGAGTAATTTTAGTAGTTTATGGAGTTATTTAAGGAGATAATTTTGAATCATTTTAGGTGATCACTTTTGAATAATTCAAGGTTATCACTTTGAATCATTTAAGGTGACCATTTTGAATCTTTTAAAGGTCATTTAGTTAAATGGTCACTTTGAATCATTGTGAGTCATTTAAGCTATTATGTTAAATCGTTTAAGGTGATCATTTTGAATCATTTTGAGGCAGGCATGAGATTATTTAAGGTGGTCCCTATAAGTAACTTTAGGTGATCACTTTGAATCATTTAAGGTGGTCACTTTAAATCCTTTAAGGTGATTCATTTTGATCATTGAAGGTGATCACTTTGACTCATTTAAGGTGATCATTTTGAATCATTTTATGAGGTCATGGAGTTAAGGAGGTCACTGAGTCATTTAAAGAGGTCATGGAGTTAAAGAGTAATTTTAGGTGATCACATTGAATCATTTAAGGCAGTCATTGAGTCATTTAAGGAGGTCACTTTGACTTAAGGAGGTCACTTTGAGTCATTTTAAGTGATCATACTGAATCATTTGAGGTGATCACTAGAATTATTTGTGGTGGTCACTTTGAGTCATTTAAGGAGTTAATGGAGTTTTTTTAAGGAGTTCATGGAGTTATTTAAGACGGTCACTTTGAGTCATTTTAGGGGATCACATTGAATCATTTAAGGTGATCACTTTGAATCATTTAAAGTGATCACTTTTGAGTCACTTAAGGTGGTCACTGAGAGAAATTGTGAAACATTTCAAGTGGTTATGATGAATCATTTCAGGTGATCATTTTAAATTATTTAAGGTGGTCACTTTGAGTCATTCAAGGTGGTCACTTTAAATCATTTTGATTAATTTAAAACGATATGTTGAATCTGTTAAGGTGATAATTTTGAATACATTTAAAAAAAAAAAAAAAAAAAAAAAGGCGGTCAGTTTGAGCCATTGAAAGTGGTCATTTTAAATAATTTAAGATGGTCATTTTAATTTATTTAAAGTGATCACTTTGAGTCAATTAAGGTGGACACAGAGACATTTAACGTGGCCTCTTTGAGTCATTTAATGTGGTAACTTTGTGTCACATTACGCAAACAGTTTGGATCACTTTAATGTGGCCACAATGTGTCATTTAAGGCAGTCACATTGAATCTGTAAATGTGACCGGTTTGGGGTCACTATTTATATCGGTGTCACAACCGATATTATTTGGAGGTCACTTTGAGGTGCTAAAGCAGGTTATCTAACACCTTTTTTTCTGTCAGATATGCTCATTTCTGAATGCACCCATTGTGTCTCATTATTAATTGAACCACTTTGGAAATAATCATCCTAATTCGGGGCACTGTGTATGTACATGTATGGCCCTCTCCCTTTCTATCTCTCTGTCTCTTTCTTTCACATTGTCCCAGGGTTAATGAGAAAAAGGAGAACATCTGTCAGATGTGTGGAGCTTGTTGCCCCAGAAGTACCACCAATGTGTGTGAATATATGTGTGTGTTTGCCTGTGAGAGCTGTCTGCCCCAATAAGACCAGCTGTAGAACTTGAGGTCTCTATATAGGCTCATGGTGTCACTGTATCTGGCCCACAGAGGGGCAAAAAAAGGCGCCTCGGTGTGCCATAGTGACAGCTGGGAGATGATGGCTCAGATAAATTAATAAACTGTGAGAAGAAAGAGAATGTTCTCTGATCTAAATCAGGACATGCCTGGCATGATAGGCTTGTATGCTTTATTAAAAGTTTACTGTATCTTTAAAGAGAATGCGAGAGATAGAGAGAGAGAGAGAGAGAGAAAGAGAGAGAGATTGTTTTAAGGCATTCTGAGGTGAAGACTGCCATAAACAAAGGCAATTAAGATGGTTTGCTGGTCTCCCAGCCTGATTCTGGTCTGGTCTGCTGGTTTTAGATGGATTTGGGACACTTGTCAGCTGACAAGCTAAACCCCAGCTAGACCAGCTTGGCCAGGGAAGAAGCTAGATCTGCTTAAACCATCTAAGACCACCAAACCTTAGTTTAGGCTGGTAATCAATTGCAAATTGCAAAATCTGGGCACTTATCTGCAGGTCAGGCTGAGAGACCAGTTGGCCAACCCATTAAACCATCTGTTCACCGTCTACACCAGCAGAAGGCCAGCTAGACCAACTTAAACTAGCTAAGACCACCAAGTCTTAGCTTAGACTGGTAATAAATTCAGAGTTGAATCTCATGTGTGCCATTTTTCAACCTGCTTTAAACCAGCCTAAGATGGTTTTCTGGCCTTATCTTGTCTCCTAACCTAGTTCTGGTCATATTTGCTGGTTTTAGAGGGTTTTTAGGTACTTGTCAGAAGGTCAGGCTGAAAGACCAGCTGGCCAACCCACTAAACCAGCTGTTCACCATCTAGACCAGCAGAAGACCAGGTTGGCCAGGCTAGGAGACCAGCTAGACCTGCTTAAAACAGCTAAGACCACCAAGTCTTTGCTTAGACTGGTAATAAACTGTGAGTTGTGTCTCCTGTGTGCCATTTTTCAACCTGCTTTAAACCAGCCTAAGATGGTTTTCTGGCCTTATCTGGTCTCCCAGCCAAGTTCTGGTCTTGTTTGCTGGTTTTAGAGGGGTTTTTGGGCACTTGTCAGCAGGTCGGACTGAGAGACCAGCTGGCCAACCCACTAAACCAGCTGTTTATCCTCCAGACCAGCAGAAGACCAGCTTGGCCAGGCTAGGAGATCAGCTAGACCAGATTAAAGCTAAAATCACCCAACCTTAACGTAGACGTGTAATCAGTAACGAATCAGGTCTCCTGTGTACTACTTAAACCAGCCTAAGATGGTTTACTTGTCTCCCAGTTTGGTTCTGGTTTGGTTTGCTAGTTTTAGAGAGTGTAAGCAAGTTTAAAGTAGGTTTAAGTAGTGCATTGGAGATTTGACTCGCAACTGATTGCCAGTCTAAGCAAAGGTTCGGTAGTCTTATCTGATTTAAGCTGGTCTATTTGGTCTCCTAGCCTGTCCAAGCTGGTCTTAAACTGGTCTAGATAGTGTCAGCTGGTGTACCTGTTTGGCCAGCTGATCTTCCAGCCTGACCAGCTGGCAAGTGCTCGAAAACCCCTTTAAAACCACCAAACCAGACTGGAACCTGGCAGGGAGAACAGTTCAGACAAGCAAGCCATCTTAGGCTTGTTGAAGAGCTGCTTTAAATAGCGCACAGGATATCTTTGCTGGTTTAAGCTGGTCTAAATGTTTTACCAGCCTGGCCAAGCTCGTCTTTAGCTGGTCTAGCTGGTTAGCCAGTTGGTCTCCCAGCCCTGACCAAAAGTGCTTAAAACCCCTTTAAAACCACTAAATCAGACTGGAATACCAGCTAAGACCCGAAAACCAGCTTAGGCTGGTTTAAGCTGGTCATTTCAGCAGGGTAGCGGCAGCTTACTAGGCTTTGGAACAGAGCTCTTTTCCAGGTATCTTCAGTTCCAAATCTCTATATTTCTTCAGTTCATGGAGTCTGGTTCAAATTCTTCTGAAAATAGAGGAAGACATCCCTTTTTCATTGATTATTAGCATTAAGCAGCAAAGAATCTTTGGATACAGCAGACTCTTAGATGAATTTAGAATAGCAGATACAACTCTCTGAGTGCTTGAGTGGTTTCATCTTGCGCTCATTACCCTGAAAAATTCCACCATCTCCCTGTAATTGTCAATTCCCATTTAAACATGTCACAAAATAGCAGTGCAGTCATTGTTAGCGTGCTAGTATGCTCAAGCAGCTGAACCTGAGAATGTGGATTGCAACTGCAACAATTTGTGTTAAATTAGATCTTACACCAAAGACACATTGTTGAAACAGATTGATGCTTTGGAATTTTCACGCCAACTCAATCAGAAACAACGCTGACAAACTCATCTATAAGGTTACAGTGAGTTGTTCTCAGTTTACATAGTGAACATTATCCCTGTTAGAAATTATCCACATATCTCAGGAGAAGCAGAGATCTATAAGAAGTTTGTAAATGTTAGCAATTTATCAACTTACACTTATTACAGGTACAAACACCCTGAAGTAATCTGAGGTTAATCAGTCATTTACTCACCCCCATGTTATTCCAAACCCAAATAATTTTCTTTCTTATGCAGAATACTAAAGTAGATGTTTCAATAAATATCTCGGACCATATTTTCAATACAATGGCAGTGGACAGTTCCTCACTTTAAGCGTAAAAAAGGACCCAGAAGTATCATAAAAGTAATGCACTAGCTGCTAGAACACACTAATGTCTGCTATAACACCCCTTGTGGCAACGTTGAGAATGCAACACATACTTGCGTTATGTTAAGAATTGTCTTCTGACACATTTTGGAATGCACATGCTCTCACACACTCACAAGCATAGCCAAATGACCTCATTGGCAAAATCTTTATTTGATTTGGAGCAGCCATGGCTGTTTTTCCTCCTTTTCCCACAATCCACATGTTGCAACAGAAGATGCATCTTGGCCACGGTCACCCCACAGCTCTGCTGTTCAGATGCCAGCACGGCAGTTTCTCTGATAAGAGTTGAGGGATGGATTTAGTTGTGAACAACAGATTCACAATATGTCTTTTCCCCTGCAGCTTGTCTAAGTCGTATCGACAGTGTCGACGGAGCAATATTATATTATAATATTTGACAGCTATTTGACCAACTCAAACCGAGAATGGAGTCAACCTTGAGTATGTTATTCTCAGGACATTATCTGCTAAAGGGAAAGAAAGCACTAACCCTTTCCTGGTCATGCTTTCCTGTTGGCTAAGTGAACAGTTGTGTTCTGGTGATGTCATGGGTGCAAAGGGACTTTTTAAGTGACAGATTCCATGGCCAGGTTTTTGCAACATCATATAAGTTTCACTGGGGAGAGGGCGTAGTTGCTGTTAGCTTATTTCACTCCTCGGGTTGACACAGCTGGTAATTTAGTAAATTAACCCCTGACCCAAACCTAACCACAAAGCCTAACCCCTTACCCAAACCTTAAACCTAACCATGATTTTAATAGGAAAATAACTTCTGTGTACCACAGAAGAAAGAAAACACTGGGGTTTGAAATGAGATGAGGCAAGCATATTAAAGGTTGTATTGCATAAATAAATATGGAATGAGTACCCAGATTTGTTCACTGACATTTTCTTTCTTAAAATAAAGTGTTGGATAGGAGGCTAGATAAAATTTGATGCTTGTATTGTATAGATTTTAAATTCTGTTTGTTGATCGTTGGTCAATATGGAAATAAAAGTTGTACGAAAAAGTCATACAATGTCTGTTAGAGCTTGGCGCTAGCAACGCCAAGATCGTGAATTCCCAGGGAACACATTAACTGATACAATGTATATCCTGAATGCACTGTAAGTTGCTTTGGATAAAAGCGTCTGCCAAATGCAGAAATGTAAATGTTGCGCCATCTTGTACGAATTGTTACAAGTTGTCATGAGACTATGTTGGGTTTGCTGGTCTTAACTGGGTTAAGCTGGTCTATCTGTTTGGCCAAGATAGTGTCCAGCTGGTCTCCCAAGCTGTTTTTTAGCTGGTCTTCCAAAAATAAAAGTAATACGAAAAAAAGTTGTACAATGTCATACTATTTTGACGTCTTGTTCGAATTTTCATGAATTGTCATGAGACTATGTTGGGTATGCTAGTCTTAACTGGGTTAAGCTGATCTCCCAGTTTGGCCAAGCTAGTGTTCAGCTGGTCTGTCAAAAATAAAAGTCATACGAAAAAGTTATACGATTTCTAACGATTTCACCATCTACTAAGACATATTTTCAAGTTATCATGAGACTATGTTGGGTTTGCTGGTCTTAACTGGGTTAAGCTGGTCACCCAGTTTGACTTAGCTAGTTTTCAGCTGGTCTCCCAAGCTGTTTTTTAGCTGGTCTGCCAAAAATAAAAGTCGTACGAAAAAGTTGTACGATGTCTTACGATTTCGACATCTTGTACGAATTGTTACGAGATGTCATGAGACTATGTTGGATTTGCTGGTCTTAACTGGGATAAGCTGGTCTCCCAGTTTGGCCAAGCTAGTGTTCAGCTGGTCTCCTAAGCTGGTCTGCCAACTGCTGACCAGCTGACAAGTGCCCAAAACTCACTTGAAAACCAGCAAAACAGAACAACCTTTTTCTCTTTAGCTGTTGAAACAAAGCATGGCTATGTTCATAATGGAATACTAACTTCCTACTGTTTGAATAATGCACAGCCTTAGCTGGATTGCTGGTCTTAACTGATTTAAGCTGGTCTCCAAGCCTAGCCACACTGGTATTTAGTTGTTCTCCCAGCCTGGTTAAGCTTGTATTCATCTGGTTTAGCAGTTCGATTAGCTGGCCTCCCAGCCAGACCAGCTAACAAGTATCCAAAACCTTTCCAAAACCAACAAACAGATGAGCCTGGCTGAAAAACCAACTAAGACCAGCAAACCAGCATAGGCTTGTTTGAGCTGTGTTTTTGTTCAGCATGGAAGGACAAAAAAATGCTTTCAATAACCTTACACAAATGTGATTTTAGTCAGTAATTCTTTTTGAAAACACCTCACACATCTTGGTCAGAAAATCCATAGTTTTGAGAAACTCAAGCGAAGGACTAGAAACTCTATTTATCTGAAAAGAAGTTCATTTTATGCCCTGTGCCTGGCCAGTTATTCCAACCAGATACCATTCCCACATAATTTTCTGACTTCCTGTCGAAAAGCTGCAGTGCAGCTACTTATTTGAAGCAAACGTGCTAAAGGAAAATCACACCTCCTGTCCACACCTGTAAGGACTACAATAACAGCTCCTGAACACATGCTGTGGTGTGAGATAAAAACCAGCCCAGCACTCTCAAGATTTATACTGGCGTTTGGCAACAAAGATGTAAGAAAATAGATGGTGGTTACTATTTCAGGTTTGAAAGAAGCACAGACTATTTTATGTAAGAAGATTACTTTTTCCCCCCTACCACCGCTAATGTAACTAGTACGAGTAATTGCATGCCATTATGGACATACCCTTAGATTCACCTCAGATGGACATTGGAACATGTCTTATAGTATGTTTTCTGAGTGGGTCGATAGTATGTTATGTATGTTTGCTTAGCTGTTTCTTCATGTGTGCACTAGTATGGAAAGGAAAAGTCACTTTCATCCCTCTGAGGAAAATATTAAAGGTTCTTTTAGCATTTTTCCCCCAACCAATCATCTTGTCATATTGATTTATTTGAAGTGTGTATCTCTCTGCGTGTGTTTGTGAGGAAGAGTAAGAGGCTATTAGGTGAGAGTTTTATGAGGTGAATGGAAGGGGTACAAATGACTTCCACAGGGGGATGAACTTACAGCTTTATCTTATGGCTCTATTTAATTTCTTACTGTCTCTCTCTCTCTCTCTCTCTCTCTGTGTGTGTGTGTAGGAGTGTACAGTTTGCATTAATATGCTTTAAATTATACCAACAACTATAGTAAAGACCCCACAATTACCACACGCAGGCCTATTTTTTTACAGATGACTAATGCAAACATTCAGTCAATTATGCGTAATTAATTACACATTCATACACTGGCTTTTTAAATATCATTACACCCAAAATCCACTTTTATTTTATCACTAAAGGAATGTTCTGGGATTAATGCAAGTTAAGTTCTGTTAGCACAAGAAAGTAATTTTGTAACTCATTTGTAAAAATTGTGTTTACAGTAATGCATTTACAATGTAAGTCTATGGGGCAATGTATTGCATCGGTATAAATGTTCAAATACATGCTGTTTTGAAAGTATAGCCACAAGACTTAAACATTATTATACATGTTAAAATGAGACTAGTGTTATAAAATAGCTTACTATTAACTTGTTTGTAAAAAGTTATATCCAGTCTTTCAACTCCTGTCATGACCATGTAAAGCTGGTAAAAGTAGTCCCACCCAGTAAAAACCTTGGAAAAAAGGTATACATTGTACAAACTGTACTACAAATACAATACATTGTACATTGTATATTGTACATTGCATTATGTTTAATGTACTTTGTATATCAAATTGTATTATTGTGAAACACAATAAGGTTTTATTTGTTAATATTAGTTACCAACATTAGTTAACATGAACTAACAATAGATGATACTTTGACAGGGCTTATTATTCTTGGTTAATGTTGATTTTAACATATACTAATACATTTCTTAAATTAAAACCATATTGTAACATGTTAATGTATTATGAACTAACAATCTAACACTGAACAATTGAATTTTGATAAATTCACATTAACAAAGATTAATAAATGCTGTATAAATTGTTTATTGATAGTTCATGATACCCAATGCATTTACTAATGTTAACAAATAGAATCTTAATGTAAAATGTCACCAGAATTTACTTTAAATAACATTAATGTATTTATAAATTCTTTCATTCAATCCCATGTTTGTTTGTTTGTTTGTTTGTTTTTTATGTGTAATAAGTACATACACATACATGAGTATAAAAGTATAAAAGGACTCAAATATAAATATTTACAAACTTGTACTGCATTACCTGTTTAAATACTGTTATTATCTGTGTATTCATAATGTCTCTCAGGTGTTTGTGTTGTGAGAAAAGCAAAAAGAACCAAAATTGTTTAAAAATGTCCATATGTGCATTAGCCAGAAAAATGAAAAGAAAATAAGGTCTCTCTTGATTTATCACAGCGGGGTCAAACTCTATATGGGTCAGCTGCCCAGTACACAGTGCTTTGTACGTTCAGCAGTGATACCGTTATGTATTAAGTTTGCGTATTAGATATTTGAAGACTTCCAGTGACTGTAAATGTATTGTTTATCTCAATATAGTTGTAATTATGATCGTAAATACCGTCAAGGAACAAATGTCTTGCCAACACAAACAGCTAGTTTATAAAAAGTTTAGAAGAATCATTAAAAAAACTTCCGTACCATCCCTGGAGTCACGAGTTCGAAATCCAGGGCATGCAGAGTAACTCCAGCCAGGTCTCCTAAGCAACCAAATTGGCCCGGTTGCTAGGGAGGGTAGAGTCACATGGGGTAACCTCCGTTTGGTCGCTATAATGTGGTTCGCTCTCGGTGGGACGCGTGGTGAGTTATGCATGGATCCCGCAGAGAATAGCGTGAAGCCTCGACACGCGCTATGTCTCCACAGTAATGCGCTCAACAAGCCACGTGATAAGATGCACGGGTTGACGGTCTCAGAAGCGGAGGCAACTGAGATTCGTCCTCCACCACCCGGATTGAGGTGAGTCACTACGCCACCACGAGGACTTAGAGCGAATTGGGAATTGGGCATTCCAAACTGGATGGAAAAAGGGGAGAAAAAAAAAAACTTCCGTAAGTGCATTAGCTAGAAAACTAAAAATATGTATATTTTCTTTTTTTGGTTTCTCCCAGTAGGGTCAGACTCCATACGGGTCAGCAGTCCCAGCAGTCCCAGCATGTGATGTTTTTAAGTAAAAAACTGGCCGCCTATGTGTGTACTCGCCACACGGCCAGTGTCATTCTCATCTCTTGCATCTATCAATTCCTACTTCCCTTAATAAATAAGAAATATGTTTTTCTCATCTTTCCATTTCAGTTCTTATGTAAGAAATGGAATAACCAGAAATGGAAAGACAGTGAGGCTTAAAAGTCATTTGGAACCATTCCCCACTAATGGGAAAAATACATCAATAATACAACAAAGCCTTAAAAAACGAATGCAATCAATTTCAGTGAGGAGGGTTGGAATTCTGTAAATGTTAGGCCATTTTAAATTGATGCACTGTTAAAACCAATACCATGCTTGAGGAACAAAAAAGCTAGCATTCTCAGACTGAAGCACAAAGCTGTTTTTTTTTTTTTTTTTTTTTTTAGGGATGCAATTTTTAGGGCCCCTAGCCCTAAAGACTTTTAGTTAAGCATCAGCTAGAACACACTGGAAACCACCTAGCAATGGCCAAGCAACAACTCATAACACCTAAGCTACTATGTAGCTTGTACAACCTAAAAACCTTCTTGAGGTGAGCGCCTCTCACATTTTCTTTTGAAACGTAATAAATATAGTTGAGATATCTGCATTATAAAACTTTCTGAAATGAAAATTCCTGTATGTGCAAATCTACATAGGCATTAACTATGTGTATAAAAACACACACACACAAAAAAACATAGACTAGCACTAGCGCAAATGGCATTGAATTCACAATTGATTTAAAATAGAGTTCGATGTTAGCATGTTGCTAAGCTAATGATGATAATAAGCTTCATGTCGGTCTCCCTTCACTCTTAATCTACTTATAAATTTGTGCATATCGGAATATTTTGCAATCGTAAAACATATTGTTTCAATACTTATACTTAACAACAATAGTCAATAGTTTTATATATTCCCATTTTTTATTTTTTTATTCATTGACATCATTCGCAATGCTTCATGGGATTGTAGTCTGTGCCCTCATGAAAGACAGTAAGTACACAGCCTTGTACCTTTGTCTTTATGTCCGATTTTCAAATACGTTTTTGCCACAAAACAAAGTTTGTGATGTAATTCTCCTCGGAGCTGGTTGGTTTGGTTCATGGTTTACAAATCTTTTATTAAGGATTTTATAAAAAGTCTATGGAAGTAATGAATTGGGAAAATACTTCCGAAACCCAGACTGATGAGAAAGTGGGTGGGCACTGTTATGCTCTATAGGCTTTGCAATCAGTAAACTATCCATCCGCAGTCCAAACAGAACCGCCTCTCGACTTCATTAATATGGCGAAATCTATCAGAGAGATATTCTTTAGGACCCGAGCAAGCCGTCTGTCAGCATGCCTGTCTTAAAGAGACAAACACTGTTTGGACCTGACAAACAAAAGCTGTTATTTTGACAAATTGCCCCATAGATTAGGGACTGTTTTGAAAGCTGGCCCCCTGAGGTGTGCCGGAAGCGAATCTGCACCAGGTGTTTGTTTGTTTGTTTTTACGGCGGCTGAATGTGGGGCAGGTGGGTTGGGTTATAGTGATGGAGTGACTGACAGATGGCGGGGCCCTGGCTCTATAGGGGACGTGTATAGATCAACATGTTTCTCCCTCTGCATCAAAGGGAGGTTTTGAAAACAACGCTTTAAACAACACTCAAATGAGAAACGTTTGGCATGTAAACCTCACCTTGCTTTGATTCAAATTCAGTGTGGATTTTATGTTTTTGTGTTTATTTTAAGTGTGTGGCACTAATGGAACAAGGGTGACAAAAAACAAGTTTTGTTTTGGAGGATGTTGTGCCACTAAAATCAACTAAAATATTTACCTACTGGAAATAATCTATCAAATTAGTTTCTGTTCATTGATAATTGTTTATTCATACCTTCCGTGATCAACTGGAACAACCCAGTCTCATGACAATGTTGTAATAATAGTGCGAGATGGTGAAATTGCAAGAAATCGTACAAAAACGTACAACTACTCCCATAGAGAAAAATAAACCATCGAATGATGTTATTACGATTTTTCCTAAGTGCAACCCCTGACCCAATCCTAAACCTAACCATAATTTTGATAGGAAAATTAAAACTGAATGAAACGAGGGAAGCTTATTACAGGTTATTGACATACAGCAGCCATTTGTTTTGCATAAATAAATATGGAATTAAACTTAGTTACTAAATTTCTTTCCTTTCTGAAAATAAAGTGTTGAACAGGAGGCTTTTAATCCCCTTTTTTGGACTGCCCCCTACAATTTTTCACACTCTAATTTAAAAGCTCACCATATATACATATTTTGGACTTATTGCAAAAAATTGATGTACTTTTTCATAAAAACCCCCCTAATAAAAATAAATAAAAAATACTCCAATTATTTATAAATAATATTGTATTTGTTTTCAATATTATGATAAACAGAAATATATATATATTTTTGTTGTTTTTGTCCTAACTTTGTAAGCATGTAATTTTGGTTCTCCTGATTTCATTCCACTAGATGGCAGCAAGTACTAGGAAAAATATTTTTTTCTCTATCACCTTCCATCACAAAATGCCGATCTGAAATGTAGGTGGCGCTCTAATGCATTTCAGCCATCACAGATGTGCTCGTCCATAGACATTCAGTCTAATTTTCAGTTCATGCACCACCTCCATTGTTTCATCAAATATCTCAGCCTCTGAGTGGACTAGAAACTCAATCTAGGTGTCATCAAAAAGCTAAGATTTTCCCCTTGCAATGATTTAAATAATTGTATCACCAATAGTCAATAACATATTTTTCCGATGATTTGTTTAGCATGTTTTTCCTGCCTCTCTAGCTGTAGAGAGAACACACTCAGGCTTGTTTGACACTAGCGATAGCACATGATGAGGACACATTCTTCAGGGATCTCGAGATATGTTTTTCTAAGTTATAAACTAAGGTTAACTTGACACAGTGACCTAAGAACGCAGTGTTTATGACACGACGCAACCAAAGTGAGATGCTCCAAAAGCATCCGTCTGACACACGTGTACGTTGACGTGTCCTTAGAAAAGCGCTTATAATAAATTTACTTCAGAAAGATTGATGAATTTAATTGCAAAATGGATTGATCCGGTTATGTTCAATGATATGGTAATAAACAAAATATTGCATTCTAAAGCCACTTTTTGTATTGTCTTATCAATGATTTACTCATCTGCCACAATAATGTCATGCATTTTAAATGTCTGAATTATTATATTTATAATATATTTCTAATTATATTTTTTCCAATTAATTAATTAATTAATTTTGTTTTCACTATTTTCTCAAATGTTAATAACTTTTTTCTGCTGATGTAACCGAGGTCACACGAATGGGGAAAAGTAATTTTAACCAATAACATCATAATTTAACAATTCATGATTCAATCCTGATAAAATCATTTTATTATTCTGTTTCACATGGGGAAACGTCACGTTACTGAAGGTAAATGCTTCATCATGTAATTCATCATTTTTTCATTTTTATTTTCTGTCTTTCAGTGAATAATGTCACAGACACCACAGAGGGCCAACTGATCGGTAAGAAAACAGTTTCTGATCCATTCATGCAGAGCAAAACCCCTGACAAATAAAATGGAATGGTGTTAACTAATTTACCAGAACTGTAAATACCAAAGGAATAATAGCCAAGCATTGGGCCTGCAAGGCTTTTTGCAATTTGTGTGTGTGATTGTGCATTAAACAGATGGATGTGTGTAAATGAGGCTGAAACAGACGAGATTTTGGAGCTTTAATGAGCCTCGGAATGGCGGGGGCATGGTGCTAAAAAGAATAGAAAAAAGGAGAGACAGGTAAATGGAGGAAGAGAGGGCAGAACAAAGCTAAAAGGAGAGAATCTAGAAGATGTCTTAATTAGAATCGTTCAAGTTTGGGCTCTTTATTCACAGACGGCGAGTTTACTCGTACAGAATTTTCCAACAACAAAATGAACAGACGTTATTTTTTGAGGTGGTTTACTGGTCTTACTGCTCTGATCACTGGTTTTAGAGGGGCTTGGGCAGGAGTGGGCGTGTACAGCGATGTTTAACACTATGCAAATTAAAACTGCTATATGTGTGCAACACAACATAGGCAGTAACTATTTGTACAAAAACACATAGCATTGACAAGCACTAGCACAAATAGCTTTGAATTTACAATTGATATAAATAGAGTCTGGCGTTAGCTTGTTGCTAAGCTAATGAAAATGATAAGCACAAAATCAACATTGCGCACAAGAAAAAGAAAAAAAAATAGTCCAGTTTTAAATAGATTGAACTATTTCAGGGGCATTATTTATAATATGATCAATGAAAACATGGGTAAATGCTTCACGCTGCAACCCCTCCAATGTTCAAGCCAAATCTACACCCTAGAACTATTTTATCGATACATTTTGGCATTGAAAGAACTATTACGATCAACATTTCTCTCACTTCATTCACCTCATCTTGAATTTCTTCCAGATCTTAGAAGTCAGCATAATCATGCTGCCTAACAATGTAGGCAGCACACTATCACAGCAACACTATCCTTCTCTCTTCTATTTAATTCAAGGTGCTTCATAATCATGATGTCCTATCCGCGCCTCCTCCTCTCCTTCCATCCTTCTCTCTTATTGACACTTGTACCTTAATGACTTGGAGTGGGCAGTGCATTTAAAGCGCTGATTAATGAAGCAGTAATGATAGGCTAACACCTAGATGTAGCAGGTAATTAAGCATTAACGAGCTGTGCAAAAAAACACACACACACAAGACCCTATCACACATAATGACACATTATGGCCAAGGGCTTTTATTGGCCAGAGGTTGCTCTTTCAGAGCTCAGGAGACTTAATTGCGATCTCAGTTATGTTTCTCATAAAATTCCTTATTTTAAGAATATAGAAACAAATTAGACAATTGTTGACATACAGTGAGAGTATGGAGCTATAAATTAATGTCATTCTAGGGGAATTTGGCCACCGTTTGAGAAATTGATGAGATTTCTTCTGAAACTCAATGAGACACAAATGAGATCACTAAGGTCTTTTTCTCAGGGATAAAATCTGACAAGCATGAAACTTAAGCCAATATGCCAAAGTTTACTTTGGTTTTCAGAGTGCTAGAAATTTGGAAATTCATCGGCATAACTGTGAAAACTAATATCACAGTTCCTGCAAATGAGCATGTTTACATGCATGTTCTTTCACCGATTAGGCTAGTCACGTCCTATATCAGTGTAAGGTCATAAACAGCTTAAGAATAAACTGATCAACATGGGTAGACTTTTTTCCCATTACCCTGATTTTGCGTTGCATGCAAACACCTTTACCAACGTTCTTAACGGTATATCTGATGTACGCAAGTGTTGTGCTTATGCCTCTTCAGGGTTTGATGTCAAAAGCAGACAACTCAATTATTTCAAATATCATGTAAACACGGTTTTCTTGTTTTGTCAGGTTTTTTTTAAATATGCTGATTTTGAGAGGTATCCCAGGGGAAGCATATACAAGGAGAAAACCAAGGGACCTAAAACTGACCCCTGTGGCACTCCATACATAACTTGTGCTTGATCTGACAATTCCTCATTTACACAAACAAAGTGGTAGTGGTCAGTAATTAACTACAAATTACTAGTTATTTTTCTTAAAAAACTGTAATAAAATTACTTCAGTGATAATAATTAAAAGTTGCTTTTTGAAAAAAAGTTTCAAAGAAATGTTTGTAGTTCCGCTCAACAAATTCGAAATAATGTCTTCCTTTTTTATTTTCCTTAAGCTGTCACAGAAACATTGAGGTAAACATTAACATAATTCATGTTGTAAATGTGTTATTTTAGAAATGTGCAATCTAAATAATGTACTGTAAATAGCTTCAGTAACTAAGTAAGTTTGAAATAACCAACCAATTAAAGAGATCTCATCTGTGCCTTTTGTCTCCTACGGAAAAGCCTGAAATGAATAAAAGGATGCTGTCTATTTAAATCTAACATCTGCTCTCCACTCCATAGAACTTCATCAGTTATCACATAAATTGCCCTCTTCATGGTCCTTCCTCTGCAAGATCTGCTCTCCCTCCTTTTAAATACAACACTAGGATTGTTTTTAAGTACAGCAAGTTTCTTTAGGGAGGGAGTAAAATTCAATCACTGATTCAATGAAATTACATATCTGAATGTTGTTGTTTGTCTGCCTGTGTTTCAGAAATGGCTCCTGCCATCTTTGAATCTGTGGATAGCATTTTGTTGGGTAAGACCGCTATTATATTTGAGAAAGCTACAGTATAAAAGGCAAAGATTGTCTGTTTAGCCCTTTGCCCTTAGTGGGCAAAGCTGGAAGTGTTGTTGAACGTATGGGCATGTGTAAGCTTCATTTTTGGAGTGAAATGTCCACAGAGTGGCGCCAAAAGCGAGTTTTATTTTTAGTTGTAAATGATACTTTATTAATTGCATAACCAAAACCCAACCCTAAACCTAACTGCCAGTGGAGGGAAAATGTCATTTTAGAGCGAAAATGCAACCTCAAAATCATGCTTACCATTAATTTTAAGAACGCGATTACTTCTTAGTGTCCTCGGGACCAGAACCCGTGCCTTTGAGGCTGCTTGCACAGTGTGCTTTCAGTAGTGCCACAGGAAAAAGGTAAACATGGTTGAATTGATCCAAAAATGTCTGATGGGGCAATGGCACTTGTTGGTAGCTTGGCAGAATGAAATTGATTTAAGGGTACCAAAACGTTCAGTAGCTACAAACAGATTATTTAATCAAAATGTAATAATTTGTTCCACCTCTGAAACAACTTTCCTTTACAACTGACGTTTTACAATCCAATTATTTTCGGATAAATAAAATCAAGTCCCACCCTTTCTTGTTGAGTATCAGATTATGGAAGTAAAATGGGTTGTGAATGCTTTTTCATGTTGACTTCAAATAATATATATATATATATAATGTTGATTTCCTCATTTCTTCTGGTACTGCTATGGGTGTTCCATAGGAGTCTCATTATTAGCTGTTGCTGTGGTGTTACTGCTATTGTTGCTGGTGGTTCTTCGGTATATAGCTCATCAGAAGGGCACCTACTACACCCATGAAGAAGCTTTAGCACTCAAGAGTGACCCAGAGGTACAGGAGGTCCAGAACATGCCAGAGGAACCAGAAGAAGGTAAAATAAATATACAGTATATCTTTATAAAGGAAACAAGACAAAAAGCATTTTATTTAAAGCCTTAATGATTAATTATTTTCCATTGCAATCAATACTTTTTTATTGTTTAATTTTATTTCTAAAGTTACTGCCGAAAATCTGTTTTACAGAGGAGCAGTAGTATCTTCTGGTGAGACGCGTTGGGGGACGTTTCCTGTGCGAAGGGTATATCTGCAACAAAAGGATCTGCTGTGCTTCTTCTTCCTCTTCGCTTTCAAATCACATACGTCATTTCCAACAGATGTCCTTTTCTGACTTTAAACCCAATCACTCCAAAACTGAAATAGATTCCAGTGCAGAGATGCACACTTCCAACATATTTTACTTTCGTGCCTCGTAGAATACTCCAATGTGAACAAAGTTAAATGTTTTTTTAAAGGGATAGTTCAACCAAAAATGTTAAATCTTCATCATTTACTAATTTACTCATCCTCATGTTGTTCCAAACCCATATGACTTACTTTCTTCTGTGAAACACAAAGAGATGTTCGGCAGAATGAAATCCTCAGTCACCACTCAGTTTTGTTGTATTTTTTTTTTCTTTTTTTTTTTTTCATACAATAAAAGTGAATGGTGACTGAGGCTAACATTCTGCTTAACATCTCATTTTGGGTTTGGAACAACATTAGGGTGAGTAAATGATAATAGAATTTTCATTTTTGGATGAATTATCCATTTAATATACTGTAACTTTTACCTTTGTCCAATATTAAATTGTTGTTGTTGATTTTTTTTTTTTTTTTTTTTTTTAAGTTTAGCACTTTTTTTTTTTTTTTTAAATGTGTGTTTCGGAATGTGATGTACTTTTATACCTTGTAACATTTTTACCAAAGTTTACATGGTTTGTTTACAGTGAAAGTCTATTATATCTTTTCAAGTATAATATTATATATTATATGCAGTATATATTTTCTTTTCAGCTTTAACTTTGAAAAGTGAGAGACACTTGATAAATGATCTTTCAAAAGAAAAGTTTTGCATGCTTTTACTGACAATCGCTTTAAACAGACATAAATGGAATTACATTATAACATGATGGAATGATTTATATATATATATATATATATATATATATATATATATATATATATATATATATATATATATATATATTCTTACTTGTACTACTGTGGAAATTTAATAAAAAGTTTCCATGACAATTTCTGTAATAGGAGAAGCTCTTTAATTATTTGACATCCTTGACAAATCACATCGCCACCATATGATATAAAGTCAAACTCATGTCTTGTACAGTAATAGGAATAATGTCACTACAAGAAATCAACATGCCACATGGTTACTCAAAATGTGCATATATAACCTATTTATAACCCAATTAAATCTGTGTGTGATTGTACAGTACATTGAGTGCTAACGTTAAATAGGCTCACTACATCTATAGATCTTCAAAGGTTTTCAGCTTCTCATTATGACAAATCCATTTAATTAAAAATGAGAATTACTTAAGGTAAAAAATATCATCCACACATGCACAGCTCTGATCACAGCCTGATATCTGAACAACCTAATTTGCAAAGATGCATATACGGCCGCAGTTCTACGTTTTTAAAACACTTAAAGAAATAGTTTGCCCACAAATAAAAATTATATTATTATTTACTCATCCTCAAGTTGTTCCAAAGCCATATGCTGGTATTTTTTTTAATGGAACAAAAGTTGGAATTTTAGAAGAACATTAACCCTTTCAGAAAATTCTTACCTGCTCATCTGAAATGCCTGTCTGCTTTCCTCACCCTGAAAAAAACAACTGATCATTTTTATTTCATTTTAACATCTTCACTGTCTCCACATATGACTCATGTGACAGATTTCATGTTTTCTAAATTCATAATCAATTTTTATGCAGGTAACAGACCTACAGATCAAAACTGCACGTGTTGTCAGCCACTGACTATGTATTGTGAGACAAAGTTTTATTCCTGCAGGCGGCGCTTGATGCTCTGGAAACCGAATCTTCCATGCATCTGCATTTAAATCTCAGAATGTTTTATATCCCTTTGGAAACATTTTACACTGGATAGTTATTTTTAATAAAAAATGTAATTCCAAGGATTCATGCCTGTAAATGGAAATCCTCCTCTATAAAAGCATTAAAAAAAATCCTCATCCAGTAACAATAAATGACTGTGATTGGCCCATCCTGTCCTACAGGACTCGAGCTGGCATCTCCGGCATGGGATGCGGGTGCGCTAACGAGGAGGCTAAAGACTACACTAGCGTCAGTCGCTAGTGTGCCTCTTGAGGCCAGGGGAGTGAGGTTTACACAATGCAAAGCTACCTACCAGCTGGCAACCATTACACCCCCCCCAAACCTCACTCCCATCTGGGTCACGGCACCACTGTAACTGGTCCTGCTCGACCCACTCGGAGCGGGATACAAACCGGTGTCTCCGGCATGGGAGGCAGGTGCGCTAATAAGAAGGCTAAAGGCTACAGCCTCTAGCGTCAGTCTCTAGTGTGCCTCTTGAGGCCAGGGGAGTGAGGTTTATACACTACACAGATACCTATCAGCTGGCTACCATTGCACCAGCACTGAGAACAGGTACCATGTGATACCGCCGTCTATGCTAGAGGGGGATTGCACGACATTTGTTGGGCGATACCCTAGGACATAGATTTGGCTTGAACATTGGGTGGCTGCAACGTGAACCATTTACTCATGTTTCCATTGATCATGGTATAAGTAATGGGGGGGTTGTACTTTCTTTTTTACTTTGCTAGGAATCTCATTCAAAATTATTTTCAGAGTTGAAAATTTGGGGGGGGGGGGGGGGGGGGGGCAAATCAATTCTCCCCCAATTCTACGCCAATGCATCTGACAAATTCTAAAAAGTAAAAAAAAACAAAAAACAGAATAAAAACATTCCATATGACTCTTGTGCTAAATGGCAGTCACATTATTGTCAAAATGCTGTTAGTTCTAGTGAACGTAGTAACCGAACACAGCCAGTGTTGGGAAAGCCACTTTTTAACTGTAGCTTCTAAAGCTACAAGCTATTCTCAACTAAAGTAGTTAACCTACAGTCAAGATACTTTTTTAAAAAAGTAGTTTGACTTCAAGCTACTAACAAAAAGAAGCTAACTACATTGACTATTTAAAGTAGAACATATTATTTAGAAATGACAATCAGATTATATTGTTTTACTCTGCAATCAGTTCTGATTCAATAATATCATCTAATAGTCCTTTTTCACAGACTGTGATGACGCACTTCCTCCTTATTTAGCAGCGTAAATCTCGCAATTTTTTTATATTATACATTTTTTTAAATATTGAGTGTAAATTTATAACATTATACTTTGTGTTATATTACCTTGGAATTTGTTTTAAAAAACGAATTACCACAGATGCGAGGGGGTTTCTATTACAGCTGCTGAGAGAGTGGCAGTCTTAATCCATTGCTCTCTATTTTATTTTATCTATCTATTTTATTCCTCTTCTGGAAAGTCATTCAAATGTAAGAGTGGATTTTTTCTTTTGTTCTTGGAGCAAATGGGTAAGTGAAAATAATATTTGCTGTGATCTCCCATTCACCGCTGTCGTAGTCTACCCTGCAAACGTTTACTTCTGCATTTCAAAACCCGGAGTGTGAAAAAGGTCCATAGTAATACATTTAAACAGTGTGGCATTCCCTTACGAAAATTAACCTTAGTTTTACTACAATATTTACTACACAGTTTAACCATGGTATTTGTAGGTAAACCATAGTAGCCCCACAATTAACCATGTTTACTACAGTCATGGTTACTACAATATTACTATAGTAAAACCATGGTTAATTTCCACATAAGTGAAACAAATAGGGTGCCACTATTAAATTAAACATAAATGTATACTTAATATACACTACAAAAACTAGAAAACTCCCTATTTTATATAACTGAATCAAAATATAATAATAAAAAGCAGCATTAACTACATTTTTTGCTTTAAAAAAAGAAAGAAAGCAAAGTCCCTTTAAGGCTGTGTGGGAGTCAAGTGAATCAGTGAATCTTTTATGTGAAAATAGTTCATTTACCTGAATCGTCCGAAAGAACCTCACTTTTCTGTCCAGAAATGATGGCACAGCAGATGGCTGCTTCGGTGTGGAGCTCTCTGGTGTTTTTGTTACTTTTGTTTGTTTGTCATGTTTTTTATCACTCTTTCTCGATCAGTTTCACCAGGGATGAACTGCTGAATATTCGGCAGAGCATACCTGATAATTTTGCCAGTATTTGAATATTATTATCACATGCTCCACCAGAGAAAGAAATATTTTGGACCACTGCTACACCACTATAAAGGATGCATATCATCCTGTTCCACATGCAGCTTTAGGACTCTCTAATCACTGTCTGGTTCATCTTCTCCCGACCTACAAGCAGAAACTAAAATCAGCTAAACCTATAGTAAGGACTGTAAAGAGATGGACCAATGAAGCAGAGCTGGAACTACAAGCCTGCTTTGACTACACTGACTGGAGTGTTTTTGAGGCTGCTGCCACAGACCTGGATGAGCTCACAGATACTGTGACATCATATAGCAGTTTCTTTGAGGATATGTGCATCCCTACTAGGACATTTTTATCATTCATTAACAATAAACCATGGTTTACGAGAAAACAGCTTCATCATGGCAAAGAGGATGCTTACAGAAGTAGGGATAAAACATTGTACAATCAGGCCAGGAACACACTTACTAAGGAAATAAGTGTGGCTAAAAGAAGCTACTCTGAAAAGCTGAAAAACCAGTTTTCAGCCAACGATCCTGCATCTGTGTGGAAAGGCCTAAAAAGCATCACCAAGTACAAGAAACCTCCCCCTCGCTCTGTAGAGAGTCAACTAATTGCTGATGAACTGAATGTGTTTTACTGGAGATTTGCAAAGTCCAGACTCACACCCCTCCCCCACTCTGATCTTCAATTCACACACACACAAATCAACACTTCCTGGAACCCCCCCTCCTCCCCCCTCCTGTTACTCAGTCTGCACTTATGATCTGTGAGGAGGATGTAAGCCGGGTCTTTCGGAATAAAAAGACTAGGAAAGCTTCAGGCCCAGATGGTTTCACCTGTCTGTCTGGTAGTCTGCGCTGACCAACTGGCCCCCATCTTCACACAGCTCTTCAATAGATCACCGGAGCAGTGTAAATTTCCCTGCTGCTTCAAACTCTCCACCATCATTCCGGTCCCCAAAATCCCCAAAATCATAGGACTTAATTACTACAGACCTGTTGCTCTCATGTCTGTGGTCATGAAGTCATTTGGGAGACTGGTTATGGCCTACCTGAAGGACATCACTGGATCCCTGCTGGACCCCCTTCAGTTTGCTTACCGAGCTAACAGGTCTGTGGATGATGTTGTCAAAATGGGACCGCATTATATCCTGCAACACCTCGACAGACCTGGGGCTTATGCAAGGATCCTATTTGTGGACTTCAGTTCAGCCTTCAATACCATCATGACTGATCTTCTCTCAACCAAACTGACCCAGCTCTCCGTGCCCACCTCAATCTGTCGATGGAGCTTTCTGACAGATAGGCAGCAGCTAGTGAGACTGGGGAAACTCACTTCCGGGACCCTTACTATTAGCACTGGTGCTCCTCAGGGATGTGTTGTCTCTCCACTGCTCTTCTCCCTGTACATAAATGACTGCACTGCAAAAGACCCCACTGTCAAGCTCCTGAAGTTTGCAGATGACACCACGGTCATCAGCCTCATCCATGATGGTGACGAGTCTGCATACAGATGGGAGGTTGATCAGCTGGCTGTCTGATGCAGTCACAACAACCTTGAGCTGAACACAGTGGAAACAGTGGAGATGAGGAAGTTCAACCTGCCACAGGAGCTGCTGACACAGTTCTACTATGCTGTCATTGAGTCTGTCCTGTGTACATCTATAACTATATGGTTTGGTTTAGCCACCAAATCAAACAGAAGGAAACTACAGTGGACAGTCAGGACTGCTGAGAGAATTATTGGTGCCCCCCTGCCCACCCTCCAAGACCTGTACATCTCCAGAGTGAGGAAACATGCAGATAGAATCACTCTGGACCCCACACACCCAGCCTACTCCATCTTTGAACTGTTGCCCTCTGGCCAGCGCTACAGAGCACTGAGCGGCAGGACATCCAGGCACAAGAACAGTTTTTACCTTCAGGCCATTTTCCTCATGAACAATTAAACTGCCTCAGGACTCCCCCATAGTGCAATAATGTAAATACATATCTCATGTACATTTGTAAATTCACATATTTAATTCAATAAATGTACATACCTATACCTTGCACACACATTACCACTTGCACATGTGCATACGCCATTCTGTTATATGTCCTATGTCTATTTATCTTACTATTTATATTTATTTGTATGACATTTATCTTACCTTGTTTTATATTCTGTGTCTCACTGTAATGTTCTGTGTGCACTTGTTTCTCCTATCACCAAAAAAAATTAAATAAAGCTCATTCTGATTCTGATTCTAAAATGAATCAGAGTTCCCAATGCTAAATATAAGGGTTTCATTTATTTTAACCAGTTCATTTACATAATCTGTCTGAATCAATTCACTTAAATGATAATTTTTTTCTGAGCACTACAGTACATAAAATATGATGTGGCAAATGTAGCATTTTCTGATGCTACAGCGCTACTTATTGGAAAATGTAGCTCACTAATTTCACACTTTTGTGAAAATAGCTGAGCTGCTGTTACGCTACTGAAAAATATAGTTAAGTTAATAGCATCGCTATTTTTAGGTCGTTACTCCCCTACGCTATACAAAACAAAAAACAACTGTAGTTGTAGAATTTCAAAACGTAGAACTTAAAATAGCCGTGGAAAAATGGTGTTCCTGAAACAGGACTCGCAAATCAAAACCAGTGCTGCCACCCAACACAAGAAGAGACTGTGGCAGCGGGGGCGTGGTCAAGCATCTCTCCGGAGAGAGAGAAAGCGGTAAGGGCGCTTACACCTGAGCTAAATTATGTCTAACACCTGTCTCTAATTTCAGTGAGCACGGGGAGAGCGGCATAAAAGAGCCACACCGCCAGTAGACGCGGGGAGAGAGACTGGCGCAAGAAAGGCCACGATCCCACATGATATTATAAATTTGAAATATTTAAGTGAATGTTGGATTGTAAAGCTGTAGACTGTGAAGCTGTAAGCATTAACGGGCATAATTAATCTCCTACCTGAAACAAGAAATCTTGCTTCTCGACTTCTCCTTTCCACTGAGAAGTGTTACAGAGACCTAACATCCCAAACACAGAAAGTCTCTCTTTATCTAAAGCAATTTGCGGAAGCTGGTACAACTCACAATGACGGAAACCAGTGACCTGATTAAGACGGGATGAAAACAGTTTCTAATTAGCGGTGAACAGCATCACCCCCTCCGAGAGTTGAGCTGAAATAAAGTGTCAACAACAGCAGGAAACTTTCAAAGGAAAACTCCAATATAGCAAACGCGCTGGGGGAATTAGCCCGTACCCGAGCGTGCGACTATTATACGACCATTCAAAATACAATTTAACAGCAAGAAGCTCAAACAAAGAGTGGATGAGGGACCGGCAAATACATCAAACGAAACTAGTTATTCTGAGCTATTTTCTCTCCACTAAAGCTCTCTAGAGATGCTACAGCATACAGCGTTCAGACCACCAGTGAACCCCAGAAATAACGTGTAATCAAGCGAATATGTTTTTGATCCAGTACTTGTGATCTAAAGTACAGTAGGCTATAATAGCCTCATATAAGTAGGGGAATAGTTGTCACTTTTTACTCCAGCAAATATTTCTCAGGGTAGGTTTATTTTTGATTAACAACTTCTGTAGAGATACATATCTGACAGCATGCCCCAATAGCAGGGCATGTCACAGCTACAGCATTCAAATCACCAGAAATGTTCCCATAGATATCGTCTAATCACAATAATTCATGTTTGATCAAGTCGATGTGATATGATGCCTCAAAAACATGTCATAAACATAACAGCCTTGCAAGATGTGAAAATGAACTATCTAGAGGTGCAAATGGCCCATTTGTTTATTTGTATTAAATGGGTTAATGATATGCCCGGTGATGGGTTATCAAGTAATTTCCGTCAATTTCAAGCTGTGGACATGCAGCAAATGAAGTACAAAAACGTTCTCCAATGCTGTAAGTTTTTTCCAGCTGAGAAGGCGACACAATAGGGCCGATTTGATGCAATGCTGTTTGGACGTGAATCACCATCAAAGACATCAATTCGCATTGATTTGTCATCTCCACAGAAACCATTAGAGGGAACAAAATACAACAGATATGACAGGACGAGTTTCAGCACTGTTTAGAGAGGTTGACCTTTGTCAGGGGTGTCTGAAACAAGGCCATCTTCTCTCAAATATCATTTAAATATTGCAAGTATATGCCTGGATAGCTGGCCCTGGTTAGGGAACAAAAGAAATATGCTTTTATGTTAATGTCAAGTTATTTATTATATTAAAGATTAAACATTAAAGTAATCATTTAGCCAAAAATTAAAATTCTGTCATTATTTACTCACCATTGTGTTGTTTCACACCGATATGCTGTTCAGTAGAAGCTTTTTTCCACACCACAGCAGTTCATAATGACCATATCTGTCAAGGTCTAAAGCCACCTTTTCTCCGTCTCCGATATTCGCGTACGACTGTCGTATTTCTCTTCCTAGTGGCGGTCGTGATGAACTGTCATTTTGCTCACAGTGGGTTTTATTAATTGAGGGACAAGCTACCAAAGAGTGACATTACTGTGTGATTTTGTTGAGCAGATTAATTAATTCAATTAAATTTAGGACTAATATTCACTCAGTATTTATTATTACTAGTATTATTTATCTCTATTACTGTTTTTATAGTTAATATTATGATAATTAAAAGCAACAACAACCATAATTCAGCAAATGAGAAGCAGATATCATAGATGTGATTTGAAATATGTAGGTTTTGCGTGTGCAGAAATAAATGCCACATTTACACATTTAATCACACATTTACTGTGATAAAAATGCTTTTTGTGATATATTTGCAACGTTAAAAATAATTTCTGACTTCTACACTCATAATTGCTCAAAATACAGAAGTAGCAGGCAAATGATAATGAAAGACTTTCGGTATATCAGAGGTAGTTTGTCGTGTGCAGTGAAAAGGTTGCTTAAAAGGTGTATATATATATATATATATATATATATATATATATATATATATATATATATATATATTAGAGCTTTCGATTTAACACGTTAATTCAGTACGATTAATTATATAATAAAATAACATGTTAAAAATTTACGCAATTAATCATGTCCCCGGACCGTAATAAGGAAGATTTCTGACCAATTCAAGCTTGAAGTACCACCTGTTTTCTTCAGGGGGAAGTAAGCGAAACTTCAGCTGTATATGCAAAGCGCAGTTATACAGAGAACAAACCAACCCTTCAGAAGACAGCACAACACAAGGACGCGTTCTTGCATTCAAAACACAGCTTGATGGAGCGCTAAACCTCTAGTGGCTATAGGCGGCACTTCAGCACAGCAACATAACATACACAACACAATATAGTTTAAATCGACTTGCATTGCCTTGCCGGACAGCGAAAGACGCATTTAATAGGTCCTGATATCCTTCTCTCACCCTCCATGCAAAACAAGCTGAATTCCATTATATTAGCTATGCTGATGAAAGTGGTTGGGAAATGTTTTCAATTGCTATAGCTCACTCTGCTTGCTATGTAATGTTTTGTTGCTACAAACAGCACATTAATATCGAACAGTGATTAAAAATGATCGGAACTATCTGTGCATTCAACAGTTTGAACCACACACATTCCAGCCAATCAGAATCGAGTATTCGAACAGACCACGGTATAAATATGAATAGTCCATATCATGCATATTTCAAGTCTGTTGTTATATGTAAAATAGTTGCATGAAGATTCCATGTGTTCCATGTTTTATAAAAAAAAAACAAAATAACCAGTTATTTTAAATTTGGAAGAACAAGCTGGTGAGTAAATAATGACAGAATATACATTTTTGGGTAAACTACTCCTAAAAGTCCACATTAAACATCTTTTATGCTCAGTGATGATATACTGTACAATCTACAAATATAACTTAGAGTCATTTTATACAGTACTTTATTGTTTAGCATTTGTCTGTGTTGCTTCCTTTTTAGCTAACGAAGCAAAATGAATTCCCTTATCATCTGGATGTATGGGTTGGTGATAAGGGTGAAGGTTTTTAGCCTTAAATAATGTGTTAATGTGATTTAGCAAAGCAGCTTAGCGTGGATTTGAGACTGCTCTATTTTCATGCTGCCAAAGTTGTTTGTGTGCGCACATGTGAATGTGTCCAGAGGGTAGGTCTGAGTGGCATGAATTTAATCCAATTTCTCCATCTCTCGCACTGCAGATCTAGCCATAATTCGCCACATAATGGTTTCCTTTTGTGTTGCCAGGGGAGTATACGCTAATCAGAAATTAGCACAGGCTGGGTGTTAGCAAAACTGTGTTAGTGTCATTTTTATATATATATATATATATATATATATAATTTGAATGACATCGGTAGCTTTGGAATTTTGCTCCATACTCAATTCTGCTCTGGGGTCGAAAGGGCCACATTTCCAAACTCCCCTGAATGGGATAGCCCGCATTAGTGATAAAGCATTAGCCTAGGCCACCATGGAAAGTTCTTAGCTGCTTTGTGAAAATGATGCTATTTCCAGACTTCAGTTTTTAACCCTTTCCAACTAGGGCTGTGTTGCATAAGCGCTATATAAATTTCCTGAATAGTTTGAGAACTTTTATTCAAAATAATTGGCTAGCCGTGAAAGGTTTCGCTAGTTGGGCTAATTTCAAGAAACCTGTCAAAAACATCCAGGGTATATTTCAAAAGAAATAAATGAGAAATTATTATGATGAAATATGAGAAAAGCCTATTTTCAGGACCATTAAGATTGTTTGCTTTGTGACTTTACTTTCCAGGCAGTTGAGCAGATTTGTTATACTGACTTAAATTTATTCTGATTTAGGCCACGTCCACACTAATCCGTTTAAGTTTCGAAAACCATTTTCCGTTTCTAAACGTTATTGTTCCCTTTCGACTCAGTTCACTCAACATTGCTGTAAGCACTACGGGGAGTGTCCTTCTTCATGACCTTGCTGAAACCCTTATACAATCACGCCAATCATCTGATTGTCAATGGTGTCTTAGCCCGCCCCTTCAGGCGCGCAGTTGGTCTATATGAGGGCACTCAGTCACCATTTCTTCAGAATTTTCTTCCTTCAAGACTGCAAACTTCGTTTTTTCTTGGAACACTATCTGCTTCACCGTCGAGATACCCTTACAACGGACAGAACTTCCCGGCAAGACACGAACAGGACGATTCTTCACCTGTGCTCAGCTCCTGCACCGAGAGACTTACCGCTCCCCTGTTTGTTCCGGTGAAGAGTCCACATCGCCGTCGAAGACGCTCTCGGTGAATGGGTTCTTTGCTTCAGACGCTTGTCGTTAATCAATGCAGCGCTTCAGCAAAACTCCTACCTGCTTCCCACAGTGTTCTGGCTGGAGTATCCTTTGTATATATATATATATATATATATATATATATACACACACAATACTAACTAAAGACCTGTTTGTGTGATACGTGTCTTTTTAAAGATGTTGTTCTGCAAGTGTTTCCTATGCGAATGGCACATCCCACCGCCTGATGAGCATGAGAGCTGTGTTTACTGCCTGGGCTGCACCCACGCACAAGCAGCTCTTACTGCTTGGATTGACTTTGTTCTGAGGGAAGATCCAAGATCGCACCCTCCCACCCACCTCTTCTGTGTTAAGTCCAGAGGGACCACATAAGGAGGCAAGGCGGGACAGTGAGGTTGATCTGAAAGAATTAGAGGAGGATCTCGTGCCGGCGCAAGCCCTGCAAGCCCCACGAACTTACGATCTAATGTAGTCGTCTGTGCAATATGCACATGATGAGCTCCGACCCTCTATTGTAGCACACGGCCTCATTATGTTTGGCGGCTCTGACAATGAGAATGATGCGTAATGGTGGCACTCACAGCTTCAGGTGTCCGGCTCCCAGCACAACACCGATTCCTACACAAACTCTTGAGTAAGCCAAAAAAATATATATATATTTTATCTACTGAATCCCATCTGGCTAAGCAGGAACGTGATCGTGGTCAAGTGAAAACTAGAGTGAACATTGGCGGGGCATTTGATTCCTGGAGGGATCTTCGTTCGGTTTTGGGGATCAAAACCGACCCTGAATTGGCATTCTTCTTATTGGACAGGTAAGCTTACATAACTGCAAAGCATGTGAAATATAGTGCCATAAGGACTGATCTGTGTAATTTTAGTTAACTTGATCTTGCCTGCTAACGCTGATGAATTGCAAGCTACCTTGCTTCATAACTTTCAAATAATTTCAACGATCTTCTCTTTATACTAAAAGTCAGTTTAATGTCAATGTTAATCTGTAATTATTCAGCAAGGTAAACTACAATAACACATGAAATGAATGCTAGACAATGTTCAAGATAATGCAAAAAGACCCATTCATTTATGTAATGTAACTTAGTTATACAGAAAATATATACATTCTATTATTATAAAACAATAGCACATCGATATATCAAAATGGCAGTTGTGATGGAATCACATCAATACTGAATTGTGTCAACATATTTATAATGAACAGTCTATTTTATAAACAGCTACTCATCATCCACCAAATAGCCAACATAGGCTATCATATAAATGCAGTTAATGTATCATGCAAAGAAAAGTGATTACTCCAAACTACAGTCTCGCATAGTCAGACCTATATCCACACTTTGTTTTAGCCCTGTTCCAGCACTGGAGAGTCAAATGTAATGTACAGTCTCAAAGTTTGAGGTAAAAAAATCATAACGGTGTAACTGAATTATGCTACCTCCTCTGTTAGCATGATGCCAGTGAATCACGTTCAGCCTCTTTGTACGTTACATCATTGTTTTGGTCCATGCTCGCATCCCTATGGAGTGTGTGTGCGATCACGAGCAACAGGTAGATGGCTGCAGTTCACTTAACGGCCACAGGTGTCATTAATAACAAGGGTTTCTGAATCTTACATACTGCACCTTTAAGGAAAAGCTATTTCATGTTTTTTTTTTTTTTTTTTTAAAGCATTGCCTTGAGTCACAGAAATGATTTGCCTACGATGCTACGGAATTTTCAAAATGTCATTTGAAATGGCACAAGGTGGTCTGCAGTTTGTAAGAACGACAATTGAGGTTTTTTTCCCTCCCCTGGCCTTTGAGTACAATGCATATACCTTCATAATGCAAAAAATATACCATGATATTAAAGCTAGCAAACCGCCAGGGTTTCAAAGTTTTACATTATTACCTCAAAGTACCACCCTGTCTCCAGCACAATTCAAAGCAGAGACTTTCTATTCCATCTTAGAAATCATAGTTATTGAAAAGATAGGTCACAGAAAATAATTTGAATTCATTTGATTGAGAGTCTGCATCAACGTAATGACTATGGCTGTCATGATCTTGCCTCTTTTGTCTTGTTTTATTCTTGTTTTGGCGGGATTGTGACAGTTTCCTCTACCCATCTCTCAGGCTGTCCCATGTGCTGTTGTTTTCCTCTCTCCCTCATGTTTCTCACAGGTGATGCTCAGCAGCACAATCAGCACTGCTCTTGATTATTGGTAGCACCTGTCCTCAATCTTCCCTTCCTCCATGTAGTCTCTCCTTTGGCTTGTCTTTCACGGCAGCCTGTTGTGTTTCATTCTGTTCCCCTGTCTAGCCAGTCGGTTCCTGTGAGTTCTTGGGGGTTTTTTTTATTGGTTTGTTATCTTTTCCATTTTGTCTTGCTTTGCTTATTTCTTCCTCGTAAGAGTTTTTTGTTTGTATTTTGTTTTTGTTAAATAAACATTTATTCATCTCCAGCACTTGGGTCCTTCCTCCAAACTCGTTGACAGAACGATCTGACCAATTATTGACCCAGTGGAGATTATTTTTTGTTTTTCCCCCAATCCCAGTTTTTCTTTTTGGCAGAGAATGGTGCGGATAGAGAAGCTCTACAGGTTATGTCAGGGGGACAAGTCTGTGTGGGGGGTATGCTTTTTAGTTTTTGGTGCTATCCTCAGATCTGGGATACAATCAGGCCTACCTGATTGAGCATTTTAGGGAGGGTCTTAATGAGCCCATTAGGACCTGTGTCCCAGATGAAGGTGAGGATGGACACTTTCTTAAGATTATCAGACTGGCCACAAACTGTTGACGAGCCTGTCCAATTCCCTGTGGCCATTGCCGAGCCTGTTCAAGCCCCTGTATCCAGTCAAGTCATCCCATCCAGTCAAGATGCCACTTCTAATCAAGCTGTCATGTCAAAACAAGTTGCCAAGTCCAGTCACCACTCTTTGTCAAGTTGATACACCAAGCCAAACCACCTTGCTTAGTCAAATTGCTATACCTAGTCAAGCAGACACGTCAGGTCAGGCCGCTAAGTTGAATTGTCAATTCGTCACTGCCACCTCAAGTCATCTCAACTAGTCCAGCTGTCAAATTCTGCCATGCTGCTATACCCTACTGGCATGCCTTTTTGGTCTTTTTATTCTTGTATTGGCAGGGTTGCCATGGTAGCGCTACTTAGCACTGATCGTGATTACTGGCAGCACCTGTCCTCAATCTCCCCTTCCTCTATTTATTCTCTCCTTTGTCTTCTCCCTCAGATTGTTGTTTCATTCTGTTCCCCTGTCTAGTCAGTTGGTTCTTGTTTATTGATTTATCTTTTCCATTTTGTTTTGTTTTTTTTATTTCTCCCTTGTGAGTTTTTTTATTTATTTTTTTATTTTTTTGTTTTTGTTAAACATTCATCTCCAGCGCTTGGGTCCTTCCTCCAAAAACATTGACAATGCCTCTGCATTTGTTCCACTGCTTAAGGTCACCAAACAAGGTTACATATGCTTGTAAATTTCTAGTCTAGCTGAGACAGTCAATATTTCATCACTTCACTTGGTCAGAGCTACAGTAATATAGTGATGAAATGGGGAAATGTAAGAAATTTTATATTGCAATAAAAATAAGAGCATGGTAAATTTTTCCTTAATTCTTTAAAATCCAAAGTCCATGATAAAGGTGTTTTGCATCATAGTTGTTACTCTAAGAACTGATGAAACATTGGTATCTTGTTGAATTTGTAAATTGTTGCGAATTGTAAATTGTTCACAACCCGTTTGACTTTTATAACAATTTGTGCATAATAAAAGAAGAAATACATATTAAGAAAGCAAATTATTTATACCACAATTCTGACCGTACAATTTAAGGGGCGTCCAGACCAGTGCAACAAATGCGTTTTTAAAAGTTGAAGTTCTTATTAACTTGACACGGTGTCTAAAAAAAAATGTGCCGCTCCTGCGTGAGAAGCAGAAAAAAAACAGCGAGACATGAAACAGAGGTCAAAGACGTCCAACACAGACAGACGCAAAAATGTGTTTGGTGTGAACGTAATAAGTATGTGGGTGTTTCTTTAATTTTGGGTGTAATGGCAAAAATGACAAAATTCCACTGTGATGTATATCCACCATTAAACATTTTTAGAGGATAAAGTAGTGAGTATAAAAAGTGCATTTTAAGGGAGTTTACTTTCTAAAAGTCCACAAGGCAAAAAAATCCCATAGTTAAAGGTGCATTAAGTAATTTGTTATGTATCTTGTCTTGGACTTACACTGACACCTATGGGCATCGATGCAGCATCATTCAAACGCAATAGTTTTAAGTTAAAGTTGCCGTTGTAGTAATTTATTATTCACAGTCAGCCATGTGTAATTTAATGCAAGAGTTAAAGTCTCCAATAACAGAGTGGTTACTGAGATTAAAAGAATAGTATTTAGCTGGTCTTGTGATCCTAACATGGCAGCTCCCATGAGGAGACCCTCTCCATGTAAAATAAAACAGCTTTTATCAGGTTACTGATATGATTGGAGCCTTCATCTTATGTGAGGGGTCATGATTTTAGAAATATGTTTATTTAAATATAACTTACAATTCATTTATTTAGAAGTAAAACTTTTTTTTAATGAGGAAAAAATACTGATTGAAAAAACTGACCTTTAAGAATCACCCTTAAGAATATGAACTGTTCTAGCTGTACAGGCTTCTGTTTAAATAATGCAGAATTATATCTCAGTCACAGGGATCTAATTGAGATATAATCATCCTAAAGTGTCCTGGACATTTTAATGTGTGCTAGGGACATATTAATGGTTAAGATTTGTAACACAATACTTGATTTTGTGTCCAAGCAAAAGTGCTGCGTCAAGAGAAAGAGAATTAAAGCCAAGACTTCTTTATTTCTCTGGGAGATGATGTCTCTTTAATTCCATACAGACACACACTCTCAAACATACACCCTCTAGACGCTGCCCATTATCTGCCCGGTGTGTAAAATGTTCCTCGGAGCGATCGATAAAGATCAGGTCAGAGGAATTGATAACCTTATAAAGTTAGTAATTACTTTCCTTCCTCAGCTATGGGCATTAAAGTTTTTAGTATGGATCGCTCTGCTCACTCTGCGAGTTTCGACAGTGAGGGATGTTAGAAATTAAAACGCACGGACTGTGATTGTTTCGCTGAGTGAGGATACATGGACGCGGTTGTCTGATGGTGAGGTCGGCTAATGGACGAAAATACAAGGGCTGCCAGTGCTCCTGCATTACTCTCGGATAGCAGCAAACGATCTTAAACTGAAAATTTCAGGTGCAAGTGTGACAGATGTCTGGGATAGATTCATTAGCTTTAGAACAGGAACTCAAGGGTTGCAAAAAAAAAAAAAAAAATCTGCACGATATAACTGCTTAGATTTAGGAATTTGTGTTATAAATAGGGGATTGCCAATGGTTGGTTAGACCCACCTAAACTTAAATCCAATAGCTCAATAATAGCATTGTCTCGATCAATGGTTTGAGTTTGGGGTGGGACTATCTCTTTGTAAAACCAATGGAAGACGGCAAAAGTTTTCTGTAATATGTTTGAAAACAGTCAACTCCCGCCATTTTCCAGAATCCCTAAACCAAGATTAAAATTATCAGTTGTAACTCCTACAGCTTTCCAGCTAATTCCACCAAACTTGGTACAGACCTTCAGACTATTCTGACTTTGTCTTTTCGAATTGGTCGGATTTATGGTTTCTCGTATTGGGTAATCAAAAATCTCATTGACTTCCCATCAAGACTATAAAAACACAAACTGTCACAAAAAAATTTATGCAAACTCTATCCGTCCGTCCATCCATCTGTCCTTTGAACTTTCATATATAAAACTTTTTTCAGTCGACATGAAAGTTTGTCTCTACAAACTGTATCTATCTATTATTATTGCTGTTCCTTTTGGTAATGCTAGTTCAGGGCTGTACAGCACGACCGTTTTGCTTGCATTTACTATAATAAACTATAATATACGGCAACAAATTTGAACCCATTTGTAATAAGTGTCATTTCAGCCTACGAGGAGCGTTACAATGTAAAACATGTACGATGAGCCTGATATCTGCTTTTCAATTGCCAAATCTTAAATGCTTGAACTTTAGTGGGTTGTTGTGGATGCGTTGTCAGTGTCGTGGTAACCCGCCTAACAGAAATCATTCCAACAACTTTGGCTAACAGTTTTTAAAGATTAGGAACAAATTAGAGGTGAATATTTTGATTCGTCCCAGTGACTCAAGTCTTTTGAATCCTTTCTCCAAAAAGATTCGTTCAGATTTGTTCATTGACAATTTCTGCAAATTACACCTTTGTGCCAGTAGATGCTTTTCTTGTTGAATGAGATTCTCCACTCATTCAATCAGTCAGCAGATTTTCGTTCACGAACGAGATCAACAAGTCATTAATTTAGTTAGCAAACGAGTATCATACCAGTACATTCAGTTTTTTTATGAACGAGACGTCTTATCTCGTTCAGACTCAAATGACCGATTTGACTGTTTCAGGGAAGGGCGTATTCGTTCAGTGGGACAAACCAATGATATGCTCCTTCACAGCCTGTACTCGAATGTTATTGGCTCACGCGATAGTCAGTCTTTACAGGAAAGAAAAGCCATCAAAGTAGTCTTGCGCTTTAAACTAGAGCTTATTGGCTTCGAAAGGGAGAGACATCAGTGAACGAGAATGATTAATTCACTTAGATTTGTTCAAAAAGACAGATTTGTTCACAAACAACACATCACTAAAACAAATGTTAAAATAACATTAATGGTACATCCTTATCACGTTACGTTTTATTACATGTATGATGTTACGTTATGTTTTCATGATGTTTTTACATTTTAGGAATGTTTTGCTGACATTTAAATAATGTTGTACTGACATTAAGAAGACATTTTTTTATGTTCCCACAACCTCAATGTAATGTTTGGAAAACGCCTTAAGAACATCCATGTGTTAGGTGGGAATGTTCTAAGAGCAGGTGCACTCAAGTCACAGCATAATAGTCTGTGCACAAAAAAGGAAAGCCACAAAAACTGATGCAATAAATAAAAACATATGTTTTATCAATAAAAATCTTAAGTCTGTAGGCATCTAGTTAAGTGTGTGTTAACAGCTTCCGTGTGCTAATACATTTTTATTTGTGCTAATGAACTTCACTAGCACCAGTGCTATCTCCTAAAAAAGTAAGCGTACTGTCCTGTGCTAGTAGCTGTAGCTTTAAGTCTCCTGAGCTATGAAAGGGTAACCTCTGAGCAATAATGTTTTCCTCTGATGGAAATTCTCTTGATCAGACAGTCCCTGAAGGAATTACCTTATTACTGACATGTTCATGTGCCCCATTTTGAAATGGAACCGATAGCTTCCTTCAGAAATCAAGCTCGCTTTCACATTGGGCAGAAGTTTATTCATTCCCTGCAATATGGCTGAATTCGTCACACTCAAAAGTGAGCAATATATGAATAAATGAGAAGTGGCGCACTTCATTTTGAGGCAGTGTGCAGCAAGCACGTGCCTTTCTGATAGAGCAAATACATTTCAGTTCTTTTGAAAGTATCAAAAGAATAGATATGTGTTCATTTCATACTCCACTCAAGAGCTCAAAGTAATCTGGGTTTAGCGAGTCCTTCTCATGAGAAAGAAGAGAGAGACAGAGAGTGAGAGACAGAGAGATGAGAAAGAGAGAGAGGGTGGAGTGGATATAGAAACTTTTCAAACAAAGTTAAGCGGATGAGACATTAAATTAGAAATGTTCTGTTTGGCGGCCTGGCGGATTCCAGTTGATATGAGCGTGAAAGAAGTTTTACATAATTTTTATACATTACAAAAGATGAAAGCCTGGTGTGGCTTTAGTTGCATGGCAAAGCTCATTTGCATGTGAAAATTATCAGTGGCGAATTTGCGGTAAGTTTGTGGCAAATTTGCCACAAACTCTCGATTTTCGTAAGGGTTGCCATTTTAGCCTGACACAGCAACATCGACTCATCGACCAATGCCGTGTGTTTGTTCTGGGACTATCTGTTTTTTTGGACAATGGCAGATGGAGGTTGTATTCAGAATTCTGTTTGAAAACTATGTTTGTTTTTGCAATTCTGTGCTGTGACGCTCAAGGGCGTAGATTTAGCTTGAACATTAGAGGGGTTGCAGCATGAAGCATTTACTCATGTTTCCATTGATCGTGGTATAAATCATGGATGTGGGGGGATCGCCCGGGTTACTTTTGAAGTCTGATAAAATATTAAATACATAGAACTTAAAAAAATTAAATAGATTTTAATGTAACTAAAATTGATTTAGTGACATTGCTGATGATTTGCTTGTTTTGATAATCTACGCCCTGATGCTAATGCCACATAAATTACACACTTCAGCTTTTACATTGTCCTAAACAGGTGTAACACGATAAATCACTAAGTGGTAAACGCTATCTATTCCATGCAAGTCAACATTTTTGTCATAGCCAGCCCTGACAAATGTCAAGCGACAGGACATCGCTTGACGATCGCTTGGTTTCTATTTCTGCCCCACCCACTGTGAAATCTCATTGGTCTTAAATCCTGCCCCTCATAACTGTACAGTAAACATCAAATATTTTCCATGATTTTGTCTGGTCGTGCAGCAATTTTGCATTCAGTGTGGACGGACAAATTGCTCATCACTGGAAACTTGTTGCGTCACATAATTTAAAGCATTTTAAAGCACCTTGTTAGATTTATGCGTAAAAGTGGGTAAAAAAGCAAATATGGAAGCCCATTTCCACCATGTAAAATCAAAAAGTATTTTGGTAGGTCAAAATTATGAGACAACAAAGTCATAATTATGAGATTAACAAGTCATAATTATGAGATGACTTTGAATCTCATAATTTTGACTTTTTATTTCAACATAATTAATTTTATGTCATATTTATGACTTTTTTTATCTCATAATTGTGATTGTGTGTCAATTTATTTCAACATAAAGACTTTTATCTCAAAATGTATCAAAATTATGACTTGCATGTCATAATTTATTTAAACAAAGACTTTATCTTAATTAAAATATCTCAAAATTATAATAATACCAAAGCATTATTTTTTTCCCCCTATGTGGCGGAAATGGGCTTCCATAAAAAACTATTTGCCAATGGAGTAAGAAAAATGTACAATGTATTTTTATACAATTTGCTTTGCAAGTTAATGTATCTCGTTTTATGAATATGTAGAATTTTTACTAGAAAAAAAGACAAAAATAATTTGTTCTTTTTTTTACAGTGTAACTGTTTTACCTCAGAATCCGAGCTGCGGAAATGAAGACGTCCTCTAGAAAGAGCCACAGTGACATTGCACCACCACAGCATCGCTGAAGGAGAGAAGGTTGAGCGACCACCACTTGAAAAGCCATTTGGGCTTTGATATGTCACAGCTCTGGGTATGAGGTACTGAGGATAAGCAGTTGCACAAATTGAACAATAGAAAGAGAGAGAGCTCTTGTAGAGGACTTTGTTCATTGGAGCATATCCGCTGTGGCAGTAGGTTATAAAGTTTAATATTTTTGGCGGCGATTCAAAGAGAATAACACGAAAGAAGATGGATGCCAGGCTGCTACTGCCAGACACTACACAACCCTCAGCAATTCTCTTCTGAATGTCATAGAGATCGAGTGTGTGTTCCAAGGGCCTTAGTGTGGAAAAACACTTTTAGTTTTTTAGTATGTGAGTGATAGTTCATATATGTTTTACAGCATAATTGACTGATATACTAACAAGAGTCAAGGCTAATAAAAGCTAAACTGAAATCATATATTCATATATTTCATATATTCACAAGAGGCTAAAGTTAAAGCCTCTTTAAAAAAAGGACAGGAATGAACAATAGAAAGACAATGTAGACAAATGAGCCTGGAGTTTTAATTAATACCTCTGTTGTTCTTTTGAAATTTAAAGTGGTTTCCATCCCCCATTTTTCAGCTTGATGAAGAAAACATCCTGGCAAGCTCACAGCAGAGGCGGAGTGATCCATCTTCGTTGTACCTCAGAGGAATGGATTCCTCGACGGAGGAAAGCACTAATTGCAGTTAAACTTTATTCATTAAAGTACCATCTCAGCAAACAATAAGTCCTTCTGTCACAGACAATGGAGACCAATCAAGGGAAACTCAACAAATGTAAAACAATTAACGATCCTAACCCAGCCCAATGTGCAAAAAAGGCTTGTCGAATCAAAAGGGACTGTTTTCTTAGTTGTAAGAGAAAGGAAATCTTTGGAGGGTTTTTTGTTCTTTCTTTTTATCTGCTATCATGAATATTGGACTTTTGTGGTGCTTTTTTGTGTAATTCTGTGTTTCCAAATGGAAAACTTTGACATTCTATGACTTGCAGCCTGAAGTCCCATCCATATTGCAGCTTAATCTGACCAAGAACCCTCTTTTCAGACAGGAACCTGTTTAGGGATGGATTCATCTGAAATAGATGATCCCATAAAAACATACCGGCAAAAACTCTAATATACTATACATTGCAACAGTCTCCACAAACAGTTGTACAAAACTATGTGATCAGAATTTCCATCCATTCAAATAAAGTAATGATTTCACAGACAGAAAATATGGCAGAATATAGCTGCAAGCAGCAGTTAGGGGACAAAGCACACAAACTGCAACAATGGCAACAATATTTGATTGCCTAAAATGATCACCAAAAGTGAAAAGTTCATGTCAATACATCACATCATTGATGAAATACAGCCTCATATCCTTTTGGACATATTGCTATCAAATTCAATGATGCGTTACATGGGAACAAATTAGTCTTTAAAACGATTTTCATAACTTTTTTGCCAGCATGGTCTGAAGATGTTCTGATTAACCCTGTAGAATGAGTTAAAAAATACAAAATGGTGAACAGGAAGTATGGCAGACCAAAATTGATATCATTGTACCCGGCATGACACAAGCAAAGTAAAGAGGCCAGTCTCATGACATCAGTCCAAATTAATCAATTTTATTTTATTTTTACCAATAGGCGGCTTCAGGCCCCAAAATTGTCAGGTACATCTAGGACATGGCACCAATGACACATACAAAGTTTCATAACGATACACCAATGTGTTTATTAAAATACAGCATTTAACAACAAAATAAAAAATGGCCGACACCCAATATGGCCGACATTCGAACATCGGGTATCATTCGTCAGAAGTTATGAGCAAAAATTAAAAAAAAATCATATTTCTTGACCAGTAGGTGGCACTATGCCAAAATTGTTTACGTAACTTAAGGGGCTGATGGCTATGACATATACCAAGTTTCGTTTCAATATGCCAAAGTGTTGCCAAGGTACGGCGTCAGCTTCACAAATTCTTTGGTGTGCTCGCATCAAGTTTGTTTATGCGTTATATGAGAACTTTTTGGTCTATCAAAAAGCTTATGACAACTTTTTAATAAGAGGGTCCCCAAGATGGTACACACCAAATTTCGTGCGAATCAGACTTATGGCCTAGGAGGAGTTAAAAAAAAGTAGGTTTTTCCGAAAAATTTAAAATAGCGGAAAATCTTGTCAGACACATATCTGGTAAAATTCGATGAATGATTCGCTCTTCCCCACAAATGCTCATAATATGCACCCGGTACATTTCAAACAAGATTTTGCTTTTCCAACTCCTAGAAATTGCATTGCAGTCAGGGTATCTGGTTAGAAATATTTACCAGGTTCTTTCCATTTTTGTGCGCAATATGCATCAGACAGTCAGTGAACGAACTATGGGCGGTGTCTAAGGGGACTTTAAAACAGATTTAAAACGGAACACTTGTGGTATAATCATTTAAAGTAAGAGAGGGGTTTTATTTTTTGTTTTTTGTCTATTTTTAGTACTTGTGTGTAGGATGTGTGCGTGTGCATATTTTGTTAAACAAGCATACTTTTCACACTGCAGTTTATTAAATCATACCTTCAAGGTCACTATTACAGCATCCTCTCTCTCTCTCTCTCTTTCCATTTCCTCTGGAGCATTTTTCAGCTGTGCTCTGTTTTCTCAATGAGATAACGTGCCATATTCCCCCAACTGTCTCCACAGCTGTAAATGCATGACTACCCATTCCAATCTCCCTATAGGAAAAGAGAATGAGTCTGCTTTACTTCAGCGGGGTCTGCCACAGGCCACTCAGTCTCTCTGGATGAGAATGCATTTAAACACACAGTATCCTTCCACAAGCCTTGACTGCAGAAAATATTTCACAAATCATCATATCAGTAAAAAGACAATAACATGCCTAATCATGGCCATGGTTGGTCATTTTTCATTATAGGTAGCACGACAGAAATGTCCACACGGGATATGTAGCTGTGTAGTTGATGCATACATACCGTGTTTATGGACTTTCTTTTGATCAAAATCAAGATATTAGGTTAAAATGTATTCGAATAGATAAGGGAAAAGTAAGTAGGGGAGACTGGGGACTAGTTGTCAAACGTTTTCCTCCAGTGAATATTTCTTTATATTTATTTTTGATAGCCAGTTTTTGCATAGCCACATACAGGGCTTGACATTTTAACTTACTGTAACTTCTAAGGGGAGTTTCCAAAAACTTTATGGGACCACATCATATACTAGTTGTAGGTGATATAATTTTCATAAAAATTGATATCAAACTGTTCATTGTTTTTTTTATTTTTATTTTTTATTTTATTTTATTTTTATTCATTTTTGCCTGGCTGTCAATGGCAGGTATTAAACCAAGTATTAAAATCAGGCAGAAAAAATGACCCAATAACAGTCGTCGCAGTTGGGGATGTAGCATCTTTCGTAAAATACATTCCCTATTGATTTTGCACGAAACAATATTTCAAATATGTATGCCTGGCATTTGAGTGCCCCTGAAACAGGATGCATGATAAAAATTAACCTGCGTGAAGCCAGCATGCTAATCAATACACTTTCAGGCCAGGCCGCTAACATTAGCGAGGGAGGCTAAAGTGGCTAGATCTTACAGATTTTATTTGTCGGCTGGGACGTGTTTTGCTTTCACTTGCATTTGTGTGTAAACAAAAGGAAACGTGGTCCCCGTCGACCCATTTAGTGCTGTTGCTGTTGTTTTAGTGTGTTCTTGTGTATTGGTTCATGTATATGTGTGTGTGTATGTTGCTGTTTTTTTGCTCAATATCTCAAAAGTCCAAATCCAAAAAGAAAAATCCACCTGAGTATATTCCAACCTCTTTGCCATTTTGTTTTCCGTAAAGGAAGAGAAAACACAGCCTAGATTGGGCAATCAGCGCTCTGCCAAGCATGAAAAACCAGATAGTTAGAATCAAAGGAAACAAGCTAACGTGCTAATGAGGGAATGGTGTATGAGGTTTGAAGCAACTAATTTGTTTTGTGTCAGCACGTACGAACAATACATTTTCAACTATTAAAGGTATTTAAAGGTGAAGTGTGACATTTTTTTCCCATTCACTGATCATCTTATGCATATTGCACACAAAATAGGCAGACCAAGCTGCAATCGTTAACTCCAATGAGACTGTCTGGCGCTACGCAACTTTTTAGAGTCTCCTGGAAACAAAGTCACATTTACAACATACCGAGTGGATAGAATGAAGAGAACCAATCACAGGATTTGCCAAAGTTTTTCAGGTTAGTGCCATGAAATCTTTGAAAATATTCAGAGTTTTTTTTAGGTGTATAGTAGCAAGTGTACTAGATGTCTACAATCAGAATTGACCATTCCACTTTGCTGAGTTATTTCTGTGAAATAACATATGTTTATTACTTTTGACAGACAGAAATTCTCATTACAAAGTCTACTCACATTTCTACTAATTTCAGTCTAGCTAGTCAAGGGCCAACCCATTTTTCCACAGCTGTATTTTTTGTTGACATACAAATTGAACAGTGGAGATTACCTGTTTCAGAAAATTCCGCAAACTGGAATCGATTTCAGGTTGCCCTGCACATGTGCTACCCGACAGGTTACTTTGTAAATGGGGCCAGAGACTATTTAGCCTGATACAGACCACTTGTATTAAAATGAATGGGAGAATTTGGACCGGCCAATATGGCAGTATTTTGTACAACCTTCACATTGCATTCCTTCAAAGATGATGGGAAGTTTACTCGGAATTGCTGTCCAGTGACGGAACATGAGGAATTAATTGGGTTTCAGACTGTACGTGGAACGTCTATTTTTCACATGCGCAGGAGGGGATTTAAGAGTATTTATACGTTTTAGTGTAGATGAGCAACTTTTGGAAAACACTTGAATGGCAGTGTGGTGGAAAGCATAAACGAAAGCGCAGTTTTCAAATGTATTTCGATTTGGCGTGATCTGAGCTAAAGAAGCACAATTTATGATACCATTGTTGTCAGATTTTACTGCTGATTTTAAAAGTTCGTTGATCATAATCCTGTTTGTAAACCGTTTTGGAGATTTTGGTCTTTCCCCATTCAAGTAGACAGAAGCTGTACTTGTATGCCGCTTGTATCCAAAGAAAATAGCTGCCCTGGAGCATTTCCAAGATGGCCACAGAGTGGACTGACTTGCGTTGAAAGAGACTTTGATTGAGGCATCATGGTACGAGTGTTTAGCAAAAAGTTTTGGGAAAAAAAATACATACAGAAATAACACACCTCACCTTTAAGAGGTAAAATCTGTTTTAACATATCTTAAATTTACAACATTGCACCAAATTGTTTTAATAAATTTTAAGCATTTTATGATAGAAACACTTCAAGTCATTAACGGTTGTTTTAAATATAACACAGACTGCCTGAAGCAATGTTCAGCTCTCTAATTCCTAAATTAACAGAAAATAAAGCTACAGTATAACCTAACTTGCAAAAAGAACAGTTATGAGAAACTCTATAAGCCTGATCTATTGTCGCTGCCAGATTTCTGTGGCTCATCTCATTATGGATTCTTATTACCAAGATTGGTTTCCATGCGGAGTATGAGAGTGAGATAAGGTTGGCTTTAAAATTATTTTAGGCATGGCCATTGTGATAAAAAATTATAACCTCTCCTCTTATCTTCCGAGTGCAAGAGAGTAATCATCTGATGTAAAGGTATTTTTTGTAAGATAAAAAAAAAAAACACTAAAGAGATTTATCTGAGGCCTTTTTGGAATGTTTCTCTGTGATTGGCTAGGCTGTTGGGCTGCTTCACTGTCACTGACTGAATCTTTATATTCTTCACTCTCATTGGTTCACATGTTGGCAGGCCCCCAGCGATGGTAGTTATAGATTATCAGAAAGCTGTAAGAGATAGTCTGCTGTTAACTTCTGTAAGATGCCCTCAGGTGTCTGTTTACCTCAGGCTATTAGTTTGTGCAGTTTGGTGTAATAGAGAGGGTTTTTAGCCACAGGAGGTTAAATCACAGTTTAGAGCAAAGGAGGAAAGGGGCGATTACATTCCTCCTGGCTAGCTTATAGTGAGTGGCACAAAACAAGGGCTATCATCATCAAATGATTTCGACAAAAAGGGGTTTAAAGCTTTAATGACTTCTAGAAGGGGTGATTTTCAGGAAATATCAATAATTTTAAGGAACCCATACAAAAAGGATATTTAATGAGATAAAAATATGTAGGGTGGGACTTGATTTTGACTCCCGTCATATTGCTTTAATTTGCATCAAATTAAATGTAGCATGTACCAGGGCTGCATGGTCATGACAAAAATCATAATTGTCGATTATTTCCCTTGATATTGTAATTGCGATTAATTTCGATTAATAGAATTACATAAAAATTATCATTTGTGATGGATCAACTGCATGCTGTATTTTGTATGTTGGCTACACATTCAAAACAAACTGGGAATTGTGTTCCGGATTGACTTTATTGCTGTTTTATACAGTACATCAATAAATAAAAAATAGTCACCTAAACTCTCAGAAGCATTAAAAAACAAAGCTGTTTTTCAATTTTGGATAAATCATACACAGAAGCGAGCAATGGACATGTCTCCAATTGGTTTAAATGATCAATCACTGCAAAAACATATGTTAAACAAAAAATGAAATGGAAAATTTTGACGCAACATGATGGACTGCTATAATTTACACTTTTCACGATTAGTTAGTTAGTTGTTAGTTTCCATCCGCAGAACTGTGGAGCTTGATTTTGTCCCCCATGACCTTGTTTTTGTTCCCGTAAAATTAAATATAGCCTCTACTCTGACTAAAATCTATTTACTTTAGTAAATAAGCCTCATTCATGAAACATGAGTAGAACAAGGAAATTATTTGTAAAATCATTCATTCACTTCAATGCGACAATTTGAGTAATAATGTTTTTCTTTTTTTTTTACAAATGATTTACACTAAAATGTGTTATCCCAATATCTAGCAATATCCAATATTACTTTAGTTTTATACTTTTCCTTCAGTCCTCAATTGAATAACAATTTCCTCTATACCTTAATAGGCACAAGCAAGACTCAAAATGCACACAGGAACAAACGAAAGAAGAAGAATGAGTGCCAAGATCCTTCCCATGACAGTAATCATTCATAATGTGTATTTTTGAGACGTAAGTCGCATAGTCTCTCGGAGTCAGTATGTGTCTGTGGCGGCTTCTGCAATCATCTCAGTGGAGGTGAGTAATAGCCACAGCGGGGAAAGAGGAAGACATCAGATATTCAAGACATCCAGTCATATCCTCTGTCTCGCACCTCAGGAGGATCCACAAACTTCAAGAAGACTTTAGCCTAGCAGATAAAGATGTTCTCCTAAAAATACAAACAATATGTAAATACACACACACAAATAGACATTAAAGACAAAGGCGCCCACCCATCTTCATCAGACTGTCGAAAAAAATAATTACGAACTAAACTGGAAACTGACATGGTTATCAAGTACCCAAGAACTAATAAACCTTAGGTCACATTTAAGGTAATTGCTATTTACTTTTGTAAACAATTTTGGTGCCATTTATGGTCACAACTGTCCAATGTACTGCACTGGAGTTTACACTGCGTCTGAGAACGTTGCCAAACCATTGATTTCAATCAGGATTGGTGCGTCGGAAGGACACAGAGGAAAAACACAAGGGTTTGCGAAAGTGCCACGTGTAAATTAACGGCAGAACTAATCGACTAGTAAGCGCCCTTAATGAATCCTATCTATCGCAAAGTTGGATCCCTCTTCATCAGGACTGCTTTTGAATCCAAAACCGTATCTGACCCTAGCCCTCCTCATACCCGTAGGAAATTAACTGCGAAAATGTATTCACATGAGGAGCAGCCCCACAAAGAAGAGTATTAAACTCGCCCATCAGCTCGCATGTGTTGTGATGAACTTTGGGAGCGATAACTCACAACCCATGCGTCCAATTACTCAGTAGACTGCCGAGCCACTTTAGATTTAATTAAAGAGAACTAATTTATATTACTTGTCACCACACCTGTCAGTGCACGACTGCGGTAGAGCATTCTGCTCATTAGTGGATTTGGGTGGGAAGTTGCACCTCGATGATGCAGCGTTAGCATCATCATGATAGACCTACACTTATAATTAAAAAAACAAATTATTCATATGCTGGAGGTGAGAATACATAAATGCTCTGCCTGGAGGGACAAAAAAGAAGAGACATAGAATCGGTGAAAATAAAGAGAGAATATTGGATAAGAAAGAGTAATGCTTTGAATGCTTGGAAGCTCAGAATATTGGTAAACCACATTTGTGGATCTCTTTATGTAATTTTGTAATTCCTTTTATATAATTTTGCAAACTTACCAAAAATGCATCAAAGAAATTTTGTTGAACTTGACAGACATAAAACGAACATTTGGAGCTGAATTAATTTAGCATTCAATATCAATAGTCAATAATAATCAATAATAATAAATCACCTAAAAAAAATAGTACACCCCAAAATTTAAAGAAAGACACAATATTTGCTTAAATAAAATAAAGCCTATTTTTAGGACCATTAACATTTTTAGTTTGCATTGTGGCATTATAAATATAGAAATAATATAAATATAAATTAATTCATAAAGTATTTTTTTAAATATTTTTTGAATAAATAAAAATATTTAATATTTATCAATATTAATTAAATTAATAAATGTATTTCTTGAAAATATTTATAAATCATGGTAGTATTTGTTATATTGCCTTAAAGATATGCCGATTCAGAAAGATTGTTTTACAATATGTTTTACTGTAATACAGTAGTGAAAGTACTGTATTTACTGAAACACTGTAAAAAAATTCACTGCAATGATATACAATATTATTAAAATTGTGACATTTATACATCATTAATTGAACTGTCTTTAAAATATGCTGTTTACAGTATGATTTACTGTAATTCAGTAGAGAAAGTACTGTATTTACTGTAATACTGTACAAAATCACTGTATTACAGTAATGAAAAAAATGATTGAGAAAGATGGGAATTATAAAATAAAATAAGAAACCTTAAAAGTAAAAATATCTGAATACATTACGGTACTGAGGATGTGCATAATTATAATATCACAATGACAAAATCTTTTTGGCCCTTTAAATAGGCTTCATTCATGAGTTTGTTATATTTCTAATAAAAAGGCAAAAAAAAAAAAAAAATCAAAGCCTACAAAACATATTTCTACTAGTACCACTGACATGCTGTGGAAGACCTGCGTCCAGCTCTGAGATGTCAATTATGATTTGCTCTCTTTTATAACGTACAAAATCATGAGTCAGGGATCACAAGAATGCCAGAAAGAGAGAAGGCACAGACTATGACCCCTGAAGCAGTGTCCCTCGCCATGGCTTTAATTGGCTCAGTTTCTCTTTTGTGTCACATATCACAATACAATTAATTAAGGGGTGCTTTATTACCACCCGCATCTCTGCAAGCTCTCCCTGACTAATTGAAAAGTGTTGGAACAAGTAAAGCAATTTACTCACCTAGAAATTACTTTTCATGATAACAATGCCATTTTTCAAAGCCGTCCACAGTCCCACTTCTTAAGAGGGAACCATTATTTGTGTTGTACAGAAGGATAAAAAAAGCCTATTTGCATTCCATTACAAGTCCAATTGGCATCCGGCAATGAGGAAAAGTATAGAGGATGGCAAAGGAGAGATAACACATATTTCACATCGACTTGGGAAACTACTGCACTTTGGCCACAAGTTACACTGATGCTGTGTTATAGAGGACTTTTACAATTTAAAGTTTGTAATTTTTTCCCCTGTTTTACTACTTTTATTTAAAGGTACAGTGAAGAGAGTAAACAGAAAATGAGGGTGTGAAGAGGGGGAAATAGGATGGCTCTGTTCCTTGCGTTACAGTTTGTTGATGTACAGTAATACCAAATAGACTGTTGGGTAGTTATCCGCTATAAAGTTTGTACCAGTGTGGACCAGAGTATGTGAGCGGTGCAGAGTGGACGCGAAGCAAGAACAGAGTTACGTGATTTTGCCTGGAGTGAGAAGTGTTTAGAAAGGTGGAGGTACAGGGTAGTCTTGCAAAGTCAGGCTTCTGGCTATCGACATGACGTCTGGTCCACTTTGTAGCTTATTCTGACCAAGGACTGCCCACCTAGACAAGAAAAAACCCAGACTGATTACACTGTGAATTCAGCAACAGAAGGTTGAAGGTTTAGCTGCTGAAATCGATTTCTCTTACCGAAATTCGAATCACTTCCTCAATAAAAAAGTCGTTTAAGGTGTTTACATGACCGTACAAAAATCTAGAGTTCTGGCAAACTTGCCACAGATTTGCCACAAATTATTTTCACATGCAAATAAGCTTCAGATTTGCCAAAAATTATGTCCAAAAGATTGCAGTTCATCGTCGGTAATGGTGAACTTGCAAGCAAACCTTTTGCAACAATGGACAATTTGCCACTACTGGCAAACACTTCTATGGCAAACCTGTGAATGAAGAGTTTGCATTATTGAAAATAATGAGTGGAAAATTTGCCACAGTGGGTTGCCGGAACTCAAAATGTTTGTAAGGACATTAGATTGTGCATGTAAATGCGCTCATTGACGTTAGGAAATGAAAACGGATTAGTGTGGATGTGGCTTTTGTGAAATCCAGTGATCAGTTCTTCTTCATAAGCGCTTATATCAATGTGCTACCTACTAAACCTGATTTAGTTTCCTGGCGGACTCCCAGAAGTTGCATTTTACAGTTTTGTGTGCAATATGAATCTGAGACTAACTGGACCCCAATCGACTCTAATTTGGCGACAGTAGAAATTGTTCAAAAAGATTATATCAGTGTCAACAGTTTGTATGGTGTATGTGAGTTTCACGGAGACTTTTGAAACTCTAAAAATTAGGGGCATTGAAAACCTCCTGACCTGGGGCATTTTGTGTTGGTTTGGCAAAGGCAACCTGGCAAACAACAGCACTATTTCTTTTCAAATTATGGAGTGGTAGCCAACATGAGTACAAATTACACTGTACAAGAACCTTGGGAAAGCTTACTGAAGAAGAAAGCCATTACTATTGGAACGTGATCTTCCATGGAGTATTGGAGGTGTGTTTTGTTGCTAGACCCAGAATCTTACAAAATCTCGGGAACTTCAATATTTGTCTAGCGAACCCTTGGGGTTAGTCAAGGGGAAAATCACATACTCTCAAACAACCTTTAGTGACCTCTGAAGCAGTACTTCTTCTATTGAACATACAGTTTAATAACCTTTTGATACATTTATGAAGTTGTAAGACATAAAATGGGAGAAAATTGGACTGAATAGATGGAACTTTTGAAAATGTATTTTAAAAAGTGGCTCACTTTGATTGTGCCTTGGTTTGAAGCCAAAGCAATGGCTGTGTTTCACGATCAACTTTGTGGCTGTAAAGATTTAGTCCACAGTTCCATGAGCTATGCAATAGGTCAGATCTGTCTTGCTCAGCTGAGGTTGTGCTGCTTGTTTTAAAACCAAAAAGCCAATTATTTTTGTTATTTCCCTCTAGTGTCTACGTTGGAAGAATAAGATTCCTCTTGAGCCTACATTGGAGAAATTAAATGAGAGTTCTTCAAGCAGACAACTTCACAATGTGGATTTACACTTTAAGGTTCAGAAAAGTCAATCCAAGTTTTTGCTAGGAACAAATACAGGTACTTGCAAATAGATGATATGATCCCTATCTTTCACTAAGTCTAAAGAGATGTGCTTACACAACTCTTGGGCTAAAAATAAACCTTCACTTGTCATAAATTAGCATCTCATCACTCTAATGAGCTCAAACAGAAATGTATTCATGAATTAATTCCTTTTACTCTCTGACCTGTCTGATCTTAATGCCACATTGGATGTGCTGACTGAAGTATTACAATTGTTTTAGGACATATATACAGTAAGTGACTATAGACTTTCCATAATTTGTAGATACATGATGTCTGATATTTGTAGATATGAATTAAGACATTTTTGGTCCCTTTATTAACATTTTTCCTTGTTAAGGTACCCACATTATTGGACTATTCTAGTGGGACCTAATTTTTGTCCCCTCGAGAACTGAAGAATTGACGTATTGCTAATGAAAGTTTATGTACACTTAAATTAACCCCATTCAGCAGAATTACTGACAGCGCAATCCCCCATCAGACATTTTGCATCAATTGAAGCAAGATTGCTAGAGCATTTCGAAGCAACCTCCAAGACACAGGTCCTATGGAAACCTGGGAGTACCTGCGTTCACACAAACAATGGTGAGCGTGATTCAAAGGTTGTATTTTTGCTCTATTTATTACATTTTTATTCCACTGATGGTTAGGTTAGGGTTGGGGTTTGGGTTAGGGGGTAGAGTTAATAAAATATGCATTCCTGTTGACTATATAACATAGTTTAAAACTAAAAATACAACTTGTTTTGGTGCCACTCTGTGGACATTTCACCTAGAAACTGGAGCTCACATATGCCCATATGTTCAGTAACACTTCCATCATCGGCCACTAGGAGCATTTGTTCGAAGACTGGTTGTTTTTGTGGAATTTGAGGTAGATCTGCATGTGGGCATAGTATGTGTTTGTGCCAGTTAGCACAGGTGTTGTGGCTATATGAGTCTTCAGTGTTGCCAGAAACGAATTATCTAAAGCCCCATGTTTCACCAGAACTATGTATCCAAACTGATCACTCTTACACGCTAATGGTTTAAAACCTTTTCCAATGTTACATTAAACCTTGGCAAAGCAGGTGAAATGTAATTGCAAATTATTACACATCAGTACCCAAACAACACACTTTGGGTTGATTGAAATTCAAGTGGATGAAATTGAAAGTCATATTTTATCGCAAATGGGTTTACTGCCATTGAGATCCACTTGAACATTTTAAATGCAAGTTTCATAACAAAACATTTGTCAATATCAGACACTCTAACCACATTTACGCTGTCAACTAGTTCATTTTAAAGTGTCCAACATAAATAAAATATCAAACTGTATGAATTGATTTCTTTATATAAGCAGAATGGGGCGACTTGAGTGATTTTCACCCCATAACTGTAATTTTGGATGGTTTTATTTCGAGAATAATTTTTTTAATGTTTTATTTATTTTTATGCTATAGTGGCTTAGCATTGATCTGTGTTCATAACAACATGCTGTTTTAACATCCCTGCATGAATTTCTTTCAAAGAATTGAAGCTGCATTCATATTTAAGGACCAGGGAATAATAAAAGAGTTTTGAGCATCCTCGGGTCTTCTGCCTGTTGGATGTGTGTATCTATGCCCACCAGCTGTAATGCACAGGAGAACAAGAAGTTGGAGAGGAACAGACGGTTGTAACTGTTCACTATGGCATACATCTCGACTAGTTTTGCTCTATTGCATCTGTTGGCATCAAAAGAACTTGCTGCCCAAATAAAATGTTGATAAATATATCAAATAAATAAAAATACAATAATAAAATAAGAGAAAATAAACATAAATAAATTAAATTGAACACATACAGTGTTGGGGTGTAAGTAGCTAAAACTTAATTACATTTTTCAGTAGCGTGACTATTTTCTCAGTAGTGTAGCTTTTCCAGTAACAAGCTACATTTTCCAATGATTAGCGCTGTAACACTACAAAACGCTACATTCGTCACATTGTATTGCATCAATGATGCCGAAGCTATCAAATGCGCTCCTCTAAATGTCCTCTGCCTCTCTCTCCTCTCGTGCAGCACTGGGAAAACTACAGTTTTACTATAGTAATATTGTGACTGTAGCAACCATGTTTGTTTTTTTAGGATGGAAACCATGGTTTTACTATAGTAATATTGTGCCTGTTGTATACTTTTTTTTTTTTTTTTACTATTATTATAGTAACCATGACTTTAGTAACCATGTTTCTGTTTTTTTTTTTTGTTTTTTTTGCAGAAACCATGGTTTTGACACAATTGATTATGGTTTTACCACAGTAATACTGTAGTGTCATATATAAAATTAAAATTATATTAACCATGACTGAAGTAACTATTGTTAATTTTGTTGTTACTTTAATTTGATCACAAATAACATGGTAAAACTATTGTTACTGCAGTGAAACCATGATTGATATCCATAAGGGAATGTCTCCCTAATTACACACAGTATATAACTGATTGCAAAATTAAATAATGTCATCAAATTGTTATATATCTACAAATATTTTCTTCTTTAAATAGCTTCAATGTAGTTAGCCACTCTTTGTTAGAAGCTTTTAGTGTAGCTACTTTTTTAAAAGAGTAGCTTGACTGTAGTTGAACTAATTTAAGTTATGAGTGTTGCCTTTGAATATTGCAACTTGAACAAATAAAATAAGAATAAAATTGAATAACATATATAAATAAAAATACAATAATAAAATAGGATAAAATGAGCATAAATAGATTTAATTAAATCCAAGTCCTAATGTGAAACTGGGTGTGTTATAAAAAGTAGGGATGTCTCGATACTGATACAGGTATCAGAATCATGTCCAATATCGCGCTCATGTATTCGTACTTGTGCTAATAAAAATGCTCTGATATCAAAAAACGATACCGTCTAACGTACGAATGTCATTCGGCAGCAAGCAGAGCGCTAATTTACTTTGTAGTGCGCAGCACATACAGACTACATATTTATTTAATTAGCAGCCTTTTGCAGTTTAATAATCAAATCGTGTCATGTAGCGACATGCTTTTCCAGAGGCGAGAAGCTACTGTCAAAAAAGCACACCGAAATGGAAAGGGCTTCACTTTAAAATAAAAGCTTCTGCCAAAATAAAAGCTCAATTTAAATTGAAAAAAGTACGACAGAAATATATCACTACTGTATAGCACTGTATAGTTATGAAATATTCACTGTAATACTACTACTACTTATCAAAATAACAATAATAATAAATAAATAGTAATTGTATTATACTTAAGCAATATCTCAGATCTGTGATGTTCTGTTATGCAGCACTTCATCTGACAAAAATAACTCCAAAGTTTTATTTTGGATTGTCATGCGAGGTTCTGTATAAAAGTGCTATATTTGATAAAAATAATTCAATATTATGTTGAAAATGAATTGTTCTATTTTCATTTGATTAAAGCTTTTATAAATTAATTTATTTAGACACCAAATTGAAATAAACTGTTAATATGGAATTTAGAAAATAATAACAATAATAAAAAAATAACAGGTATCGTATCGCCGAGTACCGAAAAGGAAGTGTCGGTACTCGTACCTGTTCTCAAGAAAATGCTACAGGATATCCCTATAATAAGTAATTAAATGTTATGTTTTTTTATTTTTTATTTTTTATTTATTTTTTTATTTTTTTATTATTAATACAAATTTGTCTTTATTACAGTATGCAAACTCAAGTGCAATTTGACCAGGGTGCTTTTCAAGAAACCCAAATACTGAGTAACAATATGCCACTATATGTGTGTGTGTCTAGGAGAAAGAAGGGATGATGATATAGTAGAAATGCTGAGGCGTTGAGGCTGTGTGTATGTGTGTATATTTCTGTATGTGTTTGTATATAATATAATGAAGTCAGAGTTCACCTTCGGGCACAGACTGGAATTTTCCTGGGACAGACAGCGAGTGGCTGAAGTCAAAGTTCAGATCTCAATTTGGATGGGCAGAAAACACACACACACACACACACACACACACAGAGAGAGAGAGAGAGAGAGAGAGAGAGAGAGAGGGGGGGGGGGGAGTTTGATGTCTTATTTATTGTGCTGTCATTCTTTTTTTTATTATTATCAAGCGGCTATATAAAGCTTGAGCAGACTGACAATTTGGAGATTTTGTGCAAAAGTAGATTTCTTTTTCTCTCCCTCATCTATCCAAATGAGGAAATACCATATACCTCTGTTGTTTTTTATAAAAAGAATTTTCGAATTTTCTAAATCTAATTTGCATCTTTAGATTTTTTTATATACATATGATATTTGGTATACTAAATACTGTATGAATAATTTTTCCAATTGAGCATTTTCCCAAACGTCAGACTTAGGTAATACTCCATCTCTACATGCAGTGGATCTTTCTTTTCTATATGTCGTGCTCCGCCTCAGGAGGCTTTTTCTTCACCTCTCTGCTCCTCTGCAATTAAGGCTGACAGGACATCTTGCTCGATTCCGCTGATGCCAGTACTTATCAAGACTGAGAGAGAGAGAGGGGGAGAGAGAGTTTAGTTACATTCGCCCATCAGTCAAGACCCCTTTCCGACCACCCACCCATTTCCATCCATGAGCAGTGCGGTGCAGTAAAGCTTAAAATTTGACTTGTATAATACTAAATACAACCAAAAATTTCGAAAACACGAAAAGCAGCGATTAAATATTTAACTCCAAAAGGGACTTCTGTAGCTGTGCAGAGCTTCGAATCAGTGAATCGTTTCTTTTTCTTTTCTTTTTTATTTGGATGAACAGGCTGAACGAACCGATTCACTAAAATTACTCTTTTGAGGCAGTATTGAATGAATGAATGAATCTCAATTAGGGTGTGAACATGGAATGGAACTGAATAATATTACACTAAATACAACAACAACAACAAAAGGAAAATATCGAGTTTATATCAAAAACATAAACAGCAGTTATTTCACTATAAAAGGGGACTTCTATGCAGACTTGAATCAGTCTCATCTGAAGGACAGTGCCTTTTTACAGTATAGTGTCCTCATCACTATACTGGGTCATTAGGACCCATACAGACCACAGGGTAAGCACCCCCTGCTGGCCTCCCTAATACCTCTTACAGCAGCAACCTTAGTTTTCCCCAGGAGGTCTCCCATCCAGGTACTGACCAGGCTCAACCCTACTTAGCGGGCAACCAGGCAAGAGCTGCAGGGTGATATGGCTGCTGGACTAATGATGTTAATAATAATAACATCAACAGTAATATTAAAGAGCACCTATTATGGTTTTTAAACGTGCCTAATTTTGTTTTAAAAGTCTCATACAATAGATTTACATATATCCAAGGTCAAAAAACACTTTAATTTGCTCATAATTTAAATTGCATCATTACCTTTTTTTCCCAGTGTCAAAAATGACTCCTTCAATGATCTGTTCTGAAGGATTCATTCTAAACTCCTCCTTTCAGAGAGCCTACTCTGCTCTGATTGGTCAGATGTCCCAGTCTGTTGTGATCGGTCTACCGCTTAGTGTAGTGTTTGAGGGCGGGTCAAAGCTGTTCGCGAGCAGCCAGTGAAGGCCAGAGGTGGGTTTTTTGTTTCCAAATTACGTCGGTTAGTACAAGAAGTACATCTGGAATTACTAACGACTCGTTTCAGGTGTTCAGAATCGGTTCTTTCTTTTGGGTGTCAATAACTCCATTTGTCGTGCACTTTGATTTTTGAAACTTTGCAGACTTTTGTTACATTCACAAACAGCTATATAACACTACATGAAAGGTAATATTTGAAAAACCATAATAGGTGCTCTTTAATAAGAATCATACGATTTGATAAGAATAAATCATAATAAGAATAAATATTTAAATGTGTAGTTTTGTGTATACTGAATGAGTAATAAGCATATATTATGTAAAATATGACATAATTTATATGAAAATATTACATGTACTCAATGTAATACATGTGGGCTTCTTCTGTAGGTTGAGTGTTTAATTTGTTCTCAGCAGTTGCCATATAATAACAACACATCCTCAATGTTGAGACATTTTAGAGCTAAACATGAGAACACATCTTCAGGAAGTGGACCAACTGCTACAAGCAACCAAGGTATAAGACTTCTGGTCAGTCATTTGTTTGTCTGTTGCAGTCTTTATAACAAGGTATCTTAAATAGTGGAAGAAGCTAAAATGTATACATTACATTTATGCATTTGGCAGACGCTTTTATCCAAAGCAACTTACAGTGCCCTGATTACAGGGACAATCCCCCTGGAGCAACCTGGAGTTAAGTGCCTTGCTCAATGACACAATGGTGGTGGCTGTGGGGATTGAACCAACAACCTTCTACTTACCAGTTCAGTGCTTTAGTCCACTACACTCCACCAAAACATTAATGTTTTAAAGGCTGTTATGTTTTACTGCGGTTATATTTTAAATACTTTACTGTATTGCAGGGATCGGAAAACAAATGATTGATAGGGCCTTGGCCAACATGATTATAAAAGATTACCAGCCATTTACAATTGTTGAAGATGCTGGCTTTTGGGAGTTTATTGGAATTTTAGACCCAAACTACATTATTCCATCCTGCCAGTCATTAAAGAAAATGGTTGAGGTTAAATACAAGGAGGCCAAAGAGAAGGCAAAGAAAAAGGTGAAAAAGGCCAAAGCTGTAAGCCTCACATCAGACATGTGGACATCTTTACATATGGATGCATATCTGGCAGTGACTTCATTTTATAAATGAAAAGGATCAGCTGTCCACAGTTTTACTGTGGTTGGGAAAATTGTCAAAAAGTCATACTTCCGAGAATATAGCTGAAGTGAAGACTTTGATGGAGGAGTGGGGCAGCTGATGCTGCTGCCAATATGGTAGCATGTGCCAGCGTCCTGCAGCTCCGCCACACAAACTGCATATCACATGCCCTAAACTTGGTTGTGAAAAAGGCTATAGAACAAACACCAGGACTTGAGGATATTAGAGTAAAGGCACGAAAGATTGTGGCATATTTCAAGTCCAGCACAACAGCAAGAGAAAGGCTATTGCTGTTACCAAATCAGATGGGCAAGCCAAATCACAAGTTCATTCAGGACGTGGATACTCATTGGAACAGCACGTATGCCATGTTAGAGCGCCTCTTTGCTCAGAGGGAGCCAGTAGGTGCTGCTTTGGTTACTCTGAAGACAAACCTCACACCTTTGACTTCAAAAGAGTACCAGACAGTAAATTAATGTCTTGGTGTACTGTGCCACTTCAGTGAGGCTTCCGTAGAATTGTCAGAGGAGAAGAGAGTGTCAGGGTTAAAGGTGATTCCTCTTATACGAATGGTGAGGCATGCAATCATCTCAAAGAGCTCACAGGTTGACGATGAGAGGGCTTTGCAATTGTGCAACAACCTCCTGAGGCTTCTCTACATATGAGACTATGAGTGTTATTACCCTGGCAACTCTGTTTGATCCACGTTTTAAAACTGTAGGCTTCTGCAGCAAGTCAGAAGCACAGACAGAATGAGTCGGCAACCATAAGAGCTGAGGCAGTCCAAAACACCCCATCCACATCCTCTCAAATCCCCTCATCACAACCAGAGCCAGCTACTCAGGCACTGATTGTGGTATTGTGTGTGTGTTTATTACATTTGGCATGGATCATGCATGTATTGCATAGAACCTGAATTCCATTAAACTTTTATTTTTATTATTCTATCCGGTTTTCAGGTAAAGGTCTGTGGGATCTACTGGACAGTTATGTTGTAGAAACCAGAAGGATGAAAAATGCGACTGTAGATGCCACAGTTGAGGTTCAACGGTACCTCAGTGGCCCACATATTACTGTACACGCACAGAAGATCCCCTGCATTTATGGGCTATTCAAAAGGCTGTCTATCCACATCTTCATCATTTGGTCCTGGAATTGTTATGCACACCTGCCTCCTCCATCCCATGTGAGAGAATATTCTCAAAGGCAGGGGAAGTAGTGAATAAAAAAAGAAATAGACTTAGCCCCTGCACTGTTTAACAAATCCTGTTCCTTAATAAAAAATCTTTAAAGTCTTCCATTTCCCACATAAGAAAATGTCAACTCCCCAGTCCACAAGCACTTCAACTGACCATTCCACAATAATCTTCATTTATTTTGATCATATATATGCCTACATGAGCCTTGCCTGTGAACTCATAGGTTTAGGACTAAGGCAAAACCTTATGTGAATAAAGTTAATTCGTCCCATTTATAAATTCTTTCATAAATTCATTCATAGACTCATTTATTCATACATTGTCTAAGTACTACATCAACAGTGACACATGACACATGAAAGACTAATTATTTGTATTGTCTTTATGGTTTTCAGAGTGCAAAGTGATTGATTTATTACATTAAACAAAAATGGCTGGGTTCCTCTGGGATGCAAAGGCAGCTTTTCAACCTTTTGACCACAAGATACCATTAGTGTGTTGAAAAGCTTTGAGTAATGAACCATTTCACGATACAGTTGAGGGGAAAGCCTCTGTGCTTTGCACAGCTTCATTTCACCATCACTACTAACAGAAGCCTACACAAAAGCATTTAAAGTATCATGCTATTATTATAGCATTATGACTTGATATGTGCCTGCATACAATTTGAATATGTGTGAGCATGTGTGCCACAGCACCAGGATCTGAATAGTTTTTTGAACCAGTTCATTGCAACAAACTGTTTGAAAGAACCGGTTCACGTAAATGAATTAGACTCCATCACAAACGCTTTGGAGATGTTTTCTAATGTAGTTGGGGCTCCAGGAAAGCTAGAAACTCTCCAGTTTTCTGTATGATAAGCGTGAAATTATGATATTTCTAATAGCGAATGTGAATCAATATGTTCAGCAGAAATTATTCTCATGTCAAACGCATGCTGAAAGAGTTGTATTGACTGACAGAAGATACATGAAAAGCTACTGGACAGCATCAGTTATTAACATCGCCTCTTGTAAACAGACATTTTATGAAATAGAAATAGTGTTTTTTATAAAGTCCATTATTGAGCCATTTGCACTTTGAGTTTGGAGTTTGAACTTTTCAGTAAGACTCAGTTTTATTTCCCACCAGGGATTTTAAACATTTATATGCCAGAGATGGAAATATCACAATAAAAGCAAAAGTACTGGCTGAATGGAGTAAAGAGAGGAACATATTTGTTTTGAGCAAGGAGCTGGTTTTGAATGTAAACAACATAGTCATAGTGCATGGTGAGTAAACAGTATGATACTGCCTCCTGGTGGCTGTAGTTGCATGTGTGTGATGTGTGTAAGGACAAATCTTTTTAAGCCTTGTGCGACCTTCGGGACATTTTGTCTTTTTCGTTTTTGTTTTTTCGATCATTTTGGCTGTGTTAATGCCAACAGCATACATTTTGCAAAAGGTGTGTATTTTGGGGGGAATTTTGATATTTCAACCTCAGTTCCTATAATACATCTATAATACACCTTGTACACAAAATAGTTACACTCAAGACCTTAAAGACAAAAATGTCCCCATTGAAACCCATTAAAACTGCAATATTTGATCCCAGTGCCATTAAAGCATAAAATCATGAATTCTATGGTATTATGCTTTCATTCAGGAGCCCTGGCTTCAGAATTTAAATGTTTAATATTTTCAACCAGATGGCACCATTTTTCTCATGTTTAGCCTGTGGAGCAAATACAAGCTTTTTTCCTGTTTTCTGTTTGCTGTATTATAGAGCATTGCAGGCCAACTGAATAAATGATGCAGCTAAAATTGTGTGGGTGTGTTGGTATGGATGTCAGAGTGTGTTTTGTATGTGTGTATTGAGAAATTTGTTTGTATGTGTGTGTGTAGAGAACAATAGTGGCATTATGTAAACAAACTGGCATTTAAAGTGTTAAAATCCTGAAAATGAATGAATATTTGGTAGTTATGATCAGGACTGATGTTGGTTAAAAAAAAAAAGTCAGTGAAAGTGGAAAATAATATTAATATATAATATTTTTATGGTAGTTTTTTGACGTGGACATTTTTGTCCTTCTTTAGGTCCTGAGTGTGAGTTTTTTTTTTTTTTTTATCTGACACTGCACAAAAAATAATAATGCATCAAAATCAATGTTGTTGCTAATCATTGACATATCCCAGCCTGCAATAATCCTTAGCATTATGTATATGGAAAATAAATAATTTTTAGTGTTTTTTTGTTTTTCAAAAAAACAACAGTGGCATTAAATAAACAAACTGGCATTTAAAGGGTTAAAATCCTGAAATTTTATGAATATTTGGTAGTTATGATCAGGACTGATGTTGGTTTAAAAAATTAACTAACTGAAAGTGGAAAATAATATTCATATATAATAATATTATAGCAGTATTTTGACGCGGACATTTTTGTCCTCTAAGGACCTTTTTATTGACGCACAAGGGTTAATATAAAGACAGAATGACATTTCAACAAAAACAATAATGTGGATTATTTACTGTATAACCTGAGATCTTACGTAGAAATGATTAGGGTTAACCTCCTCTCTGTAAGTCACAATGGAAAGATGGTCTGCTAAAAATGTAAATGTCAGTTAGCAGTTTGAATGAATGAATAAATCCATTAATTTCTTACACAATGGTAAATCAAAGTGCTTTACACAGACATGATAAAGAGAAGGAAAAATCATAAAAATAATCTAAGAACAAGAAATAAAAAATAAGAATATAAGCACTTTTGGAATAAATGACACCAGCTGACCGACCAGCTAAGCCAGCCACCTACGGAAGCCCTGAACCGCAAGGTGAAACAAAACATTCACTACAGGAAAAATGTTTAGGTGTCTTACTGCCTTCCTGAGCCTTTATCCTACTTTATCTTCTCGTGCAAAACTTTTTTTTCTCTCTGAAAAAAATCCAACAATCTCCAAATATAATAAAATCCAAAAATGCTATAAAAAAAATTGTAAGGTTTTTTCTCGATTAAGATTTGCAAAAAAAATATTGTTATTGTAGTATACGATAACTATAAATCTATAAATCAACAAATAAATTACCACAGACATTCTGTCACCTTAAAGGGATAGTTCACCCAAAAATGAAAAATCTCTCATTATTTATTCACCCTCATGCCATCCCAGACGTGTATGACTGTCTTTCTTCAGCAGAACACAAATAAAGATTTTAGAAGAATATCTCAGCTCTGTAGGTCCATACAATGCAAGTGAATGGGTACCAAAACTTTGAAGCTCCAAAAAGCACACAAAGGCAGCATAAAAGTAATCCATAAGACTCCAGTGGTTAAATCTATGTCTTCAGAAGTGATATGATAGGTGTTGGTGAGAAACAGATCAATATATAAGTCTGTTTTCCCATACATTCTCCTCCCTGCCCAGTAGGTATTGATATGCATGAAGAATGCAAATCGCCAAAAACAAAAGAAGAAAAATGTGAAAGTGGATCTGTTTCTCACCCATACCTCTCATATCACTTCTGAAGATATGAATTTAACTACTGGAGTCTTTATGTCTTTTTGGAGCTTCACATTTTTGGTCATCATTCACTTGCATTGTATGGACCTACAGAGCAGAAATATTTTTTAAAATCTTTGTTTTTGTTCAGTAGAAGAAAGAAAAGTCATACACATCTGGGATGGCATGAGGGTGAGTAAATGATGAGAGAATTTACATTTTTGGGTGAACTATCCTTTAAGAGTTCATACTTACTGATAGTGGCACCTGATGGCCAAGGTTGGTACCACATGCTAATTGTTAGCTAGCAAGAAAAAAAAATCTCATGTGTTTTCTCTTGAGGTGAAAAAAAAATCATATTATTTTAAATAGAAATAATTAGACATTTGACACCCTTTGACATTTTATCAACCTTAAAATTCCTTTAAACAAAGCAAAAAATACAGTAATTCAGTAATTTTCTTTGTCACATTAGAGGTAGTTCAGCTGTGTAAAACGCCCCAAGAGTTTTTCTTTTGCAAAATATCACTGACATTATAAAGAACCTCTTTAGAATCAAAGACAATTATTCCTTATGCTTAAAATAACAGTATTGGGTCAGTATACTTCAAACCAATGAGATGCATTTTTATGCAGTATAGGGTGATGATTGAAAGTGTCTGCTGACAGTTTGTGCGATGAATGTCTTTTTACTGCAGTTTTAAAGCTGTGCAAACATCTGTTTGATGGCATGAAAAAAGGGGCACCAACATGCAACATGTAAGTAATGACAATGAGAGAGAAAGAGGTGGAGATTGACATGTGTTCTTGAACAGGATTTTCCAACATGAAAACCTACAGTATGATCTAAATTATGTATTTGAAGTTCCTGAGATTTTAGCAGTGTTCTAACCTTTCAATTAATGTAAAAAACAATGTATTAAATAACTAGTTTTGTATATAAGATTAGAGTCAAGTATTATATTTTGATTTCTTTCATTTTACACATTTAATTTGTTTTTTAATTATGTTTTTTTTTTTTTTTTTATTTATTTATTTTTTTTTTTTGTGTGACAGTTTATTTATTCCAATGATCGGTTATTATTGCTGTAGAAATCAAACAATAATGAAAATATCAGTTCTGCATATCAGCTTTCGGACTTTAAAAAATTTCTACAATACTTTTGAAATTACTCAAATGTTTATGTTACAGTTAGATAAAAGTGTAGCATTTTAAGTTTAAAAGGTATACATTTCCCAAAACAAAGATGAAACAATTTATTTAATTTGCAACAATTTATTTATTCCAATGCTTAGTTATTATAACTGCAGAAATCGAACAATAATAAAACAAAAATAAGCTCTGCTTAACGGCTTGAGGACCCTTAAATACATTTTTAAAAATCTATATTGTCAAAATACTAATAATAATAGTAATAATATTGGACAACCATTAGATTTTATTTATGTTAATTTATGTTAATCCCTATTTAAGGTGCTCTCTGTAAAAACTGTATTTATGCTGTGCTGCCACTTAGCGGTGTAGATGCAGCATCAAACAAAACCATAAATTCATAGTTAACGATTTCATCATAACAATAATCTATTTGCAGTTGGACAATATTAATTTGTTAGGCGAGTGAAAGCGTCCAATTACAGAAGATTATCAAGATTAATATAACTCGGCTGGTCATATGATCTCAACATGGTGGCACCATATGTAGAAGAAAGGAGCTTTTTCTCTTAGAGTGATGACTATGTGAGTATACATAATATTTAAAGATATTTTTCAAAAATACTATTCTACTATTATTATTTATTTTTGTTGAGAAGTTTAGCAATTAGCAAAGAATAAGCACACCTTTAAGTCTAAACAGAGGGACATTTATCTGCACCTTTTTATCATACCAAACATACAAGAATTGATATTTGACATTTTGTCAATGGTGGTGAAAGGTTGCTCTCTCTCTCTCTCACACACACACACACACACACACACACACACTCTCTCTCTCTCTCTCTCTCTCTCTCTCTCTCTCTCTCTCACTCACTCACTCACCACACACACACACACACACACACACACACACACACACACACACACACACACAGTCCCTTTCAAAACTACAGCTACTTTAAACTGCTGTTTACATTGACTGAAAACTCAAAATATGTCTCACTACTGCCACCTTCTGATCATCCACTGTTTCACATCTATAAGTGAACCAGGTGTTTCTGTGAGTGAGATTTTCTGTACGGATTGACAGATTTGGAGACAGTAGGTGTTTATTCGTGTGTGTGTGTGTGTGTGTGTGTGTGTGCGCGCTGCTTGGCCACGCTTTCTTCACCTGCGGGAAACCGCTAAAAATTCCCTGGCTCTGTCTGGTGAACTTTAACAGCCCTATACAGAAGCACAGCCAAACTTCTCCCTGATCTCGATGAGGGACCACACACCCAGATCAATGCCATAATGTCAAGAAAGACTGATTGGCAGGAAGTGGAGGCAGATGTCTCTCATGGCTACACATCGATGCAATGCTAAGCGACATAACTCTTCCCTCTGTGTGATGAGGAGAATGCTGTGACGATCCAGGCGCAGTAAATCTGCCACAACATCGGTATTCCTCACCCATCTGTGTGAACTTGAACAGATACACATGAGCAAAACATCAAGATCATGGCCTGAAAACTTGTTAACAACCCCCTTTGAACAAACCAGCCTAAGTTGGTTTGCTGGTCTTTGCTGGTTTAATCTGGTTTCCCAGCCTGGCCAAGCAGGAGCTCAGCCAGTTTTGGTGCCCAAAACCCTTAGAAAACTAGCCAACAGACCTGCTTGTCCAGGTTGGGAGACCAGCTAAGATTAGTAAACCATCTTAAACTGGTTTACAAGTTCTGATAAGAAGTAGCATCCAATAAGCAAAAGTGCTCCTCTGCACCGACATCTTTCTTAATTCAGAACAGATGCAACTGGCAGACATTTGAATGGTGACCAATGCTGTGTTTATTAGCAGGGTGTGATCAGGAAAGAGAAATAACATTAGTAAGAAGAATTGTATCCAGACTAAGGCTAACAGAATGTGTTGATCTGATTCCCTCTGAGCAATTTTCCGTCACTCAACAAGCAGGAATTCCAGGATGAGAGTTCTCTTCTCTACAAAAACAAATCTGACAAGCCAACGTCAGAGTCCCTGCTGAAGAGACTTGCTTAGACCACTCGAGAATTTCCATGATGGTTCAGGCTGGTTTTTGTTGGTTTGGTGCTGATGGACAAGAATAATCTAGATATCTGGCAGTAAAACTTGGTTTTTGCCACTGGTCAACCAACATGCTGGCCAAAATCACTCATTGAGCACTTTATTAGGAACATTTGTACACCTTCATATTCACGTGATTATCTAATCAGCCAATTGTGTGGCAGCAGTGCAATGCATTAAATCATGCAGATATGGGTTAGGAGCTTTAGTTAATGTTCACATCAACCATCAGAATGGGGTAAATAATTTGATCTCAGTGATTTCGACCATGGCATGATTGTTGGTGCCAGATGGGCGGGTTTGAGTATTTCTTTAACTGCTGATCTCCTGGGATTTTCATGCACAACAGTCTCTAGAGTTTACATAGAATGGTGCCAAAAACAAAAAACATCCAGTGAGCGGCTGTTCTGTGGACAGAAACACATTGTTAATGAGAGAGGTCAACGGAGAATGGCCAGACTTGTTTGAGCTGACAGAAAGTCTACGGTAACTCAGATAACCACTCTGTACAATTATAGTGAGCAGAATAGCATCTCAAAATGCACAACACATTGAACCTTGAGGCGGATGGGCTACAAAAGCAGAAGACCACGTCTTGCACTTTATTCAAACTATAGTGTTCCTAATAAAGTGCGCAGTGAGTGTATTGTGTTAGTGTTAGACATATTACCAAGCGAAAGACAAATTTGCTCCAAAAATACCATAAAGTTTGCATCAATGCATGACCTTTGTCGTCAACAATGTTGATTTAGGAAGCATTTTCGTGTAAAAAGTTGACAAGCCTATTCATTTTGCTACTGTAAATATGCACGATTACATGTATAGTTGCGTTTCATTATTTGCTCTTAGCATTGTTTTTCTCTGCTGTCCACAACCCCTATCAGAAGATTCCTGCGACCTACTAGTTGAGGACCACTGTTTTTGGTTTCAAGGTTGTGCAATGTCATCAATATGATGTGGAGATCTTCAAAAGTGAAGAACTGGTATATGAGAAAAGTCCAAAAGCAATGTCTGCATCGTTAATCTGCCTAAGGATAAACTATAGATCTGGCGGTTGAGTTGCCTTAGACATCAGACAGTCTTATCCTCAAGTTCCACTATCTGTGCTGACCTTCAGAATTAACAATTACAGTTGACATCAAACAGTTTTGAATCATCTGGATCAGCAAGTTCTGCTACTGATTATGAGACAGGTGAAGGGTTAGGGTAAGGGTTAGTCAGGTGGAGGGGCAAGTCCAAAGTTTAAGAAATCAACCAAGTAAGAAAGAAGACAGGAAGATGTACAGGCTGAAGGTTGTTGGGCTCTTTGGAGAGATTACAGTGATGGAGTAAGTGAGAGAAATAAATGTAGCGTCAAATTGATGCAAAAAATGTTGTTGAAAATGTGAAGGTCGAATTTTGAGCAGAGGGAGAAGCATTGCACGAGGATGAGAGAAAAAAGGGAGTCATGACATGACTGACAGGGAGAGAGGAAGGTGACTGGGAGAGAGTTTGATAGACAGATACACAGAGTGAGGTGAAGAAAGGAACGGAGAGAGACACTGATGGGTTCAGAAAGAGGGTGCTGAACTGGAAGTAAACAAGAATTGTTTAGGCGAACATTTGTAGAACTTCTGATTTTTTTTTTTGCCTGTGCAGAACTCAACACCACGATGCTAGGGTGTTGTGGGTGGATGCCAGAATGTTTCTGTGCAGTTGCTAAGGTGTTCATTAGCACATTTTTAGGTCCTTGCGAAGGAGTGGTTTTTAGCACGTTGCTAGGGTGTTCTGGTTGGTTCTATGATATTATGGTCCCTAGATATGGCTTGGATATAGTCCATGTAAGGATTTTTTGGTCACCAGGTGAAAATTGTTAGTCTGATCACTTTGGAAAAATAGCTGAATGCTTAGAAAACACATGTTAATAGTACACCTACATAGCACACATGGTGCATGGTGACAAAGGAGCCGTTCACACGGAACGTGTGACATCTGCATTATGTTTTAGTTGTTGATAAGTGTCATGCACTAGATGGATATCTTTGACCATTATACCACCTCCTGGTGGGGTTTGTTCAGTGTCTAAGATCCCTTACAAAAAACAAGTGTTGCTGCAAACTTGCCGCAAATTCGCCACTCATTATTTTCATATGCAAATGAGCTTCACGGCAAACTCTTGATGTTGCAAAAAGTTTGCTGCAGGTTCACCACTACTGGTGAAGAGCTGCAAACTTCTGGCAAACATTTGCTGTGAATCGCAAGCTCATTTGCATGTGATGATAATGAGTGAGAAATTTGCAGCAAGTTTGTCAGAACTCTAGATTTTTTGTGTGGGATGCCATGTAAAGGCTTAGGTATACTTAGTTTTTTTGTCCTGCACATGGTCGAGTGCTCAGCCTCTTTTGAACGTGAGCCCATACAGATGCGCTTGTTGCATGTGCTCTTTACCTGTTTTGTAGGCATGTTAGAAAATATCGATATATTGTTTACTGATCAGCCCAATTTGCGTGCTTTCCAACTCACTCAGTTGGGCTTGTTTAATGTCTAGCGTAATAGCATTGGGAGACCACAAGGGGGTGATATAACATTTACTGAGCCAGGTCACAAGGCACAGGTATCACAACAAAGGACAGGTATTTTAGAGGTCCTTATATAGGATGCATACACACAAAAGTTACTAAGGTTATTGTACTTCAAGATGAAAGTAACATTGATGAGTTTGCAGGTTAGTGCATGAAACTGTGCAAACTGAATGATTAGAAATTATTATGCAATTTCTCTGTATGTATCTGTATGTTTTATTCAAGCTGTCAAACCACAAAAAGACATACTTGTAACTGAAAATACATTATGTAGGCTTTATGAAAGATGCATATAAACAATATATCAATCACTGATGGCTAGAGTATATAATCTTTGTCCTTTGATAATGATTTGGATCAAATTGAATGATAAATTATGTGAGTTATGCTCCGTGGCCCTGCAGATTTTTGAGCAGACTCTGAAGACAGGAAGCACACACTGTGTATGAACCTTCAAATAAAATAAAAGTTTCGAATTTTAGAATGCACCACGTCGACCACCAGACACATCCGCTGTGCGACCCAAATATGTTTGAAAAGACTAAGACTTTTGTGCAATGGGTAGCCCAATTTATATCTGAAAAAATCCTGATATACTGTATATCGATAATAATCAGGAAAATCTTACAATTATCGATGCATGAAAATGGCATCGATCCCAAGCCTACTGGTTTGTGATGCTCTATTAATACAGTCAATGCCAGCCACATGCAACGTGCAAAGAAGCAGACTATTCTGTTGTAGACACGTGGATCCGTGTCTTTGCACATTGCATGTCTGCATGTACTGTGCTGGTGCACAGTGCAAGCGGCATGCGGAAAACCTAAGTATACCTCGTTACAGCCGTTTAGGCCAAACGCACTCTAAATCGAACTGAACGCATGTGTTTCGAGACATGTTTTTAACAGCTGAAGTTCTTTTTAAACTGACCCAGCATCTCAAAAATTGTGACACTCCTGCGCGAGACATTGAATAAATACTGAGATGCGTCTTAGCAGTCAAAGATGTCCATCTACCACGTGTTTACATCGAGAGTTAGAAATCGAGAGTTCTGGCAAACTTGCTGCTAACTTGCTGCAGATTTGCCGATGCAAATGCGCTTTGCAGCAAACACCTCATTGTGGCCAAAGGTTTGTTGCAGGTTCACCACTACCAGTGAAGAGCTGCAAACTTCTGGCAAACATTTGTGGCATTTGCATGTGATAATGAGTGGGAAATTTGTGGCAAGTTTTTCAGAACTCTAGATTTTTTGTAAGGGTAGGAAAACTATTGAAAAAGAGAGCAGACAGATGCAAAAACGTCTTTGGTGCGAACGGTTCATAATAGTTCAATATTTGATTCGCAGCACAGCAGATCAATGTCAATTTTAAAACATTTGACCAGTTAGATGGATTTGGGTGCAGGATAAGCATATTTGCATATGGACAAGCGTGTAAAGTGTTTGGGAGTTAATTTGCCTAAAAACGTGTATTTTGTTCAGTTCTTTTGTGCTCTGTTTAACTTTAGTCCTGTGTGAAACGACTCCTTGTAGTACAGAAGTTTGATACTCAAGGATAACCAAGAATAAAACACCATGCTTTATTGGCCTCTCTCTTTCTCTCTCTCTATCTGTCTATTTAATGCAAGAAATGACAAGCTGGCTAATTAACACAGCTGTTTGTCGAATTGAATCCTTCTTCATCGAATACCATCTTTTTTCCGTATTACTCAAGCAAGCCATTTTTGTTATCAAACTAAAATTTTATTACTTTAAACAGATCTTCAATTGCATAAGTGAACAGCAACCCATCTGTTGTTCACACATATTCACAATATTGCAAGACCCAGTGACGCTTCTATTTTGAGTAAACTCTCATTGTTGATATGTGGGAATGTGTGTGCGAGTCCAGCAAGCTGCTTTCATTGTGCTTTTGGACGCCAGATAAAGGGATCAGAGTTCTTTACTGGAACACCTTCAAACATACACACACCTCACATTTTGGTCCAAACAATTGTTCTGACCCTCTTTCATCTCTCTCTCTCTCTCTCTCTCTCTCTCTCTCTCTCTCTCTCTCTCGCTCTTGCTCTGGGGTCTTTGAGGCCCCTGGCTTGCAATGTGATGCGTATTTCTTCAACTATGGCCACTTTTGACCCTATGAACTGCTAGAAAATATAACTTTTTTTTACACTCTTGTTAGTTTATTTATTTTGACTATTTACAATGTTTAACAGTGGCTATACAGTGCTGTGATAAAAGCACAGTACCCCCATCCTGATTTCTTCTGTTTTTATGTATATCTTATACTAAATTGTTTCAAAAATTAAAACAAAATCTAACATAAAACAAAGGTAATCTGAATAAAAACAAAATACAGTTTTTAAATGATAATGTTATTTATTGAAGCAAAAAAGTTATCCAATACCAAATGGGCCTGTGTGAAAAAGTATTTCCCCCCTTAGTTTCTAAATCCCCAAATCTATGAAACTGCATTCATTATGGCGTTCAGCTGGACTAAACTCACCCAGACATGATTACTGCCAGCCATGTTCAATCAAATCAACACCTAATTAAAACTTTTTTCAGTAGCATGAAGTTGGCTAAAAGGTCTTATCCAGTAGCACACTATGCCAAGGTCGAAAGAAATTCCAGAAATGATGAGGAAAATGGTGAATGAAACACATCAGTCTGCGAAGTGTTACAAAGCTATTTCAAAGGCTCTAGGACTCAAATGAACTACAATGAGAGCCATTATCTCCAAATGGAGAAAACTTGGCACAGTAGTGAACCTTCCTAGAAGTGGCCGACCTTCCTAAATTCCTCCAAGAGTACAGCGATGACTCATCCAGGAGGTCACAAAAAAGCCAAGGACAACATCCAAGGAACTACAGTCCACTCTTGCATCAATAAAGGTCACTGTTTATGACTCCACTATCAGAAAGACACTGGCCAAAAATGACATGCCCGGAAGAGCGGTGAGGCGAAAACCACTGCTAACCCAGAAGAACATTAAGGCTTGTCTGAATTTTGCCAAAACACACCTTGATGATCCCCATTCCTTTTGTTCTGTGGACTGATGAGTCGAAAGTTGAACTGTTTGGAAGACAGGGGTCCCGTTACATCTGGCGTAAATCAAACACAGATTTCCACACAAAAAACATCATACCTACAGTCAAGCATGGTGGTGGTAGTGTGATGGTGTGGGGATGCTTTGCTGCTTCAGGGCCAGGGCAGCTTGCAATAATTGAGGGAAACATGAATTCTGCTCTCTACCAGAAAATCCTAAAGGAGAATGTCCGGTCATCAGTCCATGAGTTGAAGCTCAAGCGCAACTGGATTATGCAGCAAGAAAAATTATCCAAAGCATAGGAGTAAGTCCACCTCTGAATGGCTCAAAAGAAGCTAAATTAAAGTTTTGGAGTGGCCTAGTCAAAGTCCTGACTTGAACTCAATTGAGATGCTGTGGCAGGACCTAAACGGACAGTTCATGCTCGAAAACCCTCCAATGTGGCTGAACTAAAGCAGTTCTGCTAAGAAGAGTGGGCCAAAATTCCACCACAGTGTTGTGAAAGACTGATCTCCAGTCATTGGAAGCGTTTGGTTGCAGTTGTTGCTGCTAAAGGGGGCACAACCAGCTATTAAGTTTAAGAGGGCAGTTCTTTTTTCACATGGGTGATATAGGTGTCGGATAACTTTTTTGCTGATATTTGAAAACTGTATTTTGTGTTTACTTAGGTTGCCTTTGTTTTATGTTATATCTCGTTAGAAGATCTAACACAATTTAGTATGAAAAATACACAAAAATAGAAGAAATCAGGATACTTTTTCACATCACTGTACAGTACATCCAGTGAAAGAGAATTGTTATTTTTTCTTTACACACCAGAGTATAATTTCCGTCATATGCTCTATTGTCTTTAACAGCATTCTGTGGTAGAAAAGATGGTGGAAATTACATTTATAACATATGGAGTTAATTAACAGAGGTTCGGAAAGAGCATGTTAATTTTAATCTGACAAATCACAGCCCACGAGCAGGAGTATATAAGCTGCTGCTTACCTGCTTCCTGTGACAACTCTCCTGACATCCCACCTCCACCCCATCTCCACCTATTCTCTAGATTCATTATCTAAATAAGTAAAGTCCGGGTGGGTAATCAGGACTCGAATCGAGTCTCGAGCTCCGAGCCCTCCAGTATACGGACAGCAAGCCAAATACCTTTACTGCTTCAACACAAGATTACATTAACATACGAACTACGGATTTTATGTTATAAAATGTCCAAAAATGGTTGGAAAATGAATATCATTTTCACAGAAAATATTAAAACGATTTGTTTATTTCACTCTATGTTGAGAGCATTGTAGTTTTAACATGATAATTCATAATTTTATAATGGATTTTTATAGTTTGAAGGTATGGACATTAGAATGAAAGTCAGGGACAAGGCTAAAACAAAAACATTTATACATAAAAGGCATTTGAAATGAAGCAAAATAAATGAAGGCATGGTTAAAAGTTTCCAAGACCGTTTTAAAAGTGCCCAAAGTTTAAGAAACATCAGATTTGGTTTTGTTTTGCTGAATTCAACAGTAACTCCTCCCTTGAGTCTATCAGGTGGCATGCAGTGCAATGCAAGCTGAAGCGATTTCTTTGTTCCTGGTAAAGGATGATCAATCAGACTGATCTAGAGCCAGTACCATTTCTCTCAAAAGCGTCATTGAAACCCTTACAAAACAAACACTACGCAGGTCTTAGTTCTGTAGGAAAATCCACCTTTGACTGACATTTTACCTCTGTCTTGTCTAAAATTAGACTTACAAACATTACATTTGAGATGTTTGTATTCACTGGTGATGGGTTTTTGATGAAAATCATATGTTTTGAGTTTAACAACAGATAACTCATGTGTGACATCTTAAATGCACAGAAAATATCTCTAAGCTTTTATCCGAACAGCATGGAGTCAAAATACGGCTATTATGAGTCATGTTTTTGAGGTTTTAACAGTAGGTTTTGATTTATGCTGTTATTCAGTCTGTGCACATGGGTTGTTCAGGGCGTTACATTGTATGTTTGTCTCAGGTAAGAATAGCTGGTGAAAAAACACGGATATTAAAGAAGAAAGCATTTTGCACACCTGCAGAAACTAGTTACTGCTTTCATCGACATATTCAAGAAATGTTTGTAGACAGGACGGTTTTCATTATTGGGTTACAGTAATAAGAATTAGATTTATTTTTTGTAATGAGTATTTTTGGTGAAAATGTTCTTGTCATTCTTTCTTGTGTCTTATGTTGGCTTGACAAAAGCCACATCCACACTAATACGTTTAATTTGAAACGTACTGATTTTGCAATGTTCATGCTTCTCATCCACACTGGAATGGCGTTTTCCTCCATCGAAAACAAAGCATTTCAAATATGCTCTCCATTACCACATACTTTACGTTAGGAAACTGAAAACTGAGCTTTCAAATCTAAAACAGATTACTGTGGATGTTGCTAAAGCCAAAATGTTGTTATTGTACAGACTTGGTTTAGTGGTTTTCAAAATCCCTAAACCAAGACCAAACTTTCTGACTGTAACTTGTCCTAGAGCTTTCAAGATACATCCACCAAGTTTGGCACAGTCATTCAGCCTGTTCTGACTCGGTTTGCTTTGACTTTTCGAACTGATTGGAATTACGGTTTCCTCGTAGCAGATGATCAAATCAAAGAAAACCCCATAGACTTGCATTGACAAAATATTCAAATGAGTCAAGACTCTTTAATCTATCTATATGTCTGTCTGTCTGTTACTCTTATTTTTAAAGTACCATAAGTGAGACTTTTTTCTGTCACTTTTCTCTTAAAACATAAAACAATCATGCCAAAAGTAGGGAACAACTGGGCTTTAGGTTTCCTGGGGTAAAAGCTACTTTTCCTCAAAACAGAAGAAGATTTTGGTCACACATTATACATATATACAGTGACATTTATTTGTTTTCACATATCCCAGCCAAGCTGGGGTCAGAGATGATGTGGTGCCCCTGGAGCAGATAGGATCAAGGGCCTTGCTCAAGGGCCCAACAGTGGCATCTTGGCAGTACTGGGGCTTGAACCCCTGACCTTCTAGTCAGTAACCCAGAGCCTTAACCACTGAGCCACCACTGCCCCTAACACTAAGGAACTACAAAAACTACAAATTTTTCCTGATCCATGAGGTCATCACGTCCAATGTCTAAAGGTTAATTTTGAGTTATTTGATCTAGCATTTAATATTTTTTTTAAATGTTGCAAGGTGGGGTCCCCTTGACTGATCCAATCACAATGGAGTTTCATTTGTTTATTATGTACTTGACATGTTATAAAAGGCCAAATGTAATTTAAATTCATATGAAATGAAGCACCCTTTTCTAAAGGGGTTATTTTGAATAGGCATTATCTTAATTTTTTACTCCAAAACATCTTGCTGTCTCAAAAGTATTTGCATTAGTTGACAAATTTTACCCTATAACTATTGCCCTTGTATTGACACTATATCACTATAACAAAACCTTTTTGCCACCTACCGTTATTATTTTTTTTCATACAAACTATGTTGCTCCATCAATATTTAATAAAAAGAAATGTATTTTCTCAATCTTGATACTACAGGTTGACTGATATATCTGTTTTACCCATTAATTTGGTGCCGATAGTTGCTTTTTGGAACTATCGATGATTAACAAAATTCTGTGGCGATAGTTGCCGATAGTTTTTTCATCATTTTAAAATTAGAATCCTGGTGTGTTTCGGGCTTGTTTATACTTAAAAGTCCCGCGTTATGCACCAAATCGTAATTTATTGGGAGGTTATTATTAGTATTTTGGTTGAACAATAAACAGCATCTGGGATTTTATTCATTTTAGACTCTTTGTCTTTGCCCGCCATAGTAAAGAAAATAAAATGACATTCTATCTATAAATCGATTTTAAAACCTGTCGGCCAATTAATCGTTTATCTGCCTTTCCCACCACCTTAGTTATCAGCATCAGCAAAATTCACTATCAGTCAACCTCTACTTGATACACTTTGCAATCAGAAAAAAAACATATTCTTTAGCCCCATTGTACCATACATTGAAACAGAAAATTGAAAGAAGAGTTTTACAGTGGCACAGGTGTAAATGAACAAATGGACTATCACCGGTGTAGCTTTTTAACTGACTAGGGCTCAGTTATTGTCAAAGGCCACCAAGAGAGTGGAGGCCCAATTCAATAAATGTCAGATTTGATCTGTCAAATGGTGTGAGGAACTGTGTCGGCTTCAGTTGGTAGCCTGAATCAGCCTGTCTGAAATGGATGTGTAGGGCAACGAAGATGACAATATTGTTACCCTCAGTAAGGACCATTCACTTTTGCTGTGTTATCTTTTCTGCCTTCATTTTCTTAATAAGCAGGACTTCCTGTTTTCCTTTCCCTTTTTATACCCACTTTCTCTGGTAGGTTGTCAGCCATAAATTCCAAATTTTTTGCTTCTATAAGTCTCTGAAACAGATTAAAAGTTTAGGAGACTTCCGAAAAGACCAAAAAAACTTAGAATGTTTGATCATAAAACAGTGATTTAGTCAAGGCACTTTTTTCCAAACTGTCTTAATGGAGGACATTAATATGGGCAATGATTTACTGGTGCATAATTGCGACCCTAATCCATTATATCCAAACACTTTTTGGAAACAGGATCTTAAATAAGTCAGCACCTCTCCATTCCTAATCATTTTATAAAACCCTTTCAGCTCCAAGCCAGTGTTGCGACATGGCACAAAGGTAGAGAGAATTAGAGATGGAAAGAGGAAAACAATAGTAAGGATGATAGGGCAGGGAATGATAATGGAGGTTTCCAGGTATTATCAGGGATGGAACAAAGCTGGCATGATCATTTAAAATGGAAAAGAGGATTTGAGTTAAGGATGTGCTAGTCTCGCCTTGCCAGACTTTTGAATATCAGCAAAGTCTGGTCAACTTTACAGTTTTATCCTGGCCAAGAACTGCCAACTTACATATAAAGTGATGAACCACAGTTCACTTGGTTGTACTTTTAATGGACATATAGGGGCAGTTATATCTAAAATCTGATAAAATCCTGAGAACAAAAAAGTGGACTATACAGGTATGATCAAACATATATTGTTTACTTCCTACTAAGTGTCTTAAAACTGATTCATATTTTGTATTTTTGAAAGATTCAATGACATGAACCTTTAACCTCTCTTGAAACTTTGACATCCAGCGACTAGTTCTTCCATGGAAATGTTCATTTGTCAGAAGTTTGTCATTTTGAGAAACTGCTTGCTGCTTTTACAGTATGTGCAATATGCATCTGATGGTCTCTGATCTGTCTTTGTTCAATATATAAGCTTGTCATCTGAGGCTGAGACGTGATGTGTCGTGAGGCCGTAGGGGAGAAATGCAAGGGTTTGAGAAAGTGGCATTCTGTCAACTCACCAAAAGTTGAGGAAATTTTAACACTGGCTGCAACCCATGTTGACATAGGCATCTGTTGACCAAGAAAAATCCTTTCGGATATCCAGTTCAACATGGGGGAAAATTCAAGGGTTTACGAAAGTGGCACTCTGTCAATTGACCAAAAGTTGAGGAAATTTTAACATTGGCTGCAACCCATGTTGACACAGGCATCTGTTGACAAAGAAAAGTGCTTTTGGATATCCAGTTCAAAATGGGGAGAAACGGAAGGCTTTACAAAAGTGGTGCTTTATCAATCAACCAAAAGTTGAGGAAATTTTCACATTGGCTGCAACCCATGTTGACCTAGGCGTCCGCTGACCAAGAAACGTGCTTTCCGATATCCAGTTGGACATTGGGGGAAAATGCAAGGGTGCAAGAAAAAGCAAGTGGCACTCTGTCAATCAATTAAATTTGAGGAAATTTGAAGGTTGGATGCAACCCACATTGATGAATGTATCAATTGACCAATAAACGTGCATTCAGAAATCCAATTTGGCATGGGGGACTCCTTTTACACTAAAATGGACAATTAATCCAATTAAAATCGTGACATGTCCTAGTGTTGTTTATTAAACCGCTGAAGGTTGCAATCTTAGTGTAGATGGGTGCCGTACCATAAATCCAACCACTCATACTCTGGAAACTTCACAGACATTGAGAATCATTCACGTTGTTTGAGATGACAAAGCAGAGCACTAATCCACTGTGAACCATGCAGCACATGTAAACTATATATTTATATAATTAAATCACAGCATTTGCGCTTTAATCTCAACTCAAATTTATTTATATAGCATTTAAAACAACAGAGTTGACCAAAGTACTTCACAGTAATAAAACTGAAAACATAACATTTCAAAATTACCACATACACAAACACCAGTAATCTAAAATACAAACACTCCAAAACTGTGTCCTACATTTCATTATTTGTCAGACTCAAAGGACAGTGTAAACAGATGAGATTTCACTGGGCTGTGTCAACTGTTTATCCGGAAAAGTGAAGCTTCCAGCAAAAAACACACGTCATAATAAAAGCACGATTTAAAATAAAAGCTAGATGCTTGAAATTGAAGAAATTAAATATATTTTTTAATATATATATATATATATATATATATATATATATATATATATATATATATAAAAACTGTATAGTAAAATGTAATATTCTCTGTAATAATAATAATAATAACAATAATAATTAATCAATTTATCACAAGCAAGGCAGCTGTTGAATAAAAATTTGGAAAAAAAAAAAAAAATACAAAGACAATGAAATTTCACAGGTATCGTTACCGACTACTGACATTTTGGTACCGTGACAACACTATGAGCAGGTGTGTTGGATGCTTTGTAAAGGGTGCCAGAAAGGACAGAAAGTTGGTCAACTTTCCAGTGAAAATAAATCTTAAACTTTTGCGCTAATGACGCTGTGGAAATGCATGGAGGAAGCCAGCAGTCACCGCCGCCAAATCAAAAAGGCCCTGCGTGAAATGGGGAGCATGAATTCGCTCTCACCCTCGCACGTTCTGTCAAGTCAATTGAAGAGGCAAGAATCAAAGCTGACCTTGGTACAAGAAGTTGGATGGTTTTGAGAGAAGCAATAAAGCACATTTGGCAGAAAAAGGAGATTGACGGCTCTAATTGTGGAAGTAAAGAGGGCCCAATGTCTCAAGAACCATGCACAGTGTGTGCTCGAAGCCCTGAAAACAAGAAATGATCACATAATTGCGTGTAATGGATTGGCAACTTTGCTGCCACACAAAATAACATGCATTTTCAAATCAATTTAAATGTCTTTTGAGTTCAACAAAAGAAAGTAAGTCATATGAGTTTGGAACGATATGAGGGTAAAAATGTAATTTTTAATTTTCTTTTGTTCCTTTAAAACAGTCCTCTCACACACAAGAACATGCAGACCCATTCAAACTCACTTAATCTTTCAACTTCTCGCTGCTTTGAGGTTGGTTTCTTAAGGTTCACTGAGGGCATTCTGGAGTCCAACAGGCCTGAGAGGTCTCTCCTAACAGCTCGAAGAATTTCGGCCTGACTCAGGCAAATATGTGATTCACAGTTGTTGGCCACTGACAGAGAGAGAAGGATGACTCAGTCCATGGGAAATGGACGAATGGTTTCTGTGGTGGTTTGGCGACTAAAATGGGACAGAGTGAGTAGAGGAGTCAATATGAATGAGAAACAGGGTATACTGTTTATATAATTTATCTGCTCCATCTTTTTGAGTCACTTTGACTCAGAAATGCATTTTTAAGTTTTATGCATTAAAATAAAATCAAAATGTAAGCTTTCTAACGATATAGTTGTTAAGTTTTTTTACTCCAAACTAAGGCTGGGCAATATATCAAATATTCACTATATAATAGCAATGATTTTGCAAACAATATAAAATTAAGCAATATCTTGGAGATCGCGATAATTTTAATATGCTTTTTATTTGGCGATTACATTTTATAAAGAGAATATGTAGACAGATTTCATGATCCTTCAGTGCTGTACAATTAATCGAAATAACATCAAAATGGCGATATGACCATATGTGATTATTACACTGCAAAGACTGCAATTAAATACAGATTCAGAATAATCGGGTCACACGCTGTTCTGTGCACATGCAGGGTTTATGTTTTTAGCACTTTCAGAGCAGCTCACATGCATTGTGAAAGAAATATATATTTGCAGGTTCAAGCATTCACGAAATTCCAAATATTAGTAACCGCTACAAGTTATTACTAGGAATGTGCAGAATGACTAATTTCACTGATGTTTAAACTAAAATTTTGAAGTCGACTAGTCTAAAAAGAAACCAACCTTCAGAAAACAGTAAAAACAAATGTGTTTATGTGAACCATTAAAATACTTATTCTATTCCAAATCCGACGCTAAACTCCACGGAAAAGGGGCATTTATCTGCGACGTGCTTGCCTTGCATTATGATCATTGTACATTAAATATAGAAAATGACACGCATTCACTGAATCAATGTTAGCGAATATTTAACAGGCATATTTATTGAAAAAAATTGAATGAATAGTGCAGGACCAATAGAGCAACCCAGCCTGTTCTAAGCGGAATTCACCACGTAAAATTTACTTAACACAGTCAGGACATTGTTGAAAATAATTAACAGGTAGGCTAAGCCAAATCTATGAGAGAAAACAAATGCGCTTAAAAGTTGTGTGTATTTCACGACGTGCAGTCGTGCATTAGCCATTGATCTAATATGACAGCTGTTCGGTAAAGAACGTTAACCAATAACAGTTACAATGTAAAAAAAAAAAGTACCTATAGAATAGAAAAAAATAGGCCTGTGATGTAGCTTACAATAAACTTAATGTATTCTAAACATGACATGCACACAGAATAAAAGATAGTTTTTTATTAAGCAATCGACACCTCGTTGAAAATAGCCTTCATCCCTAATCAGCAGATTTAAAAAATGGCATACCTAGCCTTCAACAAATAATTTTTCTAGGCTACTTACTCAAAAGCATAAATTCTTTGATGAGCAAAATTAACACATCGACATTGTCTGAAACCCGGGAAGGAGGAGGGATGCGCCGTAGTAGAGTTCTCGCCACTACCATCCACCCCAACGGATGACAGCCGGCCATCCACTGGGGTACAGAGGAGCCCGGCCGCCTGAGAGCGGAGGAACAGAGCCGACCGCGAGGGGAGGAGGGGCTCCTAGCCGACCACCTGGTGCGGTCAGGGCTGCTGCCAGGTGTGGAGGAGACCCCTACTGGCCACTAAAATGCAGCGGGGTCAAGAGAGGACCGCTGACCGTGAGCGGGGAGGGGCTCCTGGCCGACCGCCTGGAGCGGAAGAACCGCTGCCAGGGGCGGGGGAGACCCCTACCACCCGCCCAAAATGCGGCGGGGAGTTCTGTCTGCCAGGGGCTGGAGGACTGCCTCTGGTCCACCCGGGGAGGCGCGGCTGTTGTCCACTAGAGTTTGGAGGAGTGTTTTTTACCTCCTCTTGTCACCCTCCCAGGTCTGAAGAGGCAGGCTGCCCCCGACCGGGCTGGAGCATACCGGATACCAGTAAGTGTCAAGGGGGGTACTCACCAAGCATTGGTGGACACGGGTTGTAATCAAACCACTATCCACCAACACCTGGTTCAACACAGGGCTTTGGGTACAACAAGAATTCGCAGATGTGTTTTCCCCTCAACCGGGTCACACGAACCTCATCCAGCACCACATCGAGACCGAGCCAGGGGTGGTGGTACGTTGCCGTCCCTACCGATTGCCCGAACATAAAAAAAAATAGTCCGGTAAAAATTGGATGCAGTGCTCAATATGGGAGTAATAGAAGAATCCCACAGTGACTGGCCCAGCGCGGTTGTTCTGGTCCCTAAGAGCGACGGGACTGTACGGTTCTGTGTGGATTATAAAAAAGTCAATGTGATATCTAAATTTGATGCCTACCCAATGCCTCGTATTGATGAGTTGCTTGATCGGTTAGGCACTGCTCGATTCTACTCGACACTGGATTTGACAAAGGGTTATTGGCATACCCCCTTGACACCAATTTCCCGTGAAAAAATGGCCTTCTCCACACCATTTGGATTACACCAATTTGTGACACTTCCGTTCGGTTTGGTTGGGGTTCTGGCCACGTTTCAGCGCCTCATGGACCGAATCCTCAGACCGCATTCGGCTTACGCCGCTGCTTATTTGGATGACATAATAATTTATAGCAATGATTGGAAGCGGCATATGCAGCATCTGAGGGCAGTTCTGAGGTCGCTGCGACGGGCGGGGCTCACAGCAAATCCTAAGAAGTGCGCAATTGGGCGGGTGGAGGTACCACTTGGGTTCCACTTGGGTCACGGGCAGGTGCGTCCCCAAATTGACAAGATGGCGGTGATTGCAACCTGCCCAAGGCCCAAGACCAAAAAGTGGGTGAGAATTTTCTTGGGGCTGGCTGGCTTTTATAGGAGATTTGTGCCTAACTATTCGGACGTCACCAGCACGCTGACTGATCTCACTAAAAAGGGAGCTCTAGACCCGGTCCAGTGGACGGAGCAGTACCAACAGGCGTTTACGCAGGTTACATGCACCTAATTTCTCTCTCCCTCTTGTATTGTAGACAGGCAATTCAGACAGGGGGCTGGGGGCCGTGCTCTCACAGGTGGTGGAGGGGGAGGAGCACCTGGTGCTGTACATCAGTCGCAAGCTCTCCTTGAGGGAAAAAAGTACATCACCGTGGAAAAGGAGTGTCTGGTCATCAAGTGGGTGGTCCTCACTCTCCATTACTACTTGCTGGGGCGGGCCTTCACCCTCTGCTCAGATCACGCCCCACTCCAGTGGCTTTACCGCATGAAGGATACCAACACACGGATCACCCGGTGGTATCTGGCTCTCCAGCCCTTTAAATTCAAGGTGGTCCACAGACCTGGAGCGCAGATGGCTATCGCCAACTTCCTTTCCAGAAATGGGGGGGGGGAGTGGTAGACCGGCCGGACGGCTCCCCAGCCTGAGTCGGGCAGCGGGGATATGTTGCAGCGGGGGCATGGTTGAGCATCTGTCCAGAGAGAGAGAAAGTGGTAAGGGTGCTTACACCTGAACTAGATTATGTCTAACACCTGTCTCTAATTCCAGTGAGCATGGGGAGAGTGGCATATAAGTGTGCACTGTTATTTCCTTCTTTCTAATGTGTTACACTTAAGTTTAAGAGTTAATATAATACTAAATAAAAGTTTTTTTTAGACAATTTGTGTATATTTCATTTACTATTATATTAAATTGTGTGATAAATCAGTATTATATCAGCCACCCTGCTCCCTGGATATCGGCATCAGCCATTAAAAAAAGCATATCGGTTGACCTCTAGTAGTAACAATTAGTGGTCGACCGATATGGGTTTTTTAATGGCCGATGCCGATATCCAAAGGGCAGGGTGGCTGAAAGGCTGATACAATGCCGATATGTCACACAATTTAATATAGTAAATAACAAACATAAAATTTCTAAAAAAAAAAAAATCATAATAAACTCTTATTTAGCACTATATTTACTCAATAAAAAAAATTAAATACATATATTGTATTTTAAATGGTAGATAGCAGTTTCCTCAGATTTCTGTTTAGTCATCAAATTTTAGTAGTTTATTTGCACATGAAGAAATTGTTCATATATAAGAAAGAAGGAAATAACATTACACACAGTAGTCCATGTTAGCAATCACATTTACTCAAAAAATATTGAACCAAACCAATTGTACATACAGTGCATAGTGAATAAGACATTTACTTATAGCACACGTGAAGCGCTTTTACCTTCGGCTGCATCCAAAAATGTAGGCATCTGACTTGCTCCCTTGCTGCCTAATCATTTAATGGCTTAATTGACATCTGTTTTTGAATGAATGGAACTCTTTAGAAGTTTTATTGATATTTGCCTTTAATCATTAGAAAAGTTACAGGGAAATGTTGAGGAGAGACTGTTAGAATTCGTGCTTCAGAGGAAGATTTATGAGCATTCCACATGACGGTGGATCTGCTGAGGTTGTGAGGTTGGTTTATTACATCTGTTTAAACGAGATATGCGCATATTTGCAGATGGTATATGATATTAGTTTTATTGATATTTGTCTTTTTATCATTAGACATGACAGTTAAAAGTTACAGGGAACTGTTGAAGAGAGAGAGGTAGAATGAAACAGTTGAGCACTTTAACATTATGAGCTCAAACGCATCTGCGGACCATTTAAATGACATTCTGTTGTACACCGGTTTATTATTGTAGTAACACGATGGCATGTAACAACAAAACAAACCATGACTGGTCGTTTACGTGCCTCAGACGCTTCACATGCAAGCAGGAGATTTTCGGCACCTTCAAGAAAACAGTCGGCCAAACGGGAAAATGTATTGGCTGAATCCGATAATTAAAAAAGTCAGAACGACGATATATCAGTCAACCACGAGTAACAATGACTGTAGTAACCATAGTTAATTTTATGGTTTCTATGTTTTTACGACATTTACCATTGTTAAACTATTGTTAATGTAGTAAAACTATGGTTCATTTTCATTGGGGTTAGCAGTGGTTTCATAGTAACCATACAGTAGTTGGACTGTGGTATGCATGGTAAAACCATAGTAATCACAAAATGCACCATTGCTTTACTACAGTAAACATATATTAACCATGATATTTGTGGTAAAATCGTAGTAAAAATACAGGAAAACCAAACCTATTGTAATAAAATTCAAAAATCATTCTGCCAAAAAACATGGTTCATTTACATGGTCACTGTTATCTTTTTCCTGAGATAAGACAAAACAAGAACATATGAGAGAGAAACCAAAGAGTCAAATGAGAAACAGGAGAGGAAAGAGAAGAGAAACAGACTTCTTCAGCCCCATGGCTCATGTCAACAAGGGAGGCAGAACTCTAATCAGCACCAGATGATCGACAGCCGAATATGGCCAAGAGTGGACCAAAAGAAAGAAAGAGAGAGGAAAGGAGGGTCCTCCTTTTGTAGACCTCCAAAAGGACCAGCCTGCCCATGTTCCCAGTAGCCCCGTGGACGTAGACGAGCTCTCCTGAAGTCACCACCTGAGAATGTCTGAGACCACAGGCCCTCACGGCACCTCGCGTGCGAAGGAAATTGTGTGAGTGTGTTTGTGTGTGTCTGCTCTCAGACACAGAGGCCCAGCACTGCACCTATGCCAGACAGAGGGGAACAGAGAGAGAGAGAAGGAGCCCTTTCCAACCAAACCACATAGCCACAGAGTCTGGTGAGGGCTCCTCGCCAACAGAATGAGAGGGGTGGATGGAAGGAGGGTGAAAGTAGTGTAAAACAAAGGAAGCAAAGGTTGAAAACAGATAGACATTTGTGCATCTGTGGAGTCCAGCTGTCTGGAAAAGACTTGCAGGAAAAGTGTTTCTGTGCACCATAAAACCCAATATTAACTCTGTTGTACAAGAAAAAATGTGGACGATTGTGCAGATTATGCCCACTAACAAAGCATTTGAAACCTCATCACCATTCACTTTCATTGCATCTTTTTTTAACAATTTTAGGGACTGACAACCTCAGTGTAATGTGGTGGTTATCTTTTAGAAAAGAGGCTTAGGATCTAATCGCAGCTTTTTAATGATAACAAGGTAATTCAATAAACACGGAAGAATACAAACGAACTAAATATATACATAAATGTTACAGCTTAACATAAGAACAAGAACTGACAATGAGTGAAGGAAACAAGAGGATATATATACACAGATGAATAATGAGGGAACAGGGAACAGCTGTGGAAGATGGAGGGCAGGTGAGGGTAATCAACAAAAGTGCATCCTGGGAAATGAAGTCCATGACTAAGGGGGAAACAAAGGGCAGTTCGTGACACTCAGTCATCATGTACTTTTATTGCATCTTTTTTTACCGAAGGTTAGTGACTGACAACCTCAGTCATTATTTACTCTCATTCAATCTTTTTATAAAAGAATGTTTGGGACTGACAACCTCAGTCACCATTCACTTTCATTGTATCTTTCTTTAACAGAATGTTAGGGACTGACAACCTTAGTCACCAATCACTTTCATTGCGTCTTTCTTTAACAGAATGTTAGGGACTGACAACCTTAGTCACCATTCACTTTCATTGCGTCTTTCTTTAACAGTATGTTAGGGACTGACAACCTCAGTCAACATTCACTTTCATTGCATTTTTGTTTTAACAGAAAGTTAAGGGTTGACAACCTCAGTCACCATTCACTTTCATAGCAAACTTCTTTAGCAGAACATTAGGGACTGACAATGACACTCATCATTCATTTTCAGTGCATCTTTTTTACAGTATGTTAGGGACTGACTACCTCAGTCACCATTCACTTTCATTGCATCCTTCTTTAACTGAACGTTAGGGACTGATCATTTACTTTAATTGCATCTTTTTTACAGAATGTTAGAAACTGGCAACTTCATTCACCACTAACTTTCATTGCATCTTTTTACAATGAAGTAATTCAGGTTTGGAAAAACGTAAGGGTGAGGAAAAAATGACAGAATTTTCATTTTGGGGTGAACTATCCCTTTAAGGGCTGTATGTAGAGTATGTTTCTAACCAAAGTTCATGCTTTCATTTAAAACTATCAGACAAGCTTTGTATTATCCTGATAGTGATCTGAACAGAGCACCTCTTCATCATGTCATGTGATTTGGTAAGGGCAAAACATGTGGGAACTGTGTACAGACGCTCCATTAAGGTTTGGCTCTGAACTTAGTTGGCACTAGAATACATTTACAGGAGTAAGTTCAGCTTTAAAGACCTCAGCTAAAATAAAGAAAGGGAAAATAGCAAGTTCTGGGAACAGATGCTAAATACATAGTATCAAATCACTGGTGGAAGAGAGAGAGAGAAACTCCCTCGCATTTATTTATGTGTTCTGTTTTTGAAAAGTCCATGAGATGATAACAGCTTTCTGAAAATGTGAATGAGAGAACGCCCTTCTTAAATATACCAGTTTTGTTGAAGCTGCTTTAAATTATGAATAGCTTTTAGAGTAGCTAAACTACAGTCAAAGTACATTTGTTATGCTGCTAGTTACTAACAAAATGTAGTTTATTACATTAAAGCTACTTTATGTGGCAATGTCTATTTGATTATATACTTATTTGATTCTATAATTTATTTAAACGATAAGCAGCATTATTTGTTATTGGCTCAGTCTCGGAACAGAACAGTTAAAAACTTTGAATATTACACATGTAAATCAATCTAGCCACGTGTAACACGTGCAAATCAGAGTAAAATCCCCTTTCCCTATCTTTCATCTCAAACAATGTGCCTGCAGTGTATTTCTCACAGGCAATAAATGAAGTCGGGGATTTTTTTTTTCATGAACATACATTCAAGTGTTGATTTAATGACCTGTTTTAACATGTTTGGCCTGAGATCTGTTAAAACTCTGTATTATTTGAGCTGTAAAGTTGTTTAAATTACTGGGTTTACAGCATTACTTTGTCATGGCAACAAAGTTGTAAAACTGGATATAACTTTACACAGACAAGTTAGTAAGCGATTTAATCACACTAAAATCATGTTAACACATTGTTTACGTTACGGCTATACTTTTAAACGGATAAACTAGCTTCATTCATTTCCATTGAAAGTGCCTTGCTGTTAATCAGCATTATGCCACTTAACTTGTATTGAACCCGGAATATTATTTTAAGAGGTAGTTCAAACATGTGATTCTGAGTACTCTCTCTCTCTGTCTCTCTCTCTCTCTCTCTCTCTTTATCTGCATTACCATGTTTATTTTTTCATTGCTAAACTTCAGCAACTGGAAACCAATCAGATTACAGGGTTATTGCTTTCAGTTGGGGCAGTGACCCCGTGGCCTTCTCATCGAGTTCTCAATGAAAACACTTAAGGCGCCCACTCTGACCTGAATGCACAATGCACTTGTTAAACCCACACCTTTAATACACAACAGAATCAACCCACGCTGTTTCAAACACACTTGATAAACACCTGGCCCACTCTACAATACACAATCCACACATTGTTCAAAATCTCCCAAGACCGCATAAAACCAATGTAAATATGTGGAGGTGTGAGTATTTCTTGCTGTTTGACGTTAGCGATTCTCAAAGGCTGGCGGTGAGAAATGGAGTGAAGATTAAACAAATAATTTCAATGGAATGATTGAAACCACAACACTGGAAGGTCTACAAACAGAACGCAACCCTTCCCGCCCCTGACAGCAGACATAATTCCTGGTCACTCTGAAACCCTGGACAGTAATAATCTCTTGTTTAAAAGACAAGGGAGGAATGGGACGGGTTTGTCTTTGAAAGGTTCCGCCATGTATGATTCATCCATGAGAGAGTCAGTAAGATTTCAGCTAGATTTTTACATTCTTTTAAGAAAATGTGCTTCAAACTCACTTTCACAATACTAGGATGGTTGCCTGTGTGCTGCTATACGGTTGCTAGGGTGTGCTGAGTGGTTGCGAGGACATTGCAATGCAATTGCTAAGGAAATCGGAGTGGTTTCTAGCAAGTTGCTATGCTGTTAGTAGGGTGTTCTAGGACATTACAGTTGCTAAGGAGTTTGAAGTGTTTTTAGCATGTTGCTAAAAAATAATTGCTTCTGGGGTGTTATCGGTGGTTACTAGGTCATTGCTTTGCAGTTGCTAAGGAATTCTGAATGTTTTTTAGTATAATGCTAGGCGGTTGCTATGACATTCTGGGACAGGACATTGCTAAGCAGTCTGCTAAGGAGTTCTGGGTGTTTTTGATAGGGTTGCTGAGGCATTGCCATGGGGCTGCTTAAGTGTTCCGAGTATTTTTAGCATGTTGCAAAGCAGTTGCTAGGGTATTCTGGGAAGCTTCTAGCACATTGCTAGGTGGTTACTAGTGTGTTGTGTTCTTGGTGGTTGCTTGGCTGTTGGTAAGGTATGCTGGATGGTTGCTTTGGAGGTTGCTATGCGATTGCTAGGTGTTCTGGATAGTTACTAGGGGGTTGCTTAAGTGTTCTTAGTGTTTTTAGCATGTTGCAAAGCAGTTGCTCAGATATTCTGGGAATTTTCTAGCACATTGCTAGGTGGTTACTAGTGTGTTGCGTTCTAGGTTGTTTATTTGCTGTTGGTAGGGTATGCTGTATGGTTGCTTTGGAGGTTGCTATGCAATTGCTAGGGTGTTCTGTGTGGTTGCTAGGACATTGCTATGCATTTTTTAAGGAGTTATGAGTGTTTTAGTGTGTTGCTATACTGTTTTCTAGGGTATTCTGGGTGGTTGCTAGGACATTGCTATGTAGTAGTGAAGGAGTTCTAGGTAATTTTAGTGTGTTGCTATGTGGTTGTATTATGGGTGGTTGCTTAACAACTGCATTTTGTGTTTTGGGTTGTTGCTTGGAGGTTACTAGGGTGTTCTGGGTGGTTGCTTTGGAGGTTGCTATGTAGTTTTTAAGGCGGTTCGAATGTTTTTAGTGGGTTGCTATGCGGTTGCTAGGGTATTCTGGTTGCTAGGACATTGCTATGTAGCAGTGAAGGAGTTCTGGGTGCTTTTATTGTGTTACTATGTGGTTGGTAGGGTATTCTGGGTGGTTGCTTACTAGCAACTGCATTTGGATGTTCTGGTTGTGTTCTGGGTGGTTGCTGGGAGGTTGCTAGGGTGTTCTGGATGGTTGATAGGGGTTGCTTATTGCCCCAAGTCAAAGGAGCCCGACCTAAATCTCAATAATATTCTGGTCCTTAGATATGGCACGTCCTCTCTTTCAGTGGATGTCTATGAGATTTTTAGCTTTTATTTATTTATTTATTTATTTAATATTTTATGGCCTATCGTCCGCCTCACAAAAAAAGTCTGGTTACTTAGAAGAGTAATAGCACCACCTCTCCTCAACAAGATGCACGATTTGAGGTATAATTCATGTCCTTTGCACTCATGGTGCAGGATATAAGTTTAATTCTTGCGGTTAGAGGTTTGTTCAACTCATTAGCCTAAGTATGAGCAAACACCGCTATGCTTAGGTTAAAGTTTGACCTGGGTCTCAAAACCTTTTATGTCTTTCTCTCGCACACAAACACACACACACACACACACACACATGAGAAAGAGAGAGAATTCGATACAATCTGTTACATATTTGAACCCAAAACATCTGCCACAAATTAGTGAAACAAACTGACCAGCTTTGGGGGCTTAGATCACTCAAGATAGCTGTTATGAGCCTCTTTACCCTGTGTGCTCTTATCCTATCACTCTAATTTGATATTCACACCTATGGTTAAATATACTTTTAACAGTGCTACACAATCATAAAGATGAGAAGTGTCCATTTCACAGCTGTGTTTTCCCAACAACTGAAAGCCCATAAGACACCCAACAACATATACATGAGTAATTCAATACTTCACATTGACACATTCATGCTTAAATGTTTTATTCTTTATGTAGACAGAGTACTGCATACTTTGCTAAGGAGTTCTGAAATGTTTTTAACATGTTGCTTTGTGGTTGCGTGGGTGTTCTTGATGTTTGCTTGAACATTCCTGTGAGGTTTCAGGTTTGCAGAAATTGTGGGTTTTAGCATGTTGCTTCAGGTTTACTCCTGAAAGATGCTTTCCAGACATAAGAAACATAAGTTTTTCTCACTTAAGAAGCAAACAAATACATTGAACTACCAATAAACAGAGCCTTTGATCTGTCAGCCAATCAGGAGGCTATAGCAACCATAGATATACATGCGTAGATGCCTCATTAGCGGCTGTTCCTATGGGCCACTATACGTAAGCCGTCCACCATATTGGAAAGGTAAAAGTCCATACATAAACACACAAAAGCACTTGACAAGGCCTCTGCAACAGTCTTTTTCTGAAATCGTTTTTTTCTCTTGCAATAAGTTTTGCATTCACTCGCAATAAGTTTTGCGTTCTCTAGCAATAGTTTTGCATTCCATCACAATAAGTTTTCACTCTCTCGTAATAAGTTTTGCGTTCTCTAGCGACAGTTTTGCGTTCCGTCACAATATGTTTTAATTCTCTCCTAATAAGTTATGTGTTCCCTCGCAATAAGTTTTGCGTTCTCTAGCAATAGTTTTGCGTTACCTCGCAATAAGTTTTGCGTTCACTCGCAATAAGTTTTGCGTTCTCTCGTAATAAGTTTTGCGTTCCCTCGCAACAGTTTTGATGTTCTCTCGCAATAGTTTTGAGTTCTCTAGCAATAAGTTTTGCGTGCCCTCGCAATAAGTTTTGTCTGCCCTCGCAATAGTTTTGCATTCTCTCGCAATAGTTTTGCATTCTTTCGCAATAGTTTTGCGTGCCCTCACAATAGTTTCGTGTTCTCTCGCAATAATTTTGTGGTCTCTCGCAATAGATTTGTGTTCCCTCGCAATAAGTTTTGCGTGCCCTCGCAATATGTGTTGTGTGCCCTCACAATAGTTTTGCGTTCTCTCGCGATAGTTTTGCATTCTTTCACAATAGTTTTGCGTGCCCTCGCAAAATTTTTGTGTACTCTCGCAATAAATTTGCATGCCCTCGCAATAGTTTTGTGTTCTCTCGCAATAGTTTTGCATTCTTTCACAATAGTTTTGCGAGCCCTCGCAATAGTTTTGCGTTCCCTCGCAATACGTTTTGCGTTCCCTTATAATAAGTTTTGCGTTCTCCCGCAATAGTTTTGCGTGTCCTCGCAATAATTTTGTGTTCCCCCGCAATAGCTATGAGTCCTCTTGCAATAGTTTTGCGTGCCCTCGTAATACTTTTGCATTCTTTAGCAATAGTTTTGCGTTCCCTCACAATAGTTTTGCGTTCTTTCGGAATAGTTTTTTGTGCCCTCGCAATAGTTGTGTTCTCTCGCAATAAGTTTTGCGTGCCCTCGCAATAGTTATGTGTTCTCTTGCAATAGTTTCGCGTGCCCTCGCAATAGTTCTGTGTTCTCTCGCAATAGTTTTGCGTTCTTTCGGAATAGTTTTTTGTGCCCTCGCAATAGTTGTGTTCTCTCGCAATAAGTTTTGCGTTCTCTAGCAATAGTTTTGCATTCCATCACAATAAGTTTTCACTCTCTCGTAATAAGTTTTGTATTCTCTAGCAACAGTTTTGCGTTCCGTCACAATATGTTTTAATTCTCTCCTAATAAGTTATGTGTTCCCTCGCAATAAGTTTTGCGTTCTCTAGCAATAGTTTTGCGTTACCTCGCAATAAGTTTTGCGTTCTCTCGTAATAAGTTTTGCGTTCCCTCGCAACAGTTTTGTGTTCTCTCGCAATAGTTTTGAGTTCTCTCGCAATAAGTTTTGCATGCCCTCGCAATAGTTTTGCATTCTCTCGCAATAGTTTTGCATTCTTTCGCAATAGTTTTGCGTGCCCTCACAATAGTTTCGTGTTCTCTCGCAATAATTTTGTGTTCTCTCGCAATAGATTTGTGTTCCCTCGCAATAAGTTTTGCGTGCCCTCGCAATATGTGTTGTGTGCCCTCGCAATATGTGTTGTGTGCCCTCGCAATAGTTTTGCGTTCTCTCGCGATAGTTTTGCATTCTTTCACAATAGTTTTGCGTGCCCTCGCAAAATTTTTGTGTACTCTCGCAATAAATTTGCATGCCCTCGCAATAGTTTTGTGTTCTCTCGCAATAGTTTTGCATTCTTTCACAATAGTTTTGCGAGCCCTCGCAATAGTTTTGCGTTCCCTTATAATAAGTTTTGCGTTCTCCCGCAATAGTTTTGCGTGCCCTCGCAATACGTTTTGCGTTCCCTTATAATAAGTTTTGTGTTCTCTCGCAATAGTTTTGCATTCTTTCACAATAGTTTTGCGAGCCCTCGCAATAGTTTTGCGTTCCCTCGCAATACATTTTGCGTTCCCTTATAATAAGTTTTGCGTTCTCCCGCAATAGTTTTGCGTTCCCTCACAATAGTTTTGCATTCTTTCGGAATAGTTTTTTGTGCCCTCGCAATAGTTGTGTTCTCTCGCAATAAGTTTTGCATGCTCTTGCAATAGTTTTGCGTTCCCTCGCAATAAATTTACCATGGTTGTCCTACGGTAACTATATTTTAACCATAGTGATAATATAGGAAATCGAAAACTGTGGTAATAAAAATAATGAGTTTGTGTGTATTATGGTTTTACTATGCAAATACCATGGTTTAACTATGGTTTTAACTATAGTAATATTGTGGTAACACGTCGTAAATAAGGCTCCATTTGTTAACATTAGTAAACAACATTAGTTAACAAGAACTAACAAAGAATAATACTTTTACAACATTTAATAATCTTGGTTAATGTTAATTTCAACATGTGATTTTTTAAATCAACAGCTGTAGCCTATATGTTAACATTAGTAAATGCACTGTGAAATAACATAAGCTAACAATGAAAAATTTATTTTTATTAACTAACATGACAAAAAATTAATAAATACTGTAAAACATATTTTGTTCATTGTTAGTTAATGACAGGGCTACCTAATGCATTTACTAATGTTAACAAATGTAACCTTATAATAAAGTGCTACCAATATTGTAGACTGTAGTAACCATAGTTTTAATACAGTGTACTGTATCCATATAGTAACCATGGTTTTACTAAAAATTAACCATGGTTAATCTTGTGGTTACTATAATTTTACTACATATACCATGGTAGTTGTAGTAAAATCAAAATAACCAAACAATTATGATTTATATTAACATAGTTTTAGTTTTTCCTGTATAAGTGCTATGGTTTTACTACAAATATCAAGGTTAAAATATGGTTATTTTAGTAAAACCACGGTAAACTTATAGCGAGGGCACGCAAAACGATTTCAGACAAAATTCCTGCCCTGTCCTCTAAGGGCCTCTGTAGTTTCTTAATTTGAAAGGTCTAAAAAAAAAAAAAAAAAAAAAAAAAAGTTTGATTAATGTAAATGTGGAGATTCCAGTAGCAGCCTTTTTCTCCTCAACACAGACACTCGCACAGACAGAACTACAGACTCAAAGAAAAAGACAGGCACACAGACAGATTGGGAATGGGGTGGGGTTTGGGGGTCTGGCCACTAGATGGAGCTCTTCAATTCTGTCTATATTGTGATTACATCTAATTGGAGAGATGTTCAGCCTAAACTTCTTAAAAACAGTGTGAAACACACAAATACTTTGTTGATCATAGATTTCTTTGTAGGACTGTGTGTCAGATGTGAGAATGCACAATCAAACCATCTACTTTCTGAAATTATAGCTTCAGTAAGGGGCTTCCCTTATTATCTCCACATCTCTCTCTCTCTCTCTCTCTCTCTTTCTCTCTCTTGCACACACACACACACCTTTTCCTTTTCTTAATGTGTCAGAGAGTAAAAAGAAAAAGTGTGTTTATCTAAGAAAGATTTATTAGACTGAGTGTCTCTATCGACTCTTTTGATCTACTATGAAGCACACGCTCCGTTCTGATTTCACCAGCACGCTTAAACGAGTGTGTAAATCCAATTAAACAAGTTTATACTTAAGAAACCCGTTCCTTTGACTACATCTGCAAGGAAGCTAATGAGATGAATGTGCCGCTATCTAAACTGTTTTGATTGTCCTCAAGCAAAATAGATAAACATACTTTCAATGCATTTCTTTAATTGCTATTGTTAACGTGATTGACGGTTGCTTACAATGCCATATTTTGTCTCGTAAAGAGCTTAGGCATCATATTTTCTTTATCCACCACTATAGACTGCCAAGATTTACCTGACGTGACTCCAGACCTAGAACACTCAAGTAGTCTTGCTTTAAAATATTATTCAAACATTGCCCACAGGGTTTACCTTGGTGTGAGTTAAACCCTTTGTTTGACTTCATACCTACAGCAAACGCATGTTTTGTTAAAGTGGGTACTTGGCTTTTGAAGGAACATAAATCACAGGTATGCTTATATGAACGATTTAGGGCTTAAATGGTGTTCTACTACACGAATGTACACTTCACATGAAAGACGTCACATATATATACCTCATTTCAAGCACCATTTTTTACTTTAAAGTGATAGTTCACCTAAAAATACAAATTCTGTCATCATTTACTCACCCTTATGTCGTTCCAACCCTGACTAGTTACTTCGGTGGAACAGAAAAGGACTTTTTTTGAAATGTTTGACTCTGTCCTTTAATTAGTGAATGGCGATTGAGGCTAAAATTGCCCTAACATTTTTGTCCTAGAATGGGGTACGAAGTTTTGATTTATGTTTAGGATTTAGGAACTTTTTGGTTCAATTGCAATGACAGAAAATTGAAGAATTTTTGAATTGCATATTTGCGCAATTTGTAAACATTTTACTGCGAATGAAAAACGTCTTGGTGTGCCTTGTGCAAATTTTGAAACAATCTTGCTTTGCGGTTTAAAAGTAATAAAGTACCACATTTTTCAAAGTCGTAGTTTTCTTTATAGTTTTAAGACTGCACATGTGGTATGGTATTAAAGATTCATTTTGGTGCGATTTTTGGACGAAATTTGGTCACAGTCGTTTATACAATGATTTGTACAGTTGTCGTTTCATCTAATAATTTAAAACTGTGTTTACAGTGTTTCTTTTGCGTTTGTAATGAAATTAATAACATTTTACAATCATTCGTACAGTCGTTTTATATAATTATGTAAAACTGTTTAGTTTCTTTTACATTTGTAATGAAATTCGTACAATTTCGCAATCAGTCGCACAGTTGTTGTATAATCCGATAATTTATAGTTGTGTTTACAGAGTTTCTTTTACATTTGTAATGAAATTCGTACAATTTCACAATCAGTCGCACAGTTGTTGCATAATCCAATAATTTATAACTGTGTTTACAGAATTTCTTTTACATTTGTAATGAAATTCGTACAATTTCGCAATCAGTCGCACAGTTGTTGTATAATCCGATAATTTATAGTTGTGTTTACAGAGTTTCTTTTACATTTGTAATGAAATTCGTACAATTTCGCAATCAGTCGCACAGTTGTTGCATAATCCCATAATTTATAACTGTGTTTACAGAATTTCTTTTACATTTGTAATGAAATTCGTACAATTTCGCAATCAGTCGCACAGTTGTTGTATAATCCGATAATTTAGAACTGTGTTTACAGAGTTTCTTTTACGTTTGTAATGAAATTCGTACAATTTCGCAATCAGTCGCACAGTTGTTGTATAATCCGATAATTTATAACTGTTTTTACAGAGTTTCTTTTACGTTTGTAATGAAATTCGTACAATTTCTCGCACAGTCGTTCAGTCCAATCATTTATAACTGTGTTTACAGAGTTTCTTTTACATTTGTAATGTAATTAATACAATTTCACAGTCATTTGCATAATCGTTCATACAGTTGTTGTTTCTTCTAATTATTTAAGTGTTTACAGAATTTCTTTTACGTTTGTAATGAAATTTGTACAATTTCGCAATCATCCGTTCAATGTTCCACACAGTCGTTGTTTACTGATTTATAACTGTGTTTACAGTTTATTTTACATTATGAAATGAATTAAATATCACAATCATTCATACAATCATTCTTAAAGTTGTTGTTTCATCTAATTATTTAAGAGTTTACAGAGTTTCTTTTAAGAAATTCGTAAGTTCACAATTATTCGTACAATCTTTTGCACAGTCGTTGTTTAATCTACAATCTTTCGTTCAGTCATTGTTTCATCTAATAATTGAAAACTGTGATTACAGAGATTCTTTTATGTCTGTAATGCAATTTGTACAATTTCACAATGATTTGTACAGCCTCATGTGAAGTCGTTGTTTCATCTAATAATTTAAAATAGTGTTATTAGTGATGTTTGGTAAGGCAACAATCATTATTACTATTCTTCATACATAAATTTTAAAAAACAAAACCCTAACACTCGCCACGTATCTCATCCATTTGTGCTACGGACATGAACGAAACAAAATTGTGTGGCTTGTTGAGGAGAGGTGAGCTTTTGCTTTTCTAAAAGACCAGACTTATACCAGACCTGGCAGATGATAAAACATGCGAAAAAAAAAATCATATAGAGTTAAAAATCCAGGTTAGCATTTTACGATTTTGGCTTCGATTTTGCCATCACATTTTAGGTGTCATCAAAGATTTTTCTTGCCGTTGGGCAAAATCGTCAGTTTTTGATCGCTTAGTGTGACATGTTCACTGACGACCGATTAATTGCCTTAGCAATGCCTTTGCGATGAAGTTCGGACAGTGTCCAGAATTTTTCGTTGCTGTCACACACTGCTCCTACGACAGCCAGATGTGATAAAACACCAAATAAGCACTTTGAATCGCAACAATTGAGACAAAAGTCTTGGCTACCATGTGTATCGTACAGTCGCATAGTGTGCCATCTTGACTTTTACACAAGATCTCACAGGGATCATATCATACAGTCAATCAAGCAACAATCATGAAGGACCTTCAGAATCTTACAGTGTGCACCAGACTTTAGAGGAAGAACCTGAGCCATATCTAGAGACCAGAACTTGGGGGTGGGCTCTTTTGACTTGGTCCAGCAAGCAGCCACCTAGCAATACCCTCGAAACCACCCAGGACACCCTAGCAACTACATATCATCACCCTAAAAAACCACTCAGAATGCAGTAGCAGCTGCATAACTACACTGTAGCATTGTGGTGGCGAGTTTTGCACCTCACACATTTTAATCAGAAAAGTCTAGTTTATTTATTAATGAAAATTCATACTTTCCATCTCCATCACATTCTTTGTTTGAGGAATCTGGGCAACGTCTATTGTGTATCTGAGCAGTCAGGAGATTTTGGATCTGGAAGTTTTAAAAATAAAAAGCCCTAATGATATACAACAGTGACTCGCTCTCACCTCACTTGACATTTTGCTGTCTCTGCCTCTCTTTCTCGCTCTCTCATTTGCTTTTTCTTTCTCTTTATCCAAACTCTACTTTTCTCTCTCGCACTCTATCTCCTTACCCAATCAGATACCTTAAAGGAACGGGTCATTCTTATGAAATACTGATTTAATTCAGATTACACTTGATTTATTTTATTATTATTATTATTATTATTATTTTAAGTTAATCATTTTGTTTCTTTTCTTCTGGAACTTGAAAAAGGAAGTCTGAAATAATTGTAAACAGTATAATCAAGATATATTTTAACATTTTCCGAATTTTTTAATAAATATTTTCAGTATGTGCTTCAGTGATGATTAGCAAGTTGCGGTAATGAGAATTATTTATATTTTATAGTTAAAAACCAGCTTCTGCATCTCTAGCCTCACTATTCAGAATTGCAAAAATAATGACTGTTTTCAAACAGGTTTCCAAAACATTCCATCCATCTTCCATTGGTTGGGCAAACAGATAGCCCCGCCCCAAACTCACGCCATTGGTCGAGCTGGTAGTATGCTCAAACAGAGGAATGTTTTGAAATTGAGTGTTACACTTTTCATGGAAATAAATCAACAGAAAGCTTATTTATAGTTGTCTTTACAAATATTAAACAGGGATATGAGGATTTTACGTTGAAAAAAATTACACACAAGAACCTAATTCTCTACACGGCAGTTGCAATTCCAGATCTGCTTAGCTTTTTATGGAAACAATAATCGTAACAAAAAAAGATAACTTTTTCCTAACAAAAAGTCATTTGAACTGAGTCAGGAGGGTGGCACATCATAAACAGCAATTTAACTGGTTGCTGGTTTTGTTTGTAATTAAACAAAACTGCCTCTATGGTAACACAAGACTACATTTGCTTTTACAAACAGCTGGCCCCCGTACTGGTCTATGGAGGTTCGTTTGGAGCCACTGTTGTAAAAACGGGCCTTATTTGGTGAGCAATTGCCAAATGTTTCCTGCTAGACTAATCCTGTAGTGTAAAAAACTGCATTTTGCCAAATCAGTCAGGCATGACGGAAAAGCCTGAAGGTTTGTTTAAGCTCGCAATTAAACGTGGTGTCCGTATTATTAGTCACTGTTTTGCAGCTCTCTAAATGCATTGTGCAGCAGATCTGATTTTAATTAAAAACTGCTGTAATTACTGAGACAGTTTACATCATGCTATAAAACTGAGCCGTTCACTCTATTTAAAGTTTCTGTAAATGTTATAGTACCTATTACTTTAACTCTCACACTGGGGCCCAGAGGTGTGCACAGGCTTAACGCAAATTTTTCGTCATAGTTAATGCTTACTTAAAGGGATAGTTCACCCAAAATGAACATTACAACATGAAAACACATGTAACAACCTATCACAATAAATACGTGACAACCTGCCCCAACTTGACATGTATGGAAAATACCCCTGTCCTAAGAACACAGTTCAGACTTTTAATCTACCTTCGTTATATATTTACCTTGTACTATATAGATGCTTAACCTTAATGTATCCCAGTTTGGTTTTGTTGTGTTCACTTTTAATCCCAAGAATTATTACAAAATTTGATGTATGCGAAGATGTATGCAATATTAGTTTGGACAAAAGAATTCACAAAAATATTCTCATTCCAGACAATTTTAAACTAGATGTTTGAAACTAACATGCAAAGCCACAGCTACAGAAACATTTGGGTCAATTTTTTTTTGTTTTTTTTGGGACCGGATCTATTAAAGGGATAGTTCACCCGAAAATTTTAATTCTCTCATCATTTACTCACCCTCATGCCAACCCAAATGTGTATGACTTTCTTTCTTCTGCTGAAAACAAACGGAGATTTTTAGAAGAATATTTCCACTCTGTAGGTCCATACAATGTAAGTGAATGGTGACCAGAACTTTCAAGCTCAAAAAGCACATAAAGGCAGCATATATGTAATCTGTACAATTCCAGTGGTTAAATCTATAATTTCAGAAGTGATGTGATAAGAGTGGGTGAGAAACAAATCAATATTAAAGTACTTTTTATTATAAATTGTCCTTCCTGCCCAGTAGGTGGCGATATGTATGAAGAATGCGAATCGCTAAAAATAAAAGAAGAAGAATGTAAAAGTGAAAGTGGAGATTGATAGTAAAAAATGACTTAAATATTGATCTGTTTCTCACCCCCACTTGTCATATCGCTTCAGAAGACCACTGGGGTCTTATGGATTACTTTTATGCTGCCTTTACATGCTTTTTGAGCTTCAAAGGTCTGGTTACCATTAACTTGCATTGTATACAGGGCTGAGATATCTTCTAAAAATCTTTGTTTGTGTTCAGCAGAAGACAGAAAGTCGTACACATGTAAGATGGCATGAGGATGTGTAAATGATGAGAGAATTTTCATTCTTGGGTGAACTATCCCTTTAAGTTATTCAAAAATACATTAAAAATGCTATTTATACTAAACAATAACTCTGCAATTATGAACATGTTTTCTATATTTGAGTCCAAAGAAATTTTGATGTATTATTTCTGGGGCTTAAAGTAAAAAATAAAATAAAAATCTGTATACATGTTTGAAAATAATTGGATAAAACGTGGTGTAAACATCCTGAGACAGTGAAACAAATACTATTAAATAAAAGTTAAAATTTGGCTTTTTTTTATTTAATAAACTTATGTTGGCATAAGTAGTTTGGAATAATCTTTTATTATTATTTCTTCAAAATATAAACAGTGAGAATTTTGTTTCCAAATTTTTATTAATATTTGAAAAACTTTTGTCCACCAAACCAGGTGGTGCAACCAAAAAAATGTTTTAGGAAATTGTTCAGGTCAAATAAAGTAACCCTAAGACAACTTCTTGACATTCATGACTTAAAGCTGAAGTAGTTCAGTGTTAAACACTTTCCCAGCATAATATGCAGTGACAACTGTAAGCAAGCCATTCAGAGGTTAATTTTCTCGAAAAGTGTAAACACTGTGTCTCTGTGGCACTATAAAAATTCCTGTGTTTGGTTTGAACGACCCACTTAGACCCACCTCAACAACGTTACTCAACCAGTGGTGTGAGTTGGGGACAGGACTATCTGACGATTTGAACAATTGCAGACGAGGGGTGTATTCAGAAAGCTGTTTTTTGTTTTGTTTATTTTTGCAGTTTCATACGATGGTGCGAGTGTCGTGGAAATTACATACTTCAGCTTTAAAAAAAAAAAAAAGTCATGACATTTGTAAAAAAAAAAAAAAAAACATTTTCTTTTTTTTACCTTGAATTTTTTGCATGAAATGAATGATTTAGTTGTGTACTCTCACATTTATGTAGAAAGTATTTTAATACCTTTTACTTGATGGTTACACCACTTGATATTTTTTAATTAAAGATTTTTTGTATAAAAATTAGGGCTGTCAGAATGTATGCGTTAACGCATGCGATTAATTAAAAAAGTTTAATACATACATTTTCTAATCGCGATTAACACATTTACCATTAATACGGTGTGAAGGGTGGAACCTTTGTGTCCACCCGGAGTCGTTTCACTGACGCACACACCACAAACAGACACATAACAGCTCCAAAGCCCTTCTACAAAGTTGAGCCTACAAGCTTAGCGTAAAATACTATTTAAATTTTTTTTATTGCCACACACAAGAAAACACAGCACATACCAGGAGATACAGAAGGAGGGGTATTATGACTGGGAGGAGTGGGTGGGGGTAATTCATCATATGCATAGACAATGCAACACAATGTCAAGCAACATACAAAAGAGATTCATACCAAGGCATCTGCATACTCTGAGATTCATAACATGACTTCTGCATAATGTGTAACGAACATGACAGACAATAGTAAGTGGGTTCATTTCGTATTAGAAGAGTGTTTAAGGGTGCATTGTAAATAAATCAACGAATTGTGATATGCCTGATGACATTTTTTCAATGGAATTCTTTTGTTTTGTTTTTCTGTACCAGCTCCCTTTAGAACAGTTAATTATAATAGTGGAAAGAAATTATATAAAATTCATTATTGTGATGAAAAAAAAAAATCATACTAATAGTAATAATAATGATGATATATAAATAATTATACTGATTATATTCATAATAATAGTAGTAATAGTAATAATAATAATAATAATAATCTTTATTATTGATTGCCTCTCTTAATAATGGCATCTGATAGGTAGATGTCTACGCGGACCCCACTGGGCAAAGTGTCAGAATCCACCCAGCCAGTCCGGTCCCGAGGAGGCCCGCAGACCCAGGCGCAAAACGACCCATGCAGATCTCCACCCCTCTGCCCCGCAGCACACACGCAAACACCTGCCCAGCAGATTTGGATGGGTAGCGCTTAAGATCGATATCCGATAATTTTTTTTACATATGTTTTGGATAGGGGAACTAAAAAAAACTTTTTTTTTTTTTAAATGTATGTATAATATAGATTTGTACATATTTTAAAATATATACAGTGCATTTATATACATATATTTACACATACTTACATAGATACATATATCACACCTTACACATAAATATATTTCCAATATATAATTAAAAGATGAATGAATGGTCATATAATTATAATAGTCATAACAGCATTAATAGTTGTAAACAATTAAAATAATATGGATAATTATACTAATAATAATACTACTAATAATAATTCTATTAATAATAATAATAATAATGCTAGATATGTCACAGTCTGTCTCCCTCATTCTTCTTCAAGGACTCTTATTTTCCTCCAGACTCCATTTCCCAGGATTCACTGCCCTAATCACTCCTATCAGTTCATCATCATCTGCGCCTGCCTTCTATTCCCTGGTTTGTTTCTCAGTGTATAAATACCCTCTAGTTTTGTTAAGTCTTTGTCAGTCCTTGAAGTGCTAAGTTGTGAAGCGTCACGTTTTTGTATTGTTAGACTTATAGTTTGTTTCCACTCCAACATTTATGATTAAAAGGAATCTACTCCTGCGTTTTCTAATTTGTTAACCTGCCACCAGGACTCAAGAGTTATTCTGATCGTAGAGTTTTTAAATAGGTTGTGGCGTTTAATTGTGTTACTTAGAGATGGTAGATCTGAGATTGCAATGTCTTTGTAATCAACTTGTTCTAATTCTATCTGTGGGTTTTGAGAGTGGTTACATTTAATCCATTTACAAAGATATTGTAATTGAGATGCAAGACAGTAATGTTGGAAGTTAGGAGCTGCTAAGCCACCTTGGTCCTTATTTGTTTGAAGTACTGTGGAAGACAGAAGTTTACATGCTCTTAGGTTGAAGTCATTAAAACTCATTTTTTAACCACTCCACAGATTTAATATTAGCAAAGTATAGTTTTCGCAAATCATTTAGGACATCTACATTGTGCATGACACAAGTAATTTTTCCAACAGTTGTTTACAGACAGATTGTTTCACTTTTAATTGACTATATCACAATTCCAGTGGGTCAGAAGTTTACATACAGTAAGTTAACTGTGCCATTAAGCAACTTAGAAAATTCCAGAAAATGATGTCAAGCCTTTAGACAATTAGCCAATTAGCTTCTGAAAGGAGGTGTACCTGTGGATGTATTTTAAAGCCTACCTTCAAACTCAGTACCTCTTTGCATGACGTCATCAGAAAATCAAAAGAAATCAGCCAAGACTTCAGAAAAAAATTGTGGACCTCCACAAGTCTGGTTCATCTTTGGGAGCAATTTCCAAATGCCTGAAGGTACCATGTTCATCTGTACAAACAATAGTACGCAAGTATAAACACCATGGGTCCAAGCAGCCATCATAGCACTCAGGAGGGAGACGCATTCTGTCTCCTAGAGATGAGCGTAGTTTGCTGTGAAAAGTGCAAATCGATCCCAGAACAACAGCAATGGACCTTGTGAAGATGCTGGAGGAAACAGGTAGACAAGTATCTATATCCACAGTAAAAACGAGTCCTATATCAACATAACCTGAAAGGCTGCTCAGCAAGGAAGAAGCCAGTGCTCCAAAACTGCCATACAAAAGCCAGACTACAGTTTGCAAGTGCACATGGGGACAAAGATATTACTTTTTGGAGAAATGTCCTCTGGTCTAAATCGACCTGTTTGGCCATAATGACCATCATTATGTTTGGAGGAAAAAGGGTGAGGCTTGCAAGCTGAAGAACACCATCCCAACCGTGAAACTTGGGGGAGGCAGCATCAAGTTGTGAGGGTGATTTGCTGCAGGAGGGACTGGTGCACTTCACAAAATAGATGGCATCATGTGGAAGAAATATTATGTGGATATATTGAAGCAACATCTCAAGACATCAGCCAGGAAGTTAAAGCTCGGTCGCAAATGGGTCTTCCAAATGGACAATGACCACAAGCTTACCTCCAGAGTTGTGGCAAAATGGTTTAAGGACAACAAAGTCAATGTATTGGAGTGGCCATCACAAAGGCCTGACCTCAATCCGATAGAAAATTTGTGGGCAGAACTGAAAAAGCCTGTGTGAGCAAGGAGGCCTACAAACTTGACTCAGTTACACCAGTTCTGTCTGGAGGAATGGGCCAAAATTCCAGCAACTTATTGTGAGAAGCTTGTGGAAGGCTACCCAGAAAGTTTGACCCAAATTTAAAGGCAAATACTACTAAATACTAACAAAGTATATGTAAACTTCTGACCTACTGGGAATGTGATGAAAGAAATAAAAGCTGAAAGAAATAATTTTCTCTACTATTATTCTGACATTTCACATTCTTAAAATATAGTAGTGATCCTAACTGACCTAAGACAGGGAATGTTTCCTACGATTAAATGTAAGGAATTGTAAAAAACTGAGTTTAAATGTATTTGGCTAAGGTCTATGTAAATTTCTGACATCAACTGTATGTGTAAACTTATTCTGGGGGTCTTATTTTTCCAATAACATTTACTTATGATACTATTGAGAGATTAAAAGCATTTATTTGTAGGTTGAACGGGTGTCATTGAAAAGAGATAATATATTTTGGGCAGAATACACATCTTTACTGTATTAATGCATCCTATGATACTGAGTGGTAAATTCATCCACCGGTTAAGATCATCTTCTATTGTTTGTAGTGCAGGGATAAAAATAAGGTTAAATAATTCTGCAAGGTTAGAAGAAACATGTATACTTAGATATGCAATATTACTTATATTAAAAGCAGTGTTTTGTAGTCCCATATCTTGAGGTTTTCCCTGTAATGGTAGAATAGTAGATTTAGTCCAATTTATAAAGTAGTCAGACATTTTTGAGTAGTTGTTAACCAGTTCAGTGACTTCTTTTAGTGATGTCTTGTTTTTTTGTTTTTTTAAATAGTAAAATGTCATCTGCATATAATGAAATTTTATGAATGCTGTTTTGAGATGTGATTCCCTCAATGTTGCCCTTCTGTCGTATTGCATCAGCTAACGGTTCTATAAATAAGGCGAATAGAAGTGAGGAGAGTGGACATCCTTGTCTGGTTCCTCATTGTAGATGGAATGCTGGAGAGATAATGCCATTTGTGATTACTGATGCAGTCAGTGTGGAGTACAATGTTTTAATCCAATGAATGAATGATTTACCCAAGCCAAAATCCCAGTTGCCTCCGCATCTGAGACCATCAACCCGAGCATCTTATCACTTGGCTTGTTGAGCGTGTTGCCACGGAGACATAGCTCGCGCGGAGGCTTCACACCATCCACCGCAGCAACCACCCTCAACTCACCACGCGCCCCACCAAGAACGAACCACATTATAGCGACCATGAGGAGTTTACCCCACGTGACTCTACCCTCCCTAGCAACTGGGCCAATTTGGTTGCTTAGGAGACCTGGCTGGAGTCACTCAGCATGCCCTGGGATTCGAACTAGCGAGCTAGCGAACTCCAGGGGTGGTAGCCGGCATATTTTACCACTGCCATCATTCTTAAGAATAGGGGTGATATTTTTTTGCCAGAAATGTTTATAAAATTCTGGTGGGTATCCATCTAATCCAGGGGCTTTATTATTTGATCTGTTATTGGTTCATTTAGGGCTATTATTTGGGATGTGGTTAAACTTGGTAATACTATATTACTTAAGAAGTTGTGAATCTGTTCATCATTTCCTTGTTTCTCATTGCTATACAGATTTTTGTAGAATGTTCGAAAGGTGTCGTTAATTTCTTGTGCTTTATAGAAATTCTTACATTCAGGATTTTTTATTGTTGTTATCAGTGATTTTCCTTTGGTGCATTTAATCAAATTGGCAAGGTATTTTCATGATTCATCATTATATTCACAATTAGTACATCTTGGGCGTTGTTTTTGTGTGTAATTTCTTCAATTTTATTGTGTGTTGCGTTTAGTTCTTTTAGTATTTGTTCTGAGGGGTTTTGTGTATTGGCATTATGTAATGTTTTTAATCTATTTTCTAATTCCTTCTCAAGTTCCTGTTCTTTCCTGTGTTTATATGTGGAGTATTCAATTATTTTACCTCTTAACACTGTTCTAGCTGTTTCTCAAAATGCTAATGCAGACACTTCCTGGGAGTCGTTTGTTTCCATAAATAAAGCCCATTCTCGTTTGAAGTACTTTTCAAATTCTATGTCTTGAAGCAAAGAAAGGTTCATTCTCCATCTATTTGTGGTTTTTAGGGTATTTTCATTTTTTATAGTCAGAGTGACTGGTGCATGTTCGTAAATAACTATAGGGCTAATTGAGGAGTCAGTGATGTCTGGAATAATGGAGTTACTTATAAAGAAGTAATCAATGTGTGAATGTGATTTATGGACTGGTGAAAAATAAGTGTAGTCCTTTGAGGTAGGATTTGCAAGTCTCCAGCCATCGCCAAGACCGAAGTCGGTCATATATTGTTTAATGATATTAGCAGAATGCGATAATTTTTTTTGTGTCTGGGTTGGCAGCATAAAATAGTATAACACGACGGTCCAATAGACATTTTATGGGTGGTACTGTCATAACACGCTAGTTTACTGTTATGCTCTCTCCTATTATAGAGCCACGGAGCTTGTTATCTTAGTAAATAAAATTATCTCTGACAGTTCTTCCCTGTCATTCATAAAATGATGAAGGAAGGAGCTCTTAGCACCATTTGATGTACAAAACAAGTCCAGATGGCTCTTGTGATAGAAATCAAGTATTTTTCAGCCTATGTAAGGCACATTTTAATTACCACAGAAGCACACCAAGTATTAACCATCACCAAAACGCATAATGAGACATTTTTCCTGCAAGCGCTTTTCATGTGGAGTTCAACACGATGCTTGACACTGGCTTTGACGCTCTGACACGAATCATGAACGCGGCTTCATGATTGCTGTAACAAAGCGGATAGCCACAATCTGCCGGCTGATTAATATTGTGGAGGATGAGAGTTTAAGAGATTTATTTTGCATTGCAATGACTTGTTCTTTCAGTTAGTCAAACTCCCACTTAGACTTTGGGAAACGTTTAATGTTACATGAATTGGTGCTATTTTAGTGCATTTCTATCTTTATAGTGTGGAATCGTTCAATCGACTGACAGCACTAATAAAAATGCTATAAATGTTTTTCAAAAATGTATCAAACCGACATGGATTCAAATAATGCATGTCTACGAATTTGACGTGTGTTTAAAAAGTAAATTTTTAGGGGCCTGGGTAGCTCAGTGGTAAAAGACGCTGGCTACCACCCCTGAAGTTCGCTAGTTCGAATCCCAGGGAGTGCTGAGTGACTCCAGCCAGGTCTCCTAAGCAACCAAATTGGCCCGGTTGCTAGGGAGGGTAGAGTCACATGGGCTAACCTCCTTGTGGTCGCTATAATGTGGTTCGTTCTCGGTGGGGCGAGTGGTGAGTTGAGTGCGGATGCCGCGGTGGGTGGCGTGAAGCCTCCACATGCGCTATGTCTCCGTGGCAATGTGCTCAACAAGCCACGTGATAAGATGCATGGGTTGATGGTCTCAGACGCGGAGGCAACTGGGATTCATCCTCCACCACCCGGATTGAGGCAAATCACTACGTGACCACAAGGACTTAAAAGCGCACTGGGAATTGGGCATTCCAAATTGGGTGAAAAAGGGGAAAAATCCCCCCAAAAAGTACATTTTTAAACAATTTCTCATTTTTATCATCTCAGACAACCTTATTTATCAACTACTCAAGTATTTGTGTAATAGGACGTTGACTCAAAACCTTTTCTGCGATATAGCTGACAACTCTCTTTCATTTGAAAGAAGCACCATGTAAAATATGTTTACATTTAGCAAATGTTGTTTTGAAGTACTTGTTCACTTGAGTTCCTGGTGAAGTTGTTTATCTAAGAGGGCGGTTGTGAGGGGGGCAGTGGGCGGAGCTTATCTGTCCACTGATATCGTTATCAGTGGCATAAACAGAGCTCTGTGTTTTTCCAGGTAACCAAGCCCTGGTTTTATCAGCAGAGGTGTCTCGCACTCATTGGCACTCAACAATAGTCATTTGCATCTTGAATTTTGGTTTACGGGAAGATTGCAGAGGATAATTAGGTGTGACTAATCTGCCGCAAAAAATGTGGCTCATTCATTTAAAATGGGACACAGAGTTCACCTGACCTAAGCAGCTAGCTTGAAATTGAAAAGGATGAGTGTTTACATATCCTGAGAGGATCGTTCCACTAATGATAACTTTGTGTTTATGTTCTCATGCTATCACTGCTGTAAATAGACCACACATCTTTTCTCAGGGCTGGTTTCATTGGCCCGGCTGTTTTATTTAAAGGTGACTCACTGGAGTGTGACCGATGCTTTTTTCATGTTGTCCAAGGGTGTGTGTTTGTGTGTTTGTCTATTTATGAGAATGCCTATGGGTTTGTGTGTTTGTGTGTGTTTGCACAGGACATGCTGGGTAACCAAATCACGGCCTGGATGCCAGCGTTAAACCTTAGAAAGAGAAACACAGTGCAAATGAGGACAAATGTTTACAACATAACACAAGCAATTGAGATGATATCAATTTTCTTAGACAATACGCTTCACAGCCCATGTATATGGTACAAGTCGTTATAATATATCAACAGTGGGGTCCAAAAGTCTGAATCCAGATTTTCAATCAAAATCCCCTAATTTGAACCTGAAAGTGTTAGGATTTTGAATCATATTAAACAAAGAAAAATTATAATGATAAACTAATCAGAAATATTTAAGATTTGGCACTACATTTTGTGAAAGTCAAATTTGTGACATTATTGACAAAAATACTAAATACTAAGAAATTCTGGAATTCATGGGGAAAACAATACAAGGATTAATTTGTTTACATTAGTTAACATGAACTAACAATAAACAATACTTGTACAGCATTTATTAACATTGGTTAATATTAATTTCAACATATAGTAATACATTTTTAAATTCTAAAGTTGTATACACTGATGAGCCAAAACATTATGACCACTCACAGGTGAAGCGAATAATGTTGATCATCTCCTAACAAAGCCACATGTCAAGATCCGGGTAGATTAGACGGTAAGCGAATAATTACTAGTTGTCAACATGTTGAATGCAGGAGAAATGGGCAGAAGTAAAGACCTGAGCGACTTTTTGTTATGGTCAGACGACTGGGTCAGAGCATCTCTGAAATGGCAAGGCTTGTGGGGTGCTCCCAGTCAGCAGCAGTGAGTACCTACCGACAGAGGTCCGAGGAGGGACAAACCACAAACTGGCGACAGGATGTTGGGTGCCCTAGGCCAATTGATGTGCAAGGGCAACGAAGGCTATCCCGTCTGGTCCGAACCGACAGAAGATCTACTGTGGCACAAGTCACAGAAAACTTTAATGATGGTTATGGGAGGAATGTGTCACAACACACAGTGTATCGCACCCTGCTGCGTATGGGGAGGAGTAGCTGCAGACCGATCAGAGTGCCCAAAAGCACCTACAATGGGCACGCGAGCATTGGAACAACGCAACGGAAATCGTCTTGTAAATTAAGGGTGTGTCAAAAAACAACTCGAAATGCATGGTCTACTCAGTGACTTTTTAAAATAACAGTGGAAGCTTGTTTGTCAACATGAACATCTCTGTTTTGGTAAGAAATTGTAACTAGTAAACCAATAGACACTCGTCGCACACCTGGGTGGTCGTTGGCAGGTGTGTAAGACACAGTCAATACAAATGAAAACAATAGAAAAAGTTTTGCACACTGTCATAGCTTCAAAACGTTTTGGTCAAAAACCTTTTTCAGGCATTATAGGTAAGAATGCAAGTGAAAGCATTTTAGAAATCTGCAGGTGTACAAACAAGGTGTTTTAACACCTTTCATATATTAATTTGTCTTTTTAACTAATTTGATATTTTTAACATACAGTATAATAGAAAATGTATAGAATGCAGTCCAGTCCCTCTTTTGATTCTGATAAGCAAAGACAGATCTTTAGGTCAAACAAAATATAAAATGTGTTAACATGCACATTCTTACACCAATTATGCTTAATAAGCCAACATGTTAATGGCTTTACTTTATCGCAATATGGCCGTAACCAGTTTAAGCAAAAAACTAGCAGCAGACTACCACCCCTGGAGTCGCGAGTTCAAATCCAGGGCGTGCTGAGTGAATCCAGCTAGGTCTCCTAAGCAATCAAATTGGCCTGGTTGCTAGGGAGGGTAGAGTCACATGGGGAAACCTCCTCGTGGTCGATATAATGTGGTTCGCTCTTGGTGGGGCGCGTGGTGAGTTGTGCGTGGATGCCGCGGAGAATAGTGTGAAGCCTCCACGCACTATGTCTCCACGGTAATGCACTCAACAAGCCACGTGATAAGATGCGCAGGTTGACGGTCTTAGATGCGGAGGCAACTGAGATTCGAGGACTTAGAGTGCATTGGGAATTGGGTATTCCAAATTGGGGAGAAAAGGAGAGAAAAAAAAAACTATCGAAAATCATAATTTTTCATATGAATCTACCAAGGAGGTCTATAATACCTGGAAAAATATATCTAATAATATTTGCGATTTAAATGTTGCTTGCAATAAATTTCATTTCGTCAGTGTACACGGTTATGCTGCATTCCATTCAAGTTGGATGTGGGATATTCCTACTTGATATCTCCGACCATAAATGCATTCCATTCCCCGATATTTGGAAGATGACATTTAAGGAAACAAAACTGCAATGCTCCCGTTAGCTTAGCAGGGGTTTGACTCTCATTAGAGATGTCTCCTAGCAACCCAACTGATAAACAATGCTGCAGCGCTAGCATTTGTGCTACAGGTGTACAATTATCAAAAGAGATTATAATGTTTTATACAACTGTTTCTGCAGGTGTTTGTTAAACAAGTCTCAATATCATGTAATGTGGAAACAAACTCATTTATCAATATTACTTAATAAAGCGAATGTTTATCACTTACTTTGTATATCTCCCTGAGTGTCGACATGTTTGTGTGACATAATGCCCCTGCATCTCGGCAAAATTGGAGTTGAGAATTTCTGCACGAGCCTTCAAGTTGTAATTCTGACTTCAAGATGCATTCCACTGCACTTTTCCTAAAGTTGTAAAATCCGACTATCCGAGTTGAATGGAACGCAGCACTTGATCTGACACTGAATGCTCAAGCAGCCTAATTTACACTTCCTTTAAAATTCCTGATGTTGCTATAACAATGCAAAAAGCACTTACCAATTTGCTTGAAATGAAAATCAGTCCTCCTTTCCTGATTAATAAATTAAGCAATCACACGGTCATGCAGAACATCTCGTGTTTTTAAATCCATAAGGATGTCTTTCTCAATGGCGATAGTGGCAGTGATGACAGCCGACTCCTCAGCAAGATCTCGCGCTCTTCGCTTTCAAATTACGTGTATCACTTAAAGCATGATTTTGTCATTCAAGGCCAGCTAGAAGGCCTCGACCGGGACACATCCTAAAGTTTACACCCACCAAGAACAAATAAATCAATCTGATTGGCTGATGAATCTGACAATCTGACTTTAGTTGCCCATTCATTTTGAGGGATTCTGAAGAAATTCTGAAGGCCTGACGGGGTGGAGCTCAAACTCACACGCTGCTTTGGGCATGCCATTTGTGAAACAGTTGTCACGCTTTGCTTGTAAGCATCAAGGTATAAATTCTGACTGGATAAACTTCGTTTTTATGTATTTGTTTGTAGATTAATTAAGAGTGGAAACGATTAAAAATACATAGGCAAAAAAGACTGAGAATGAAAGGATGAAACATATTTATTTATTTGGCATGTTAGGCCAGCAGAGAAGGCTTTGCTGGCCCTGAGAATTTGCCACTGCTCAAAATATAGTCTCTTTTATTTTTCTTACCAGTGTTTCGGCAGTCAGCCTTTTTCAAGGTATGTCTGACTTTATAAACACTTATTTTTCACTCTATTACTCACACCCTGTTATGTTATAATTAGGGCTGTCAGTCAATATTTTTTTTTTTTTTTTATAAAAAATTATTCAAATATTTATAAATATAATATTTATAATACCTGTAATAAAGGTATAATATAGATTGAAATTCAGTTTGAAATAAATTGCATTATTGATAGATGAATAAAGCATTGGTTAGACAATACAAAAAGAACTCAATATATTGTTTGTTTTATTCTCATATCATTGAACAAGCCTACAGTTGACAGCAACCTGTATTGCATTGAGTTCGTCAATGTGTCCAGTTCACAAAGTACGTGTTCTTGCGTTCCATCTGCACTATTTTTAATTGTCGCTCTATGAACATGTGCGTGCCTCAGACGAACGCGTTTGGACAATCTCACTGGTATTCATCATCCTAATCGTCACATTTTTAGGATGCTCTGTCAAGGTAAATATAGTGGAAACTTTGAAAATCATGTCTCAAGATTCCTGTATTCTATTGTATTTCTCCCACCTGTTGTGCTTCTGTTTCCTCCAATCTCATTCTTTGGCTACACTGCTTGTGGGGTTTGTTGAGGCGCACTGCCACCTATTCACATGGCTTGTAAAAACAGATTCTTCAAGCTTGAAAAAGTCAGTGGTTTCCCTTGATGACATCGCCTCTACAATGATCTCTCTGGCCACTTGCAGCTGGTATGGTTGGAAAATCCGTACTTTTATTACGGAATTTACACATCAGGGGGCATGATTAATTACGTTAATTATTATTTTTTTTTTTTTTTATTAACGCGTTAAATCGACAGCCCTAGTTATAATATCAGAACACTTTTACACTAATGCATCATTTGAAAAACAATACATTTTAACGGTTGTGTTACACACAGACCCATCGAAAGTGCCATAGAAGTGACACGAAATGACATGGTTGCTTCAGTAAATGGCAGTGGTGGCTGTGGTGGCTCAGTGGTTAAGGCTCTGGGTTACTGATCAGAAGGTCAGGGGTTCAAGCCCCAGCACCACCAAGATGCCACTGTTGGGCCCTTGAGCAAGGCCCTTGACCCTATCTGCTCCAGGGGTGCCGTATCATGGCTGACCCTGCACTCTGACCCCAGCCTAGCTGGGATATGTGAAAAAGAAGAATTTCACTGTATATGTGTGATAAATAAAGAAAATTATAAATTAAAAAAAAATGTGCTTTTAATGTCTAAATTCTTTTTAAAACACTATAGGTTAGGTGTTGATTTATGGTAAGGATGTCTGTTTTGTTTACCTTATTTAATTTTTCTTATCGCTATTCATTACATTAAGGTTAAAGTTTAAGTTTAGAGAAGTACGTTTTACTCATTAAAACATCCATCTAATATTCACCTTAAAAAACTTGTCAGATTACAACACAATTTCACTCGCAATTTCACTCGCCACCCTGGACATATCCCTGGTAAACTGCAGCTAAACCTGTAATGAAACACAAAATTTAGTTTTCAAAATGTTGCCATTGTCATGGAAATGTCATGAGATCTGGCTGAAAGTTTTGGTACTTCGATACTAGTCAATACTAAAATAAAAAAGATATCACGATACCAATGAAACTGAAAATGCATATCAGAACAAAAACCAAGCCATAAGGTCAAATGAACTGCCTGAAGAGCTCAGAGACAGGATTGTGTCAAGACAAAGGTCTGGGGAAGGCTACAAAAAATGTTTTGGCTGAATCAAAGGTTCCCAAGAGCACAGTGGCCTCCATAATTCTTAAATGGAAGTTTGGAACAACCAGGACTCTTCCTAGAGCTAGATCTCTGGTAAGAGAGGTGACCAAGAACCTGATGGTCACCCTGGTTGAGCTCCAGAGATCATGTGTGGAGATGGGAGAAACTTGCAGAAGGACAACCATCACTGCAACACTACACAGATCTGGGCTTTATGGCAGAGTGGCCAATTGCAAGACACATAAATAAGCACCTAAAGGACTCTCAGACTGTGATAAACACGATTCTCTGGTCTGATGAAACAAAGATTGAACTGTTTGGCCTCAATTCCAAGCTCTCTGGAAGTAACCAAGCACCACTGATTACCTGCACAATACCATCCCAGTGGTGAAGCATGGTGGTAGGGGTGTGGGGGTATTTTTCAGTGGCAGGGACTGGGGGACTGGCCAGGGATGAAGGAAAGCTGAACACAGCAAAATATAGAGATATCTTTAATGAAAACCTTGTCCAGAGCACTCAGGACCTCAGACTGGGCCGAAGGTTCACCTTCCAACAGGACAATGACCCTGAGCACACAGCCAAGACAACGCAAGAGTGGATTAGGGACAACTCTGTGAATGTCCTTGAGTGGCCGGACTTGAATCCAATCGAACATCTCTGGAGAGACCTGAAAATGGCTGTCCACCGACAGTCCCCATCCAACCTGGCAGAGCTTGAGAGGATTTGCAGAGAAGAATGGCAGAAAATCCCCAAATTTGAAAACCAATCAAACATCTCTGGAGAGACCTGAAAATAGCTGTCCACCGACGGTCCCCATACAACCTGGCAGAGCTTGAGAGGATTTGCAGAGAAGAATGGCAGAAAATCCCCAAATTCATGTGTGCAAAGCTTGTCACATCATATCCAAAAAGACTTGAGGTTGTAATTGCTGCCAAAGGTGCTTCAACTAAGTACTGAGTTAAGAGTCTGAATACTTATGACAGTGTGATATTTCAGTTTTTTCTTTTTAATAAATTTGCAAAGTTATCAAAAATCCGGTTTTTGCTTTGTCATTATGGGGTATGGAGTATAGATTGATGTGAAAAAAATAATAATAATTTAAAGCATTTCAGCATAAGGCTGCAACATAACAAAATGTGGAAAAAAAAATAAAGGGGTCTAAATCCTTTCTGAACGCATGATAGATAGATAGATAGATAGATAGACAGACAGACAATTAAAATTTCGAAGACTAAAAAATATAGCCACGAGTACACATTACACAACAAATTCATATTGTCTGACTCAAAGTTGGGCAACAAAAGCCACCTACTGTTTGAAGACGTCAATCACGGCTGAAAATCACCCACTGTCTGAAAGATTTATCCTGGGTCAATTTCACCCTCTATTTTCCCTCTTACTGCATGACCAGACTTTCAAACAGCACACTGACAAATCACCACAGAGTAAACAGAGTTTACGGAGGTCCGAATTTGTTTCTGATGGAACAGAAAAGCGCTTTGTCATTGTGTTAACATGCACAGACCTCACAAACCTAATGAGCAATGCCTGGAAACCACCCACACACTGGCGAGGAGCAGTTGCTCTGTTCCACTGTATTCTAGAGGAAATTAAACACTGAAAGGGGGTAAATTATAATTTATGTAAGAGTGGTATGCTGGAGTTTAATTGACGTAAATGCTGACAAAGATATAGGACATTAGTTAACACCAACTACATTTTTACAATAGTAAAAAAAAAATTTTTTTTTTACAATAGTGATGCTCGCCGTTCAAAATTCGCCACCATGGGTATAATGGGTGGTTGCCAGGGGGTTGCTTTACAGTTCCTAACATGTTCTGAGTGGTTTTCAGCATGTTCTGGGTGATTGCTAGGGTGTTCTGATAGTTGCTAGGTGGTCAGGGTTGGGAGGGTTACTTTTGAAATGTATTCCACTACAGATTACAGAATACATGCTGTAAAATGTCATTTGTAATGTATTCAATTAGATTACTCAAGGTCAGTAACATATTCTAAATACTTTGGATTACTTCTTCAGCACTGGTAGATTTTTTCACTTGTTTTGACTATAAAAACTCTGCCAGTACAGTAAGACAAAATACACATGTTAAAAATACATTCTCTGAAAAACCTGAATATCTTATGCAGTGTTGTTTATAAAACAAGATTAATCAAACTGATCTTGTTTTAAGGATTTTTAGATATTTTTACAGGAAAACAATACATAAATTATTATCAAGAATAAGATTTTTGCCCTAATATTAAAGATCTTGCTATAAAAAGAAATTATGATCCAACGTGAATTTTCTTGATAAACAAATATGATCGTTCCTGGTAAAATGTGCATGTAAAATGGCTAGAAATAGTATTTTATCTTAGCGTAAAGCTGACAATTTACACAAGGTTTATTTCTATTTCTTCTGCTCCAAACTTACTTCAAACATACTTCTCTGTCTGCTCGTATGAATGTAACACATCATAAGAAAGTGCTTCACCGCTGTTCAAATGCACTTTGGATCACATCATTTATATGTATAAATGTTTTCCATCTGAAAGGACTAAATATTCAATGAAGCAAATGACAATAACATGCAAAGTAATCTCTTCAGTAATCTAAATACTTTTTGAATATAACTGTATTCTAAATACCTATGGTTTAAATTGTAACTGTAGTGGAATACAGTTACTTACATTTTGTGTTTTAAATACGTAATCCCGTTACTTGTATTTCTTTACTCTCCAACCCTGTAGGTGGTTGCTTGTATGTATTGTGTAGTTGTCATGTGTTTTGAGTGCAGTTGCTAAGGTGTTCTGGTGGTTGCTAGAGTGTAAGGGGTGGTTGCCAGGGGGTTGCTATACAGTTCTTAAGGGCTTTTGAGTGGTTTTTAGCATATTGCTATGATTTTCTGGGTGGTTGCTAATGGGAGTAATAGGTTGTTGCCAGGGGTTATTATACTGTCCCTAAGGTGTTCTGAGTGGTTTTTAGCATGTTGCTATGCAGTTGCTAGGGTGTTCTGGTGGTTGCTATGTAGTTACTAGTATGTAATGGGTAGTAACCAGAAGGTTACTATAAAGTTCCTTAGGTGTTCTGAGTAGTTTTTAAGCACGTTGCTATGCAGGTGCTAGGGTGTTCTGGGTGTTTGCTCTGCAGTTGCTTGGGAGTAGTAGGTGGTTGCCAGGGGGTTGCTATATGGCTTCTCTAGAGTTCTGAGTGGTTTTTTGCATGTTGCTGCTATGCAGTTGCTAGGGTCTTATGGGTGGTTGCCAGCAGGTTGCTGAAAGGTTCCTAAGGTGTTTTAAATGGATTTTAGCACATTGCTATGCAGACGCTAGGGCGTTTTGGATGGTTGTAGAGTGTAATTTGGTGGTTGCCAGGGGGTTGCTATATGGTTCCTAAGGTGTTTTAAATGGTTTATAGCACATTGCTATGCAGATGCTGGGGTGTTCTGGATGGTTGCTAGAGTGTGATTTGGTGATTGCCAGGGGGTAGCTATACAGTTCCTAAGGTGTTTTTATTGGTTTTTAGCACATTGCTATGCAGTTATAGGGTGTTCTGGTTGGTTACAAGGGTGTAATGGATGGTTGCCAGCAGGTTGCTGAACGGTTCCTAAGGTGTTTTAAATGGTTTGATAGCACATTGCTATGCAGTTGCTAGGGTGTTCTGTTGGTTGCTAGGGTGTTGCTTGAGGTTACCGTACAGTTCCTGAGGTGTTTTGAATATTTATTTGCACATTGCTATGCAGTTGCTAGGGTGTTATGGTAGTTGCTACAGTACGTGGTTGATAGAGTGTAATTGGTGGTTGATAGGGTGTTGCTATATGGTTCCTAAAGTGTTCTAAATGGTTTTTAGCATGTTGCTATGCAAATGCTAGGGTGTTCTGGGTGGTTGCTAAAGTGTAATTGGTGGTTGCCAGGGGGTTGCTATACGGTTCCTAAAGTGTTCTAAATGGTTTTTAGCATGTTGCTATGCAAATGCTAGGGTGTTCTGGGTGGTTGCTAAAGTGTAATTGGTGGTTGCCAGGGGGTTGCTATACGGTTCCTAAAGTGTTCTAAATGGGTTTTAGCATGTTGCTATGCAAATGCTAGGGTGTTATGGGTGGTTGCTAAAGTGTAATTGGTGGTTGCCAGGGGGTTGCTATACGGTTCCTAATGTGTTTTAAATGGTTTAAATCACATTGCTATGCAGATGCTGGGGTGTTCTGGATGGTTGCTAGAGTGTAATTTGGTGATTGCCAGGGGATTGCTCTATGGTTCCTAATGTGTTTTTAATGGTTTTTTAACACATTGCTATGCAGTTGCTAGGGTGTTCTAGTTGGTTGCAAGGGTGTAATGTGTGGTTGCCAGCAAGTTGCTGAATGGTTCCTAAGGTGTTTTAAATGGTTTGATAACACGTTGCTATTCAGTGGATAGGGTGTTCTGTTGGTTGTTAGGGTGTTGCTTGAGGTCACTATACAGTTCCTAAGGTGTTTTGAATGTTTTTTTGCACGTTGCTATGCAGCTGTTAGGGTGTTCTGGTAGTTGCTACAGTAGGTGGTTGCTAGAGTGTAATTGTTGGTTGCTAAGGGGTTGCTATACGTTCCTAACGTGTTCTAAATGGTTTTAGCATGTTGCGATGCAAATGCTAGTGTGTTCTGGGTGGTTGCTAGAGTGTAATTGGTGGTTGCCAGGGGGTTGCTATACGGTTCCTAAGGTGTTTTAATGGTTTTTAGCACATTGCTATGCAGATGCTAGGGTGTTCTGGGTGGTTGCTAGAGTGTAATCTGGTGGTTGCCAGGGGGTTGCTCTATGGTTCCTAAGGTGTTTTTAATGTTTTTTATCATGTTGCTATGCAGATGCTAGGATGTTTTGGTGATTGCTAGGGTGCAATCGTTGGTTTCCAGGAGGTTGCTATACGGTTCCTAAGGTCTTCTGAGTGGTTTTAGCATGTTACTATGCAGTTGCTAGGGTGTTCTAGTGGTTGCTAGGTTGCAATGGTTGGTTGGCATGGGGTTGCTTTATGGTTCCTAAGGTGTTCTGGGGGTTACAATACTGTTCCTAAGGTGTTCTGAGTGTTTTTTTAGCATGTTTCTATGCATTTGCTAGGATTTTCTGGTGGTTGCTAGGTGGGTGCTTGCTAGGATGTAATGGGTAGAAGCCAGGAAGTTACTATACTGTTCCGAAGGTGTTTTGAGTGTTTTTAGCATGTTGCTATGTAGTTGCTGCTAGGGTGGTTGCTCGGTGGTTTCTAGGGTGCAATGGGTGGTTGCCAGGGGGTTACTATACTGTTCCTAAGGTGTTCTGAGTGTTTTAGCATGTTTCTATGCAGTTGCTAGGGTTTTCTGGTGGTTGCTAGGTTGTTGCTTGCTAGGATGTAATGGGTAGAAACCAGGAATTTAGTATACTGTTCCGAAGGTGTTTTGAATGTTTTTTGCACGTTGCTATGCAGTTGCTAGGGTGTTCTGGTAGTTGCTACAGTAGGTGGTTGCTAGAGTGTAATTGGTGGTTGCTAAGGGGTTACTATACGTTCCTAAAGTGTTCTAAATGGTTTTTAGCAAGTTGCTATGCAAATGCTAGGGTGTTCTAGTGGTTGCTAAATGGTTGCTAGGATGTAATGGATAGTAGCCAGGAGGTTACTGGACAGTTCCTACGGTATTTTGAATGGTTTTTAGCATGTTGCTATGCAGTTGTTAGGGTGTTATTGTAGTTGCTATGTGGTTACTAGGGTGTAATATGTGGTTGCCAGGGGTTATTATACAGTTCTTAAGGTGTTCTAAATGGTTTTAAGCACATTGATATGCAGTTGCTAGGGTGTTCTAGTGGTTGCTAGGTGGTTGCTAGGATGTAATAGGTAGTAACCAGGAGGTAACTGGAGAGTTCCTACGGTATTTTGAATGGTTTTTAGTACGTTGCTATGCAGTCGCTAGGGTGTTATGGTAGTTTCTATGTGGTTGCTAGGGTGTAATGTGTGGTTGCTGGGGGGTTGCTATACAGTTCTTAAGGTGTTCTGAGGGGTTTATAGAATTTTGCAATGCTGTTGCTAGGGTGTTCTTAGTGGTTACTAGGAAGTTGCTATGTGGTTGCTAGGTGGTTGTGTACTGGCCCAAGTACAAATTAACCCACCTCCATGATATACTGGAGCCAGATTCACGAAACGTTCTTAAGAAGAAATTTCTTCTTAACTACCATTTTCTTCTTAATTTTTAACTTAAGAAAAAAAGTTACGAATATTTTGTATTCCTGAAAAAAATTCTTAAGAAACTTCTTATCTTTTTTCTTTAAAATCGTAGTAAAAAACATCTTAAAGTTAGGATAACCTCACAGTTTTCTTAAATTCTAAAAGGTAAGATATTTAATGAATTTACTGGATTTTTCATGTTGAGTCTGAAGTCGCAATGGGCTGTTTATGTAGAAATGAGATTTTTAGACCAAAACACATTTCTGACTGTTTTGTGATTAATGATATTTTTATTTTCAGCTTTCAAACCATGTAAATGTTATCACCAAATTCAAACAATAAATGCTGTTTTGAAGCTTCATAATGTGGTGACCAATCATGCTAATTCAAATAGATGCACTGCATATAGTGCTCTCTTTCTGCGATCATTAGGGTTCATAGAAACATTTATTAAATTATAACATTAGAAAGCTGAGACTTTCTTCTCATGAATCCGGCCCCTGGTCCCTAGATATGGCTCAGGTCCCTCCTGTATTTTTCTCCTATTTTATCATCCGCCAAAATATTGTAATCATAATCGTAATCGTAAAAACCGTGCGCAAGATGTTACGTCATGTGAAAAACCAAAGTATGCACTAGCTTTTAGGGTCAGGGGTTAGTTTAAATCTCTAACCCTAAGTATAAGCAATAGTAATAGTGATCTCGGTCTTAGAAAACAACACTAATAATTAGCATTACTGATGAAGGAAGGCAATAGCAGTGTGCAATTTGTGTGTGCATCCAATAAAATGTATCATTTGCTTGTAGGAAACAGATTTCAATGATTTTAAACAGCAGTCACTCCTGAAAGTTGTTAAAAAAAAACAAGGCAGCATTGTTTTACTTTTGGATTGCTTAAAATGTTCCAAGAACGCAACTCTGACTCTCTCTCCTCTCTGTCTCACTGTTCATTCAAATAAGTGTATGTGTGTATTTCCTGTTTTTTAGTTGTATAAACTGTGGGTTTAAAGACAATACCTTAGGTGAAGACACAGAAACCTGACTTGTAGGGCGGGAGACTGCAGACACCATAACAGGCACGTCCGCAAAACACACACTCCCACTCATACATACAAATGATTAAAAAGCAGGGAAATCTTATTTGGGGAAAACCGGCCTGAGACGCATCCTATCTACTTACTGAAACTGACATATTACTCCTATAGCTTATCAGAATCAGAATCAGCTTTATTGCCAGGTATGCTTATACATACAAGGAATTTGTCTTGGTGAAAGGAGCTTCCAGTGCACAAATATACAATACAGCAACAAGACAGATATAATAATAATAAAAAGAAAAGATAAAAGAAAAAAAGAAAAATTGAATAGAAAATAAAGTATATATAGAAAACAAGTATATATAAGACTATATATATATATATATATATATATATATATATATATATATATATATATAATATATATATATACACATACACACACATACATATATATATATATATATATATATATATATATATATATATATATATATATACACACACACAAAAACATACATAGTGCAATTTTAAATACAAATCTATACAGTGCAAGGGAATGTAATGGCAGAAAAGGTAGGATGTGTTGGATAAATATAAAAAGACTAAACTGTGAATTACACATAATTATTGCTCAATGGGGCAGTTTTAACTGTCCATGAGATGGATAGCCTGAGGGAAAAAACTGTTCTTGGGCCTGACCACAGTTCACAAAGGTAGTGGGCAGGGTGAGTGGGGTCCAGAGTGATTTTTCCGGTCTTTTTCCTCACTCTGGAAGTATACAGTTCTTGAAGGAAGGGCAGGGGGCAACCAATAATCCTCTCAGCAGTCCGAACTGTCCTTTGTAGTCTTCTGATATCTGATTTCATAGATGCACTAAACCAGACAGTTATTGAAGTGCAGAGGACAGACTCAATGACTGCTGAGTAGAACTGCATCAGCAGCGCCTGTAGCAGGCTGAACTTCCTCAACTGGCGAAGGAAGTACAATCTTTTATCGCTAGGGATGGGACGATATGGTTATCTCATGATTCTGTTCGATATACGAAATGAGGTTCACGATTCATTATTATCTCGATTCGATATAACACTTAAAATACAAAATATTACCATTTATTTTTCTGAACAAATTGAGCAAAATACACATTTAAATTTCTAATCAAAATAAAGTTCTTTAATACACAATATAAATACTCAAAGTTTAAGTAATAAGAGTTGCTCTAGAAGAAAAGATCACAAACAAATAAGCTTTCAAAAATAGTGGGGTACTTTCAGGCTGATCAGGTGCACATAAAGCAATAGAACTGAACAAATCCTGTCCTGAAAAAAATATGCGAAAGTGAATATTTTACTTTTTAATCATTTGTTTGTCATCATTATTGTCACATTTTAACTTTGTAAAAATAAAACATTTCTACATTCTATTAATTTATATTATATCATGAAATTATATATATAATAATGATATGAGCTATCACTGTTTTAAATAATGTGTACAATTAACAAGTAATAACATTGAGTTTACATTCATTTGTATAAGAAACTCTAAAAAGGTTACTGTCATTTTAAGAGTTCAAAAAGCTGCTCACTGAAGTTCAGCGAACATCAACCAGAATCTCCCGGTTTCTTTAGCACATCCATGTTGAGTGAGATTAAAATTAAAATATATATATTTTTTATAATAAAACTGTAAAGAGCAGAAAGGATATTAAGACACATTATAAATGAAAGTGGAGTGCGCCTCATCTTTGATGGACACACATTACACAGAGGAAACGATCCTTTTTAATTTCAAGCACTTTTCATCAAAACAATTTTCCAGGTGTTCTGGTACTTAAATTTCTAAAAGCTAAATTCAAGCACTTAAAGAACCTTAAGGGAACCCTGTGAACTGTATAGAAAAAAGCACAGTAGTGGATATGTTTTGCCATATTTTCTGGTTCGCGATATATCGAAATTCGATATATCATCCCATCCTTATTGCATTGCACATTTACAAATGTATTGTTAGCTACAAAGGCAGTGTTAGCCTCAGTCACCATGAACCTTTATATAGTTTTTTTCCAATCCAATGAAAGTGAATAGTGACTGAGGCTGTCAGTCCCTAACATTCTGTTTAATATCTTCTTTTGTGTTCCACCAAAGACAGAATGGCATATGGGTTTGGAATGACATGAGGGTGAGTAAATGATGACCTTTTTTCACAGTAACAGTGACTACAACACGGATAATAAATGCACAGGCAAAGCAAAAAATAAAGGCAATTTCAGTAATTACAATAATATTACAGTTGTCTATTTATGTATTTACAACGCATTGATCGATTTTGAAACTCCAGCCTAGTGAGGGTGCAGTCTTATGCACTCTTATGTTCTTCTCTGGTCCACCTTAAAAGCGCTCCTCTGTATTTATGATTTCCTGAAAACTCTTCCAACCAATAACAGAGCGTCCAGGTTACCTGCCTGGCGCTTTAGGCCTAGCGACGGGTTCTCATTGGTCAACACTTGGAACTCCCAGCCAATCAGCTATATGTAGGGGTTGTTTGGAGCCACTAGAGATTGACAGAGAAAAAAAAAAAAAAAAAAAAAAAAAGGAAGAAGGAAGATTTGTTCAGCTCACGCCATTGCCATCCGCCGTAGAGGATGAAAACTTTCAGAAACTTTTCGCGTTCATTTTAAGCTGCTTTCGGTACACAAGCTGTACCACCGACAGGAATTACATCTGACTGGAAATATTCGCTTCACATGAGAGGATTTACGGGTCGGGCTTGCTGAAAAACGCACACTGTCATCGAAATTGAATAGGAAACTGAGGGGAATTTACATGCTAGTCATATTTTAAAGACTTCTCACTGACATCAGACAACCATGTCCGGGGGTATCGGTATATATGCGGTCAAGAAACGAAAAAAGCCCGTTCAGAAAATGTAAGTTTTTGTTTGTGTGTGGGATGTCTCATGTCCAAGTTCAAAGCTCCCGTCTCGTGCATCAAGGTTATTGTTATAACGTACCAGAAACATCGAAACAATTCGAACGCTAGTGTTCGAATGTTACAACGTAACATACTGTAATTTTAACGTTCTGTGAGTAGAATGGAACGCATTCCATTCAAAAATGTTTTTATTTTTGTGAGAAAACCTTCTAAAACTATGTTTGAAGTTTGTGAAGTTACGTACATGTGCGTACGATGTCTTACAAATGTCGAAATTGGAATTGGTGGCGTTTCTTATAGAAAACGCTGTTGTGAAAATGAAGTTTACGCATGATTTAGATCTTGCAAAACGGTATATGCCGATTTATATATATATATATATATATATATATATATATATATATATATATATATATATATATATATAAACGTGTGAAGATAACAAGGTGTACATATTTTTTTCTTAAATGGCAAGTGTACTAAAATGATGATTATTTTTGTTTTGTTTTTTTGGTGCAGACAGTATCGCGTTTATGTCTGCAAAATAACCTTATTTTAATCTCGGGTGATTTTGGACTTTCTAATGAATCTCAGGATATAAGTGGGCAGGTGCTGTTTGTTTTCACGTGTTTCATTGTTGCTTCGCAAACAATAGAAAGTCAAAATTTGACCCAGTTCTGTATCTGGGGGCTCCCAGACTTCGTCGGGACACCTTAATATTCGGGCTTGGTGTATAGTTTTGGGTCTGGCATGGAAATAGTACTCTTTCATTAATCATAATCAAGTTGAGAGTAAGTGGCGCTCTCACGCGATGCTTACAAGAGGGAGGGGTGAGCTTAAGGGTGGGGGGGGGGGGGGGGGGTTGTTATGTTATTGTAATCTGATATAACACTTTTTTTTTCGCTTGCTCTCCCCTCCTCAAATGAACATTTTTTTAAGTCACGCAAACTGTTATGCAACTGCTCTTGTTTTATGATTTTACAGATAGTTTAACTGGATTTTTTTTTTTTTTTTACGACTTAGCTATATGAAATGCCAGGAACATAGTTGCTGGGTCAAGTTTATTAGTTTGGAACAACATGAACTGGATTGAACTGTATTGATAGGAATGTTTGTCCCACTTCTTGTACACTATCTTTACAGTGTCCACATTACACATATTACAAGCAAATATAATGAAATGCAATAGTGGTAATGCTAACAAAGTGTATTTCTGAGCAGATCCACAAAATAATTCATGATATAATAAATCATGTCCATTTTGTCATGTAATCTTAAAAGGTGCGTCATGCGGAAACATCTGAATTAACTTATTCAAGAATCAACCAGACTTCTTTAGGTTACACCAATGAAGGTAATTTTAAAAGGTCAGGTAAGTTAGGTAATGGCATCTTTAGGTAACGACTGCACATTCGACTCTTTACAGTGTATTTAAGTGAACATACTGTGACATGAACACTGATGTAAAGTGTGTGACTCCTTTTCTTTTTTCGTATGTGTTTTGTTAAATTCTGAAACTAAGGTTTTGTTGTGCTCTTATTTACATCACACATGTTGACAGTCAGGAAGGATTTGTGTAAGTATTTAGCAGTCTTTGTATGTCTGCACCTTGATGTGCACCCAGCGTATTTGTCCTGCAAACACTCTAATAAAAGTGCCGTGGCGCAGATCCCGTACCTGTTGACAGCACCGTCAGGCCCACCCACCAGGTTATGTGTATATTACACCCGTCATTGGTGCAGGAGACGGAGGACCTTTGCACGGTATGTCTGCACTTCAGAATAGCTACTTACTGGAGCTTGAACTGCAGCATGTGTTTTATAGTGCTGATAGACATTAAAACAAGCCAGTAGGGTGGCAAGGCTTTGGAACGGCCAAAGACTGCGTATGACACAAAGAGGGTATTGAGAGTGTAACCGGACTCCTGGCTTCACACCGCGGCTGCTAGAAGTTAGAATGCTGCAGAACAGTAGAACCTCTTTCTCTCACTCACTCGTTCACTCTCTTCCCAAAGAAACTTGTCAAGGTTTCATCACTTCTCATCTATGCGAAAACATAAACATAGGAGCAAGAAATGAACCGGCTCACCTCTGCTGGAACCTGCAGCTGGAACTTTAAGTGGAAGTTTTCAGCATCTTCCAGTGGGCTGTTTTAAATCTGAAGTATGTAAGTATTTAACGTTAAAGTAGGGCTGGGCGATTCATCGAATTTTATTTTCAATTACGATTTTGGCTTCCAACGATTATGAAAACAAGATAATCGAGATAAAACGATTATTGTGCCGCATTCCGTTTTGCAATGAAACACCCCGGCATTGTATCTTTAAAGCATCCTTTATTAAAGTAAAAATAATAAGGAAGCGGGTTATGAAAATAAACTCCGAAACTGGCATTTCTCTGTGTGGTCAACGGCGTGTCTATGATGTGACCGGGGAAGAGATTGAATCTTCTCCCGACTGATGCACACTCTGGCGTGGGGACGCTCGTCACTTGCGCGCATTTGCTGCAACAAGATTATGACGTGATGGCTCGCGATGAAGTGAATCATAATATATGTGTCACATTCACTGTGTCTATCTTATCATGAAGAAAATCGGTGATACGCAGCTCTGTTAAGAAGAAAATGTTTTTTTTATGAGTTAAAGATGGATCGAAGTGAACATAAAGGAGAGAGAGTGAAGTCTTTGCCCATTATACACTGGAACAGTTTTTGATTAGTCTTTTTTGGCTTGTTTTCCAAAATAATATAAAAAACTCCAAAAAAAAAAAAACAAAAAAAATAAAAATGTACATTTACTTTAGGAGCTATACTGCAGAAGAAAAAATTGTTATCAGAGAATTTTGAAAACAATATTTAATCAGGGCTCGACATTAACATTTGACTGGGACAAATGGATTTTTGAAGGGGCAAGTTGAAAGAGAATTTTACTTGCCCAACCAGACAAGCAGACTGATTAAAACGTCAATAACGAAAAAATGACCAGCTAGGCCTGTGTCACTTATTAGAAAGTTCTTATTTTTATTCTGCTGTTGAAAATAACCCAGAGCACGTAATTTTATAATTTGTAAACGATCTAGTAACAGCTGCTCCCTGTTTGATTGACAGGCGGTGTATGTGTAGGTGCTGAACATGCGCATCTGTTCCGAAAATGCTCGCACTAATGCTCACGTGAATGGTCAAATACATTTCAAAATTCTGCCAAAATGCCCGTCTTAGTAAGGTATTCATGTAAACACAAAGAGTGATGTCTAAAGTGAACCTAAACAGCAGAGAAAAAAAGTGGATTTGTATTATATGTCGGACTTGTAAGTATAAATGTAAGCTAATAGGCCAAAGTATTCTCTGTTAGAGGTCGACCGATAGTGGATTTTGCCAATACCGATAACTTAGGGGGTGAAAAAAGCCTGATAACAGATTAATCGGCCAATAGTTTTTATTTTATTTTATTGATTTATAGAATGTTAAAAAAAAAACACACACACACACACAAAAAACTTTCTTAGCTTTTTTTATTCATAAGTATTGAAATTGGAGACACAATGTACATGCTGACGGGGCACGTTTCCATATAGTCACATTTTTCTTTTCATGTCTTTGCTTTAAGTTAGAACACTGATTAATTAATCAAAATAACAGCATTTGCACTGAAGTGAGGATAAAAATATGGATGAATATTGTTAGTCAGTGATTGTTTTTATTTAACCAAATTGCTCTAACTGTAGACTCCTCCAGCGCCAGCCACAGAGGAATAAAAGCATCTATCTGCATTGATTTTTGCAGATAACCGATAGTTCCATAAAGCAAAGATCAGCACCGATTAATCGATAAAACCGATATATATCGGTCTACCTCTATTCTTCGGTTTTCTGTGTGCCAGTTCCATCATCAGCACAGTACGTGCCAATTGTCCTCATGCAGACTAGTTGAACTTAGTCTCCTGTAGCCAGATCTTTGACTAAAACAGCAAAGGTCTCAACTGTATAACAGCTTAGATTAGCCAAGAACCGGCCACTTAGACAGGAAAAATCATATAACTGACATGTAAAGCAATAATTCGCAGCCCGTTTTGCCATTACGTGCAGTTTAGGGGTGGGGTTATCAGAAATATATGATACCATAATAAAAGAATGACATGGGGAAAGCAATCAAATATATAATATGGCACGGCAATCTCCATGAGCGATTTGCACAGAAAAGACACAGGAAAATAGCAGAAAATGTGTAGAGAGTCTTGAGTACAGCACAGAAAACCTCTTAATAGAGAATTTCACAGACATAACTACATAAGTAAACAAAGCAAAATATGCGGCTCTGCTCATGGATTTCCACTTTACTTTCTGCAACGTGTCTCAAACGAAACTCTTGAATATCTTTTAAAGATTTGATGTCACTAACCTGACAAACTTGGGCAAATCTGGGGATTATTTTGCCCTCCAAAAAAACACTCATTGTAACGCGGAACCTTGTGAACACAACTCTGTATTCAGGCGGACTGATAAAAAGTCATGTGTGCATCTACAAGTGGAAGTTCCATCAAACCAGCCAATCGCATTAGGAATGATTAACTTCAAAAAGCATTTTCCAGTTTTGTGTTTAATGTGCATCAGATGTTAGTGGATGGACTGAGGACAGTCCGTGGACGTGCTGTCAGAGGCGTAGACTAAGTTTTTGTAGACATGTGGACACTCCACATCTTTACTCGTCATTGGCGTATGCACCTGCCTTTGATTGTGCTCGATTATTACAATGCAGTCATAGTGTGCATGCCTCGATCATAAGTACACATTGAGAGGCTGAGCGTGCAAGCAATGGAATGATGCACAGAAAAACTAAGTATACCCTAGCCGTTAGTCTTCACAGTTCATAATCTCTGATCTAAATGCTATGACTTGCTCCGCCTCTGAAATGACTTTCCTATTCCACTGACATCACATAGGTCATGTGGACTTTTTGGTGATGTTAACCAATTAGGCAAATAGCTACTGTATTTAGGCATTGTTTTAGCAAATGAGTATTCTAGTCTGGCTTCATTCTGGTTTGGACCACCCACTTTTTACAATTCAGTCAATACATAAAGGATAAAATCAAGCCTTCAATTTTTTACCCACAGAATATCCTGTTTCACTCAGAAATATGGCACATTACGGAAGTAATTGGAGAATGCTGTGTGTTGCCAAATGCCATTTTACTTTGACTTTAAGCTTTTATTTGCAAGGCAGTAAACAATGCCGTAAACAAGTTGTTTTCCACTTTTTCATCAGGAGTTCATTGTGTTATTTGTCTTTTTTGTGTTTTGAGTTTAAAACATCCATTAAGCAAAATGAATGTAGTATGCACCGGCATGTTACGAATTCCTTTTATAGTTGAGGTAAAATTTGAAAAGATGCACATTTTGCAAACTAATAGTGACTTTTTGTGTTTCTGAACAAATAGACCATCCTGAATCTAACGGGACAAAATAGTTGTTGGTGTACACAATGTTGTTGAAAGACATGCATGACGATTCAAGGGATCTGTCCCCTCACTTACCCCTTAATGAGTAGTTTTATTCATATGCTTGTGCAGCTAAGCAAATAGCTGAATTTATTCCCAACCCTGAGCTTCACCAGATTGGAAAATGAATCTGAAACTGTTTAACATAAGTCATTAAGCTGACTTGCATCCAGCTGTATTTTAGACTGTCCACAAACTGAACAGACTGCAGACTTCAGGGTCATTTAAAAACAGATTTTCTCATCAGTGTCCAATATGAATAAATAAAGGTCAAATTGCTTGGACGTTCATGTCTAAATACCGAAATGCTTATGCGCAGTGGTCTGTTTATTGAAGTAGTAAATCAAAGAGACTGCTTGCTTGACAACGGCCCCGCCCCTCTTTTGCCTCTAACCATTATGTAAGGCAGTTACATTTGTGTCCTGACAAAGCACCTTCGAAAAGACATGTTTACTGTACTCTGCCTTTGAGATGGGTATTTCTGGCTCGGGAGTTGGTATATTGATACCTGGCTTTGATGTGTGCTGAAACAAATTTGGGTCAGTACCAAAATGAAGCCCCTCCCTCATGGATTAGAGTTTTAAACCCTCAGTCAAATACCCAAACATCTTGTCTCGAGGAAGGCTAGAGGAAAGCAGTCACCTGATAACGATAGTGATGCACCTTAATGGTCGGATAAAGTTGCACCTGAGAATGGTGACTGAACATGAATTTGTATTCATGAATTTGTACAAAGTGACCCCTGGGCCTGGACGATATACTGTGTGTGTTTGTGTGTGTGTGTGTGTGTGTGTGTATATATATATATATATATATATATATATATATATATATATATATATATATTTATTTATTTATTTATTTATTTATTTATTTATTTATGTATTTGGTCTGAAATGGCTTATTTTGAAGAGGTATGGTCAAATGGTTTAAGCAAAAAGACATGTTTATTTTATTTCTGTTAGCCCTGTTTTGCATTGCATGTAAACACCTTTATGGGTGTTCTTATCATATTATCCAAAGTGTTGTGCGCATGAGTCTTTACATCTTGACGTCAAAAGCAGAGAATATTATGATGATTTCAAAGCTCATATACACCCGCTTTCTTGCATTGTCTAATTTTTTTGAGTACGATTATTTTTGGCAGTTATCAGTGTAGTGGTGTGCATGTAAACACACTCAGTGTTGCTTAATTGTATATCGGCAACAAAACTGGTGTGAATATTTTTGATATCGCAAAGCCCTAGCTGACTCTCTGGGTCAAGGTGACCCGACACGGTGTAATGCATTGAATGCACGCCATTGGAGCCAATTTTAGTTCTGTTATTTTTTTCCCCAACTCTGTTTTTGATTCAAACCAGATGTGGTTGAGTTTCTGCTGAGGTTATCGGGTAGAAAACAATCTCTCTTGGCTGAATTCACCCTTTCTCCTGTGATCTCAGATCTGTTTTCATGTTTCCATGTAAGAGGCAATGTTAGGGTTTTTGGTAAGGGGGGTGCTGGACTGAGATCTACACACAATAGAGAATCATAGAATTTGTAGAAAGATTTTTCTCAAACTAGACTGCCAAGAGCTTTCAAATTGTTGGTTTTGAGTGTCCTCAGTAAACCTTTCGAAAAACGTAATGCAGGCTGATGAAAAATACGCTTCTGTGCAACAGTGACAGAACATTTTGAAACCTATTTCCAGTGGTTGGGTTTTTAAGATTAGTGCAACATGAAAAGAGAAGGAAAATAAATAAACCAACATACATTTAGAGAATGAGTAAATGAGAACAAAGAGTCAAGTCTTGAGATGGTCTTCTGTGTATTGCAAGCGGCATGAGACACCATATTGCATGTTGGGACCTGCTAGAAGAAAACAATTATGATGTCACACCTCATGTGTTTGGCCTGAGATGTTTGTGCTCAAGAGAAGAGAGAAAGAGAGTTTTCAGATGTTCCCTCTTGAGGGATGTCTTCAATGAGAAAAGTCCCTCAACCTCAGCAACCACAGTAAATGGTGGGAGGTCTGCATAGTCAGTGCCAAGGGTTTAAACTCAAATCATAGTGGATCTTTACCCACTTTTACCAAACAGACATAATTCAAACAGAATGTCGAGAAGAATGTATAATGGTTTTGGTCTTGGATTGTGTTTCCCGCATTAGAATCCAGCATCCAGTGTTTCCTCACAAATAATAATGCATTATACTGAAGAACAAAGCCAGCATGCTAGCAATTGCAAACATCGTATTGCTGATAACAGTTGTTTTTGAGAGAATGTTGCAATTAGTTTGACTATTAGTACTACTAATTTAGCTCTCTAATAAAGGCTTTGTTTTGAGGTTTGGCATTAACAAATTATTTGGCCTCATAATGGACTAGGGCTGGATACAATGCATATGATTAAATAAATTGTTATGCATCACAGTATCCTAATTGTGTCGCATTTGAAACTGCACAAAATGTGTGTGTGAGCTATATTTTTCACCCAACGCTTTGCTTTTTTGAAGACTTGTTCCAAAAAGAATCATCCGTTGATCAGAAAAACAGATATGTTTGATCCAACGTTGTTATGTCTCACTGGTCAGGATGCTCAAAGAAAAAGCACAACAGAGCCACACTGGCCCCTTTTACACTTTGCATTAACATGCGTTTTCTGTGATCGAATCGCTATCGAATAATACTTAACCACATTAATTGACAGCACCCAAGATGCATTTTGATTGGATCACTGAAACCACTTTCGGAGGTGGTCAGGGACGGTTTCTGACCACATTCCAAGAAGGTGTCACGAAAAGATGGAGAATTTTCAGTTACCACATCCTCTGATGTAGTAATATGCAAGTAGCTTTTCCATTTTGTGCTGGTAACTTTACGAAAAGAATAAGAATAGCTTATTTATAGTTGTCTCTATAAATTAAATTGGGCAAGGAGAAAGTATTCTAACTAGGGCTGGGTATCGCCAACCACCTCACAATATGATATGTTTTGTGATATATACGTGGTTTAATTTATCGCAATGCATCACAATATCATTATTGGATTGCCATTGAAACGGTACCAAACAAGTGTTAGTGACGGCTCTAATTTTAACATTGAAAAATTACATACGTCACCTGTAAATAAAATAAAAAGTTGAAGAAATAACCCTTGCTTACACAGATTGTTAATTGGGTGTTTTTGTATTAAGTGCAAAAAAGATAAAGGCTGTGCTGTACGATCAAATAAATGGAATCTCCAGATAACTGAAAAAAATGGTGAACCAATGGCGCCGCTACAATGACAAACCCCTCTGTGTCATTCTAGAAAAATGGAGCTTGGGCCGAAGGGGAAGGAAGGGGCGGAACACACTCTTTTGTCCCCACAGGCTCTATTTTCTATACTTTCTTTCTGGGAAAACATAATTAGGGTCCAACTCGGATGGCTAGAGTTACTGCTTGGAGTCTTCTGGGCTGGCAGGCAATGAAAAGGCCGCACAAGGTTGAATTACAGGCATAGTTTTAATGGCCATGATTCCAGTAAGAGAGATCCAGCTGAGACGGTGGGTTTTATATCTGAAGGGTGGACAGTTATACTAGTACACAAATGTTGAAGGAAATAATTGCTGTCTTATTCCATTCCTCATTAAAATTTGTCTCTCTTTAATGAATGACATGTCAGTTGCATAGCCTGGTTATTACATCTTAAGATAAATATGGGTATAGCTTTTTTGTAAAAATCAACATGAAGATTTTAGGTTCAAATTTATTGAATGAAAAAGGCAATGTGTATATTTTAAGCGCTGTGGCTGGCTACAGCGATTAGATTTGAATCTATATTGTAATCGATCTACATTACAGTTTTGTTATGAAAAAATTTAATTGGCTTTTGAACTAATCTTGCCTGTCCACGGCAATGATAAACAAAGACCTTTTAGACATCTATGCAATGCCACAAACATGCAAGAGAAAAGCCCTCTAAAGACTTGGGAAATGTAATTCAGAACTTAAAAATCAAGACTTAGTAACTCAATGTTTCCAAGCATCAGGCCCGGTTCCAGATCGGAATCACTGAGGGTGCTTCTGAAAATGGTGGGGGTGCTCTGTATAAAGTGGAAATGTAATGTAATTACAGATTTTTTTTTAATAGATTAAATCATGTTTAAATGCTTCTAAAACAACGTAAATAACAGTTTTTTTATGTACAAAACATTTATTGCTTATTTTTTTCACATGATCTGTCACTGAAAATGACAGCAAAATGCTGCGCTTGCAGATTAGGACATGCTGATTTGCACAATCATACGCAAGTTTTGATGCAGCAATTGTAGCAAATGCAGGGATTTTTGTGTGTTTGCTGGGATTCAAGGAAATCTGCTTGCCAATTTACAGTATTAGTGTTAAATATTCTATTGAGCAGGGGTGTGCAGGTATTTTGGTTCAGGGGTTACATCAGCCGTTAAGTTCTGCATAATTGTATCTTTTAAGCCCAGAAATAGTGCACTCATGCACCCAATGAATGATGCACAATTTTCTGAAGTGGATACTGTGGGGCCATTCTGCGATTGCTTGAAGTTTTGCTGCTACATTTCTATCGCGTGTTAGTAAAACTGAATTAAGACTGAGTATAATTATTAATTGTTTATTTTACCATACTTCAGTGCAGTTGTAATTTAGTATTCAGTTTAACACTCTACATCAGGAGTCTGGTTTAATAGTGAAATAAAATATTTGGAAATTATAGATTGTAAAGGTTTATTTTAAAATTGGACGCAAAATGGACACATTTACTTGTTTATTCTGAAAACATTATCAGCTCGTTTACACACTCATGGGTCATATGTGAGTCTCGTCAATGGTTTGTTTGGCGTCCTATTCAGCACACAACTGAATAAAACAAGTTGCATGACACTGATAAATGATTACTGCCAGAGTAACATTCACATACAGGTGTGAGGGACTTCAGCATTTCACAAATAACAAACATATTCCTCTCTCACTTGGTTTTGCTTGCGTGTCCCCTCCGTGTGCGAATGATGAAAGATCTTTTGGGATTTTACTAAAGTTCATCACTGAAAAGGTTTGCTCACAGACTTGGCACTAAACAGCACACACAGCCTCACAAATGGACACAGAGTGACTGCATCACACTTTTCTTTGAGCAGAATATTGCACTATTGAGCACTAAGTATTTTATTTTTTTCGAAGAGGAGAGAGAAAGCGCACACTCGAATACATGGTTACCATATTGCATAAATTAAGCATGGTGAAAATATTTCCAATTTGTGCATTTCTGATTGGGGTGTTGCATCTATTATCTGGCAACCCTGAGCATATTAAAAGCTTGTGGATGCGCGATAGATCCCAAAGCCAGATAAATGAAAGATCTAATTAAAAAAAGTTCATGATAAATCAACCTGCGGGCAGCAGTTTGCCCTGGTCTGCAATTAAGGGTGCTCTAAGCACCCCGTAGAACCGTGCCTGCCAAGCATACATACCCTGAAACTCAGTCAATATTCAGTCTGTCTTTTGTTTGTGGCATTCACAATAAATGAAAAAAAGAAAAAAGTATAATGTTAGCAAAATCCCAGAGATATCCCAGATGCATGGTGCATCTGGTAAGTTTTTGTTTTCCAATGGAAAAAGCCCCAAAATCTAATTTGGAGAAAATAGGGCCTGTCTGAGGACAAATGTCACATTTAATCAGAAAATAGAGAGAGATGGCTACTACTTTGTTCCTGGCGCAGGCTACTCTCTGCATTTTATCAACAGTTTTTTTACCAGCTTTAAGTCTAATGGCAATTGGCAATTCAAAATCGACCAGTCAGTGACAATTCAACCATTGTGACCTACCAGAAAAATAAAGAAACTTACTTTCCATAAAGAAACGAAGACTGAGGAGACGGTGGAAAAAAAGCCTTCAGTGTTTATTGAACAAAACATTTCCAGAGTTCCATGGTGCGTGGAATTTTATTATCTCTCGACTCATTCGCATAGTGCTCTCTTTGTGATCAGGATGTTGGATAAAAGGGAAATGTGGTAGCGTTGAAGATGTTTTCATGTGATTAGCCCGAACATCTAAGAAATGTTGACATATCACTTACCTGAAAGCACTTGAGAAATGCCCAAACCCCTATTTATAGATATTTATGAGTTGACTTGTACCAAAACAAATGATTTGCCAGTTCCGAATTGCTCTTATCCTTTGTTTATTGTACACAGACACTCATCCTTTGTACTCTTCCTTCTGTCTGAGATCTTTACTTGGACAGTTTCCAAACATTAAGGTCACTTGCATTCTTAAAGATTTGCAAACAGGCATGACGTGACAAGTTTCCAGTAATACGTTTTCAAAGAAATTTGTCCACATCTACAAAAATACTGTGTGTGTCGCACAGTCACCATCAGTAACGACATAGTTGATATTTAAAGGTGATGTTAAAACACTGTGGCTCTGTTCCAAAAAGTCTGACACAACAACATTTGGTCAACCAATGGCGTCAGTTTGGGGTGGGACCATCTGTTTGCCCAACCAATGGGAGATGGAGGAGTGTTTGGGAAAAGCCTTTCTGTAAACAATAATTCGTTTCTCAATTCCGTTTGGTGATGTCAGTGGTGCAGAAATTACATGCTTTATCTTCAGTATAGTAGTATTTTGGACCAATGAGATTTTACTGTGGGTGGAGCTACACAGCATGTGATGGATCTAGAAACCAAGCAACCAACAAAATGCTGTTTAGGACAAAAAAAAAAAAAATCACATTAAACATGGAATAAAAAGCTTTTATCGCTTTATTACATTACACTTGGTTAGTACGGGGTGTGAAGCTGTTATTTATCTTTAAGTTAACTAATTTTGCACATTCTACAGTTCCACAAACTTATCTTGGATTATTACAAATCAAATTTTCTTCTATTAATGGATAGAAGGCACATCGCAGTCCTTAATAAGCAGTCTAATACACGTTTTTCTCCAATGTTCTCTCTTTTCAGCCCCAAACCACCACCACCCGATGGCATTAAATCCAACCCCTCCAAACGACACAGGGATCGGCTGAACAGTGAATTGGACAAGCTGACCAACCTCCTGCCCTTCTCAGAGGACGTCCGTGCACGGCTGGACAAACTATCGGTCCTTCGACTCAGTGTTGGATACCTGAAGGTCAAGAGCTTCTTCAATGGTGAGCTCAGGAGCTTTCTGATGACATAATTCACGATCCAGTTGATTGCCGATTGTTAAAATCAAGTTAAAGTTAAAATCAAACATCCTGTTTTACTCATAGGTCACATTATAGAAGTATAAAGGGTTGTGAATGCTGTTTCATGTTGAATTAAATATAAGACGCATTTGTTTTGGTTTCAGTATCTACAAATATGGCCTTTTTGCTACTTTAACGAGATTAGAAAGGACAGAAAAAGATTGGGAGATGAGGGGGCAACAGAATAGGGAAATGTTATGAGCCAGATTCGAGCTCATCTAACCTACATGTGAGCGCCATGGCTAAAAATGTAAAAATTAGGGATGCACTGATGTATCAGCCAGTCATTGGTATCGGCCGATCAGACATCACCCAATTGTTTAAAAACAGACATTATTTAATTTCTTTCAAAGTTGTGTAATAAATTAATAGTGATTTGAAACAAGGTAGCATAAAAAAGCAGAACAACCAAAACTATTGGTATCGGCAGATGTTGTTCTAAATAATCGGTTATCGGCATCGGCGCACAGATTTTGTATCTGTGAATCCCTCGTTAGAACGTGTGCTAAACGCTAAGCCATAGCTCCAGCTCAAGTCAGTTGTAAACCAGCTGTTATGGTCACTGATTAATAGTTGCCTCACCAGTCAGTTTGATTAAAATTTACATTGAACTTGATTTCTTAAGTTCAATGTCGCAACCAAAGGTTGATGCCCTCTCTACCACATGAGAGGCAAGAGTAGACAGGAAGCGGCACATATCACCCACAATTAGAAGCTTGATAGTTTTCAAGATGCCAAATGTGTGAATATACTTCTCAGAATTATGATTCAGTCTCAGTTTAATGGTATTTTCCCTTTTACTGTATTCTCATGCATCTTGAGTAAAGTTGTACTGAATTTGTTTGCATACAGAATTTACCAAATGATCCAAGTCACATGGAAGATGTGCAAGAAACTGGTGACCTTGTCATGGTTATTATTACTGGAAATTTACAAGGGAGCTGATGGATCATATGATGAGTCTACAAGCTTTTGAAAATCGGTTCTCAGTGAGAATAACCATAATCTTTTCTTTTTTTTCTTTTTCCAAATTATACATTTTTACTTCAGATCTTCAGCCAAAAAAGGCTTGTTTGTTTGTGTGTCTTTGGGGGAAAAACAAAAACAGAAACATCTCAACATGAACTTGAGTGACGTAGGATGTTCTCATGGAATTAATCGAGAGGGTTTCTAAGAATAATACCAAAAAGAGGCCAAAAAAGTGTCAACAGAAGGTCAAATCAGTAATTCCCACAGTAATTTCATATCAAGTCTGAGGGATATATTTAATTGTTTTCCAGAAAAATACAATATTTTAAACCCATGAGCCTTTATGGTTCTAACCAATAGATGATGACATTTTTGAGTGAACTTTGCCTTTAAGATGGTATCACTTCTAGATGATCATGTAAGGACAACGGACTTGTTGCTTTTCAGGCTTTACCCTTATGCACTTCATTTACCTGTCTTTCCGTGACCTTTGCTAAAGTTATTATCATGCAGTATTTGGATAAAGTATTGGTTTGTCCACCATAACATAAAGAAAAAGTGTTAGTAACCACTTATAGTGGTTCTGCATTTCTTCATCACCAAGATGTGAACTGAAAGAGCACTTGTCCATATTGACCTTTCTTTTCGTAACAGTAGTCAAGTCAGAGTTCTTTATCTCTAGCTCCATTATCTTGTTTTGCAAACATGATAGTGGCAGAAAGCATGTGTCTTTTTTTTTTTTAACTGTTTAGCTGAATAATCACGGCAGCTATGAAGTGTATGCAGAGAATTCAGTTGTGAAAAGACACAGGGCCTTATGGAAAAATGAGTTTGGAGTCATCTTGGCACCATCAGTGGGCAAGTCTGGCGTGGAGAGTGCTGAATCAGACAACATGGAGTTCCTGGCACCATCACTGACTCCCCACCTTGTTCTGTCACACTGAGCCCATCTGAACAAACAAGCAAATACAGTGTTTGCTGGAAACTTGCCCGCTGTGGATGGGGATTCAAGAGAATAGTTAGTAACCCTTGTGTAAAAAGGTTAGGAATTAGAGGTTTTTCTTTCATATTTCGAAGTATTATTTTTTTCTCGCTATACTTCTTCATAACGTCAAGGTATTGTAACGTCATTAATTATAATTTTTTGTTACATTATAGTCATCACAGTCAAGGGGGAATTTTTTTAAACTATTTCAGAGTATTCCGATATTTTATCTCATGATACTTCATCGATATTCTAACACCAAGAATTATTATTTTTCGTTACATTATAGTCATCACAGTCAAGGGGGATTTTTTTAAAACTATTTTGAAGAATTACAACATTTTATCTCATAATACTTTATCAATATTCAAATGCCAAGCATTACTATTTTTAGTTGCATTAGTCTATGGAAGTATATTCCGGGCTGTGTTCAAATTGTATTTGCAATTGCGTTTTCTATTTGTGGACGCATAAATTGTGACAATCCAAACGCAATTGCAAATCGCATACTACTGTTTGCATTTTCATTTACACAAACATACAATGTCTGCCAAATTTCAAATGGAAAAGCAAAGTCCATTTGTAATTGCATTTCCCATGTCTTACAAGTTATGACCCTGTCATATCTAAAAAGCAAAATCAATTACCCCATTTGCTGTTTCACTTCCTCTGCTTCCCGTATGGAGATGGCCAAAATTCAAATGGGATCCAATACCCTTTGCATTTAAATTTCCAATGCCTTACACAGACACCTGTCAATCAGTGTTGGGGTGAGAGTTTATTCTGTGGGGCATGTTTTTAGTTGGACTATGAGGCGCGGTACTTGACAAAGTGAAGCGAACAGTGCGGGTCTGTGGGAGAGTTTGGACATGCGTGAGAATGACCCAGCGTGTCCGCGGAAAAAAATTATCTGTGCGAGAGAGATGCCAAACTCACAAGAGAGCCTCAGTGTGCAGGAAAGAGATCAAAACTCTCCGCGATAGAGAGTGAAACCACGCAAGAGGAATTGAACCATATGTATATTTGTTATGTATATTATATATATATATGTGTATAGTAATTATTATTGTTAATGCCAGGAACATCCTACACAGTGTATTTCAGAAATTGAAGATGAAAAAGAATTATGAAACAAAAAGACAAAGTCAGAGAAACAATTATAAAAGTTTGTACATCAATAATTGGTAATCAGTGATCTGTAGATTTTATCTTAGTCAACTATTAATCGATGATTAATCAACTTATCAGATGTTTCACATCTTGCCATATGTTCTACTATATCATGTAATGTAACAAATTTCATATCATATAGTAGTAGAACATTTGCAATATAAAGTGCAGATAAAACTGTTTGAAAAGCAGTAAAATAGTTCAAATAAAGTACAATTATATTAAAAGAACAAAATAAATGTTGACTGGTAAGAGATAGAAGACAGCAAGGCGCTCTAAAATGTAGTCGATTGTGATCACTTCCAACTAAAAACACGACCAAAGTATAATCTCCAGCCTCCAACACTGATTGACAGGTGTCTGTGTAAGGCATCGGAAATGCAAGTGCAAAGGGAATTGCGATTCCATTTGAATTTTGGCGGGCTCCATACGGGACGCCAAGGAAGTGAAATGGCAAAAAAGGTAATTGCAATTTCAATATGACAGTGTCATAACTATGAAGACATGGGAAATGCAATTGGACTTCGCTTTCCATTTGAAATTTGGTATACATTGTACGTTCGTGGAAACGAAAATGCAAACAGTTATACGCGAATTGCATTTGCATTATGTCACAATGTATGCGTCCACAAATAGAAAATGCAATTGCAAATACAGTTTGCAATTTGTTTTGAAAATAGTCCAGAATATACTTCCATATTAATCATTGCAATTAAGGGGGAATTTTTGTAATACAATTTTTAATTATTATGATATTTTAACTCGCAATACTTCATCGATATTCTAACACCAAACATTATTGTTTTCAGTTACATTATAGTCATCGCAGTCAAGGGGGATTTTTTGTCGACTATTTCAAAGTATTGCAATATTTTATCTCGCGATACTTTAATGATATTCTAATGGAAAACATTAATATTTTTAGTTACACAATAGTCGTTGCAGTTAAGGGGGAATATTTGTAATAGAATGTTAAAGTATTACCACATTTTATCTCACAGTACTTCATTGATATTCTTGAACCAAGAATACAATTTTTTTAGTTACTTTTAGTTACATTATAGTCTTTGCAAAGTATTATGATATTTCATCTCACAATACTTTATCAATATTCTAACACCAAGATTGAATTTTTTTGTTGCATTTATTTACATTTACAGTCAACACAGTCCCAAGTATTTCTGTTCGACCACAATGCAAACTCAGAAAAAGCTAAGAATTTGAAGAAATCTCATTTTTAAGGGTGTTCGTACAGATCTCCGTACATCTAGACTTTTTAGAAGGGTGTTTGTGTAATCCCTGCTTTAAAAAAAAAACTTGTTTAAGTATGTCGCCCATCCTGACCAGCTAAAGAGCTCCCGAAACCCCTCTAAAACCAGCCAACAGACCACCCTGAATAGACAGGGAGACCAGCAAAGACCATTAAACCAGCTAAGGCTGGTTTAAGATAGTTTATTAGAAGGTACGCTGCTCCCTCAGTTTAGCTTTTTTATTTATTTATTTATTTATTTATTTATTTGTGCAAAGCAACAACGTCCAATTAAAGTAAATGGAAAATGAATAAAATGTTGCAATACATCACAGTTTTGAATCTCAGTACACTAAACATAATCGCAATATTATTGTATCACAACCCAGGTATCAATTTTACTGAAAATATTGTACAGCCTGGTTTCTGCTTATTTCCACCCCTGGTAATGCTGGTGTGTTTGTAGGACAGAAGGTCTAACCCAGTGTGATATCAAAGGTTTCTGACCTGTCATCATTTTACTGCCAGACTAGAACTTCCCTTTCCTTTGAGGAACTGGCCGTGCATTGTGTGGAAATTTATCATGTCTTTTTTTGCTCCTCCACCCTTTATATTTGGCCTCCAAACAAACAGACCACCAAAGGCTTGGCAGAGACTCAAATGTGCCAGCCTGCTACCACCCACCCCTCCCCCCAAGCTAAGCTTTTTTTATTGTTCTTATAAAATAGTAACAATTATAAACAGGCATTTGGAGCAAAGCAGAAGAGCTAGAGAGAACAATAGCTTAGGAATGAAAGGTAAATGTAAAGATAATTTACTAATCAATTCATTTACTCACCCATATGTCATTCCAAAACTGTATTTAGAAAGTCATATGAGTTTTGAACAATATAAGGGTGAGTAAATCATCTTATATCCCTTAAAGCGTGACGCAGACAGTCCAAAAGAAGAGTGGTTATATTTGACCTGCCCACAAGATTTTGCAGCTGCATCGAGCACTTGTCACTTGTTGTGTTGCAAGTGTTTGTGTGGAACTTCCTTAGTAACCAGAAGTGTGAAGCAGTGAGACGTGAAACATGTCTGGCTGTATATACAGTTGAAGTCAGAAGTTTACATACACTTAGGTTGAAGTCATTAAAACTCATTTTTTAATCACTCCACAGATTTAATATTAGCAAGCAATAGTTTTGGCAAGTCGTTTAGGACATCTACTTTGTGCATGACACGAGTAATTTTTCCAGCAATTGTTTACAGACCGATTGTTTCACTTTTAATTGACTATATCACAATTCCAGTGGGTCAGAAGTTTACATACAGTAAGTTAACTGTGCCTTTAAGCAGCTTGGAAAATTCCAGAAAATGATGTCATGCCTTAAGATAATTAACCATTTAGCTTCTGATAGGAGGTGAATTGAATTGGAGGTGTACCTGTGGATGTATTTTAAGGCCTACCTTGCTTGATATCATGGGAAAATCAAAAGATATCAGCCAAGACCTCAGAAAAAAATTGTGGACCTCCACAAGTCTGGTTCATCCTTGAGCAATTTCCAAACGCCTGAAGGTACCATATTCATCTGTACAAACAATAGTGCGCAAGTATAAACACCATGGTACCATGCAGCCATCATACTGCTCAGGAAGGAGATGCATTCTGTCTTCTAGAGATGAACGTAATTTGGTGCAAAAAGTGCAAATAAATCCCAGAACAACAGCAAAGGACCTTGTAAAGATGTTGGAGGAAACAGGTAGACAAGTATCTATAGCCACAGTAAAACAAGTCCTATACCGACATAACCTGAAAGACTGCTCAGCAAGGAAGAAGCCAATGCTCCAAAACCACCATAAAAAAGCCAGACTAGAGTTTGCAAGTGCACATGGGGGAAAAGATATTTCTTTTTGAAGAAATGTCCTCTGGTCTGATGAAACAAAAATGGAACTTTTTGGCCATAATAACAATCATTATGTTTGGAGGAAAAAGGGTGAGGCTCGCAAGCCGAAGAACACCATCCCAACCGTGAAGCATGGGGTGGCAGCATCATGTTGTGGGGGTGCCTTGCTGCAGGAGGGACTGGTGCACTTCACAAAATAGATGGCATCATGAGGAAGAAAAATTATGTGGATATATTGAAGCAACATCTCAAGACATCAGCCATGAAGTAAAAGCTTGGTCGCAAATGGGTCTTCCAAATGGACAATGACACCAAGCATACCTCCAAAGTTGTGGCAAAATGGCTTAAGGACAACAATGTCAAGGTATTGGAGTGGCCATCACAAAGCCAGAACTGAAAAAGCGTGTGCGAGCAAGGAGGCCAACAAACCTGACTCAGTTACACCAGTTCTGTCTGGAGGAATGGGACAAAATTCCAGCAACTTATTGTGAGAAGCTTGTGGAAGGCTACCCAAAAAGTTTGACCCAAGTTAAACAATTTAAAGGTGATGCTACCAAATACTAACAAAGTGTATGTAAACTTCTGACCCACTGGGAATGTGATGAAAGAAATAAAAGCTGTAATATATAATTCTCTCTACTATTATTCTGACATTTCACATTCTTAAAATAAAGTAGTGATCCTAACTGACCTAAGACAGGGAATGTTTTCTACAATTAAATGTCAGGAATTGTGAAAAACTGAGTTTAAATGTATTTGGCACATTGAAGATAAACAAAACTGTTAATCAAATTTTTTATAAATTATACACAAAGCAAGCAACAGACTTGTCTGGGATTGGTCATAATGCTTAACCGCTACCAAAAATATTTTTCTTAACTTAAAATTATTATGTAATCTCAACACAAACACTTTATGTAAAAAGAACCTAATTTAGGGGGCCTGGGTAGCTCAGCGAATATTGACACTGACTGCCACCCCTGGAGTCGCGAGTTTGAATCTAGGGTGTGCTGAGTGACCAGGTCTCCTGAGCAACCAAATTGGCCTGGTTGCTAGGGAGGGTAGAGTCACATGGGGTAACCTCCTTATGGTCACAATTAGTTGTTCTCACTCACAAAGGGGTGCGTTGTAAGTGTGCGTGGATCGCGGAGAGTAGCATGAGTCTCCACATGCTGGGAGTCTCCTCAATGTCATGCACAGCGAGCCACGTGATAAGATGCGTGGATTTACGGTCTCAGAAGCGGAGGCAACTGAGACTTGTACTTTGCCACCCGGATTGAGGTGAGTAACCGCACCACCACGAGGACCTACTAAGTAGTGGGAATTGGGCATTCCAAATTGGGAGAAAAGGGGATTAAAAAAAGAACCTAACTGCATTGGGTAAACCCAACATAATTAGACATGTCAATGTTACTCAAGCAAGTCTCTTATTTTTTTTATGTACTAACTAGTGAAAGTGAATGTTAGCATGCTAAATAATGTACATGCTGGTTGGAAGAAGTACATAGTGTAGTTTAGTAACTATACTATGGTTAGCACAGCAATTGCTCAACAAAGCGAAAACATTAAACACTAACAAGTATCACCCTTTATACAGTATTCATATTGAACAAAAACACACAAAATATAACATATCATTTTAACATTTACTCTATCGAGTCCCATGCCAAGCATGCTGTGAAATGGAAATCCCCTGCCCAGTTTCATCAGTGATACATTAACACCACAAAAAGCATTCATGTGGTCCCAACTCAAATGGATTATAGGGCATATCACAGTCCGTCTTTTCAATACATTGGAGGTTGATAGTGTCTCACTTTTTAAAGCTTTAGGAATAAAAAGTATAATAAAAGTCTTAAAACACAAAACACAACTCTTGCATCATATTACAAGTCTTCTAATGCCAAACGATAGTTTTTGATTGCAAACAACCCAAAATTTTAGTAATTTTATACCTCATTGACAAATTTTTTAAGCTTTAAAGTGAGGCACTATTTATTATAACATCTCCTTTTGTGTTCTGCATGAGAAAAAAAGTTGTACGCGTTTGAAATGACGAGGGCAATTTAAGTAAATTAAATTTTTGAAGTGAATTATTCCTTTAATTTTGCAGCCCTTGCACTCTGTCAGCCCTTGCACTCCACTTTCTCAAATAATTACTGCAAAATCAGGAAATAACATCTCAGAAACTCTTGAAAGGGCATTTCGGTGTGGTATGGTGAGCTTGAATTGGCCCAGGCTGAGCTATTTTCAGTCCCTCTCGAAGAGTATTAACTGGTTCAAGGCAGCGAGTACAGTAACTCCTTTATCAGCATGACTATTTTCGTCACTGGTTGTGAAATGGAGCAAGAGCCATGCCCAGGGCTACGGATTCCTTTCCGTCTGGCTTCTAGCAGGTCAGACAGTGCCTTTGTAGAGAATGGATCTTCTGTTGGGTGTCCTCTGACCATCTGAGGTCTTGGAGACAGAGGGAGATGGAAAGATCCAGAAGGCTGTGCTGAGAAGAACAGCGATATTCGGTCCCACGGCAAGACGCACAAACGCCGCATTGTGTGAGCTGCACTGTGTTGATGAGGGTCAGGTCTGGAGGAGTGACTGCATAGATCGGACCTTGTCTGAAGTGTAATGTGGTGTGTCATTGGTCTGGCTCAGATTTGACCTTAGGGATGAATCCAGATTACTATAGCGGCGCCTGGAATATGGTGGAAAGATGGAGAGAGACAGACCGAAAGACCCCCTATTAAGAGTTTCAGATTGTTCCTTATTCGTCTTACATTTGCATCTATATTTTTTCATTTATCAGATGCTTTTATCCAAAGTGATTTGCAAATAAGTAACATCACTAGCAGTTCATAATACAAGATATGCAGTATCACACTGCAAAGTTTCAAGAGTGATCTAGAATTATATAGAAGCTAGAGCAGAAGGAAATGCAGAAAAGTAAAGACATTTTTTTTTTTTTTCTAAATGGGAAGAGCCTTTTTTTATGGTTGTCTGATAATTAAAGGGAAAGTGCCAAATAGCTCAAAATTAAATATTTAAATAAATCATGCTAAAATTGTTTAAAACCATTAATTAAATTAAATATTGAATTGTAAAATAAATTTAATACATGTTTTCCATGTATTTTATTTAAGCTTTGCTTTTTTCATTTTCTAATTTTGACTCACTAAAGGTCCATTCACAAAGAATGCGTTCTTGTGTTAAATCTAGATTTTTTTTAAATTAAGTTAAAAATGGAAAGAATTTACTTAATAGTTTTTAACACTTTTAATTATGTATTTAACAATGTGTTAACATTTTGAACGATTTATTTAATGATTCATTTTTGAGAAATGTGAAATTTGTTTCGTGTTCCACGAAAGAGAGTAAATAATGACAGATTTGTTTTTTATCTATTTTTCATTTTTTGTGAGAACTACCTGTAAGTCCTTGTGTCTTCAGCTTTCATGAATATTGTGATGGGCTCTGCAGATTGATTGGAAGTTGAAAGCTCAATAGTACGTGAATGATCTGGAAAGCGAATTTGTGCCTCATTGTGATGGAACTATCAGGCGTTTTGCAGTTTCAATATCCAAATGCATGTTCCTTTGCATCTAACCTGTTCAAAGCTTTTAGCCTCACCCTCTCTCTCGCGGTCTCTCTTTCTGGGCTGCATTTTCGGCATCTTATCTAAGTAGAGATCACCACGTTCCTGGCGGTAAATAGATGGCAGGGCTGAGGGAGGGAGGAGTTTGCGCTCTGAGCCCTGAGGCATACCGGCACGCCATGGGGGCTCTGCAGGCGGCGGTGGGCTCCAGGCCACTTGGGGTCTCTCATAAAATTTGCCTTGACAAGATATTATAGGAACTTATCTCATCATTATTTTTGTTCTAAAAGCATACTACTATAGTGCAAATTTTCAGTATGCATAGAACATCTGGATGACCTACTACATTGGCCAAAATGTGCAGTTTGATGAATGAACCAGAAGTAAAAGAGCACGCCCACATTTTCAGCTGTCTTGGTTCTGGAAATATTTGTCTCATTCATTTGTTCCATAGGGAATTAATAAAATCCTCCATTAAAAAGTTCTAATCCATGAACCCAACCCAACCATCTCTAAGTTGAATCACATCATTACAAACTTACAAGGTGCGATTCTTGCAAAGGTACAAGACTGTGCACTAGGGTTGCAACAGTATGAGATTTTCACGGTACGATAACCGTCTCAGAAAATATCACGGTATACGGTATTATACAATTACTATTATCAGTTACAATGACCATTAAAGGAGTGAAAACAGAAGGGTTTTTTTTTTTTTTTTTTTTGGTTGAGCAAACACTTTATTATAATTGAAACTTGAAACCATTTTGTTTAATGGAAGTATATGTACTACTAAATGTCTGGCTGCTCCTGTCTGTACCTTTAGCTCAGTGGTTCTCAACTGGTTTTTCTTCAGGACCCAGATTTTACATTGGCGACCCACCACAGTAAAAACGTAACCTATATTTAATGTATCCTGGGTCGCATTTCTTTTTATGTTGCATAGTTTTGTTCATGATTTTCAAGTACAAGGACATGCATCAAGTGACATTATTTTTGTTGTTGACGTCAACAACAAAAGCGACAGTTTTCTTTCCCCCCTTTTAAAAATTGAAGAGCATATTTACTTATGAGCCCATTATTATCCCATTTGTTTCTAATTTCAAACATAATTCAAACAGAACATACATATTACACAGGAGGAAAGGCTCCTCATTACCATGGTTAGGTCAGTGTAGCTAGTCTTAAATAATAGTAATAATAATAATAATAAATTATAGTATTTATGAAAAAATAAATACTAGCTTGAAATACATCTTGAAACATATCATGAAAAATGCCACTGTTGATATAAAATGAGGATTAATAGATTCTACCTTTGGATTATTTCATATGAAACTATAACATTTTGTCAAAATATAACAGTTACTTTTACTCATGTGAAATCGTGAAACAACTTTGTAAAGGTGATGAAATTGACGCATAGCACAGTGTTGCTTTTTTCCTCCTCAGTGCTGTTTGGCATGTCATGACTGCCTACTGTCTGAGAGGTTTGACTTGACTTCCTCTGTAATGTTTTATACTAGAAAAGTCTTACTAGAATTAAAATTGGTCACATCGGTTTTGACGTCTGCGCTCCGCAATATCGAGGGAAGCCCGGTTGTTGCACGCGCATACCAGAGAGCAGAGTATACCATGATCGCGAGCTGGTTCCGTTACACTTTTGCGAAAGTGCAGATGAGAAGCCTTTAGCTGATTGCGAGATTATCATCAAATCTGCCTCGGCAGTCCTAAATAGGCTATCACTTGGGCGGCCGCCGAAATATCTTCAATGGGAGAACCATGGCATTGTTCTTTTCCTGCTGTCCGCAACCCAGTCCAAATAGACCTGCACCCACCAGTTGAGAAACACTGCTTTAACTCACACACACACTCACTTATATCACACCCCCTCGCCTCGCTTCTCTCTGACATTTTCTCCGCTGCATGTGTGTGTGTGGGGCAAGTTGACAAGTCTGACAGGCAGTCGAGGAGGAACGGAGATGCGCACGCGCAGGTGAGGTTCTCCAGCCGGTTGCATTTTTTTCTTAATACCATAGATAAACATATGTACATGGTATGATAACCGTCAATTTTCATACCGTGGTATACCGTGAAACCCGTATACCGCTGCAACACTACTGTGTACTTAATTGAGGGAATGAACTACAATCCCACTTAGCATTGCAAATTACTTTAACTAATTAAAAACGATGGAAAAATATAAAACTATTGATTTTAAAGTTGTTGATTGTAAGTACTGTAAATAAACAATATTTTTTAAGTTTATTGCAAAATATTCAGATAATTACAAATATACAAGGAGTTTGAGAGTGTAGGAAAACCGACTCGATTGCATCATTCACCGTGCATCATGGAAGTTGCCATTTGTTGCAGAGCTCTTTTGGCGCACTTTGTTTGCTGCGATTCTCTGATTGGTGGCCCTTACAAAAAATCTAGTGTTCTGGCAAACTAGCCGCAAATTTGCCACTTATTACTTTCACGTGAAAATGAGCTTGTGATTCACCGCAAATGTTTACCAGAAGTTTGCAGCTCTTCACTGGCACTGGTGAACCTGCAGCAAACCTTTTGGCAACAATGGACATTTTCAGCAAGTTTGTCGCAAAGCTTATTTGCTTGTGAAAATAATCAGTGGGGAATTTGCAACAGGTTTGTGGCAAATCTGCCATGATTTCTCTATTTTGTGTAAGGGGATCTTTCTCCATGAAGGATCATGGGCATTGTAGTTATTCAACACAAGTTTGCTATTAAACATGTCTTTTTAGGGGGAACTTGGTAGCTCAGTGGTAAAAGACGCTGGCTACCACCCCTGGAGTTCACTAGTTCGAATCCCAGGGCGTGCTGAGTGACTCCAGCCAGGTCTCCTAAGCAACCAAATTGGCCCGGTTGCTAGGGAGGGTAGAGTCACGTGGGGTAACCTCCTCATGGTCGCTATAATGTGGTTCATTCTCGGTGGGGCGCGTGGTGAGTTGAGCGCGGATGCCGCGATGGATGGCGTGAAGCCTCCACACGCGCTATGTCTCCGTGGCATCGTGCTCAACAAGCCACATGATAAGATGCGCGGGTTGATGGTCTCGGACGCGGAGGCAACTGGGATTCATCCTCCACCACCCGGATTGAGGCGAATCACTACGCGACCATGAGGACTTAAAAAACGCACTGGGAATTGGGCATTCCAAATTGGGTGAAAAAAAACAAAACATATTTATTTATTTTTTAGTTGAAATAATGTGGACTGATGGCTTCAGCAAAAGCATACACCATTGATTAACACCCTCAGAGCTCACAGTTGGTCTGTCTTAAAGTTTATATTAGTTATTGTTCAAATTAAATTAGTATATGGAGAAAATGAATGTGATTTTTTTGCTCTGCAAACCGTCTGTTGCGCTCTAGCCATTTTTTTTGTTTTATTTCCAAGATTATAACTGGACAGCAATCGTTGAACTAAACACGCAATGTGATGAGGTTAAGGCAATGAAGCATACTACTGTTTGAAATGTTTATCGTGGTATAATGCCTATTATTTCACTTACTATTTTCTTTTTTAAAAAGTAGTAGGCTGTGTACAGTGTATAATGCACAGTATTTACTAAGTAGTAAGCTAGAATTCCATACCAAACATGAATTTGACCCCATTCCCACTTGTTCTGGGATGGGACCTTGAGTGTCTTTTTCCCACCATGTTGTTCTTTACCAGTTCACTCTCTTCTCCCTTCCATTTATGTTTTTAGCTGCATGTCTTCTCCAGATGTTTACAGTGTTTGCAATCTCTGGGAGTGTAGAGTTGGAGAGCAGGCCTGGTCGGAAGCATTTCTTCCCTAGAGCAACATAGCCGTACAAACAAACCAGACCTGTGCAAGGCTACAACGTTTTTGGTTTCGATTTTGCTTTATATCTTCATTTATGACAAACAGAGTGTCGGAGCAGCTTCTGAAAAAACAGCTCTATGTCATTTCTAAGTCATAGTGTTTTTTTCGAGGCCTATCAACTCCAGTTGAACCTCCAGTACTAAACACCTAATTTTACTTTTTAAGGCCATGAAAGCAACAGACACCATTGTCCGGCTTGAGGTTTTGTTTTCCCAGTGCTTATTTGTTTTTGTTTTGTTTTTTTTCTGTCTCCTATTGTCCTCGGTCAGAGGAGTTGTCTGCTCTTTCTTTTGTTGATCGGAGACAAGACAGATGGACTCAGAACATCAATATTTGTGTTGGTGTGGGTCAATGGAGGTCAACACCAGAGGCTTTGGAAAGTAAGAACAGAGAGAGCAAAGACAAGAGCCTCGTTTTAACAGCGCCATATTGAGCTCGTCTTACCGCCAGATGACCCGACCTGCCGCTTTTCTGAATACGAGAGCGTGCTTTGGTGGCTCTTTTTTTTTTTTTTTTTTGCCTCTTTGATGTGCTCGTTTAGTCATCGGCCTCACCACAAAACAACAAGCTCAGCAAGAGGTCTCAAACTGAGCTTGTACGTGCACAGGTTTAAATTATGCCTGTTACTTTGATGTACTAATTCAAGAGACAAATGCATTTATCTTGTTTTTGCTTGTTTTTTCTCATTTAACTCAAAGTAACATATTCTTCTTTGAAGGCAATTCTACAAACCACAAGGGGGAACCCTAATAAATTAGTTAGTGGTACGTTATTGACACAACTTAAAGTTTGAATAAATTAATATTTTGCAATATGTCATATAGCATATGCAGTATTATTGTGACTAGGGGTGGGCGATATGACCAAAATCCTATATCACGACATGAGTAATTTTATATCACGAAAACGATTATATCACGATATAATAAAAAGGTTTTGATAAATCAATAAAATGTTATTATATATTAAGCCATGTCGCAATATGTAATATTGAGTAATCCAGTCACTTTATAAATTAAAACTTTATCTTAATTATTTTTCTCTTTATTTTGAACTTGACAAACATAGTCAAACTAAAAAAATACAAAATAAATGCCACATTTCAGTCTCTGGAGGGGAGACTCTGCCCTTCCGGCCATTCTGTCAGCCGGTGGTCCACCCCGCCTCCTGTATACCTGGGGTAGAGACGAGGGGAGGCGTGGGAAGAGGAAAAGGGCGAGTGGGAGACAAAGAGAGAGAGGAGAGAGAGAAGAACTTGCTCGCTGGCTCCCGGACGCACTGTCGCCCGGCCCTCAACCGCTCCTCCGCCCTCTGGCGGACACCAGCTCGCTCCTCCCCAGGGGATGGCAGTGAGTCCTCCGGCCCCTGGCGGACGGAACTGCTCCTCCCCTTCTTCGGCAGACAGCAGCGGTTCCTCCAGCTCTCGGCAGCCGGCAGCGACCCCCTCCGTCCCCAGGCAGATGGCCGTGGCTGCTCCCCTGGTGGATGGCAGCGACGAGGACTCTGCGACAGCACATCCCTCCTCCCACCCGGGTTTCGGCACCACTGTAACGGGGTTCATAAGATGGGCAAGTAGAAGGCGGGAACCGGCTGAACAGTAAACATAAAGTTTAATGAGAAACTTAACATAAAACAAACATAAACACAGACACGCATGCAGTGCGGATGCGTGCGTCTCTCTCTTGAACCGGCACATCCGGCTCCTCGCTTATGCAATATTGCTAAGGTACCTAGCAGGCTAAGCTCAAGGCAGCTAAGGCCACATTCACACTAGTACATTTTCATCTGAAAATGCATTCATTTAGCTATGTTTATGCCTCTTATCCACACCAGAACTGTGTTTTCCTCTGAGTTACTGCATACTTTGGAAAACGATGGTGTTAGGAAACTGAAAAAGGTGTGGATGTGGCCTAAATTGTTCGTTTCCGTTTTTTGCGCTCAGACACAAATACACGCACATCACTGTGTTCCTGAGACACTGAAATACTATCATAATAAGACTCGTAGCCATGTTGCCTGAGGTAATTTCTTATTCAGGTGATGCTGCATCTATTTATATCCTGGCACACATAACCTCTTTTACCAAGTAGCACTTCTATGCAAATGAGGTCACCCACTAATACAACACTATCTTTTCTTCATTCAAATTCACTGCGTATCACTTTTGTGACCTACCGTCTGTGTAAAGCAAGATCCTCTGTTTTCTGCCTGTCTTGCAAGTCACAAGCACACATGGTTAAAATGCTCTGTTTTTTAACACCCACTAGAAAAAGAGAAACTTTGCAGCTGCAGTGCTAATCCAAAGGGGCAAACTCGTAACACGAAAACAAAACTGCCACGCTGTCGCCCCACACTTGAGGTGGAGATAGCATCAACAAGCAAGCCTGTCTGCAACCAAAGACGGAGTTTTTAAGATCCTCATAGTCAAAACACAAAACTTGGCTACTCAAGTGGAGACAGGCCCAAGAATGATAAAGAGCCGGCATAAATTTGCTGTCTCTTTCGCGAGAAGGTTCGAGAGAAAGCTAATGCCATAATGCCTTGGTAGTTTGAAAATAAATAGAAAGCTTACGCCATTCACCTGGTACCTTGTATGTGTGTTACGGTGAGCAAGAGAAGACAAAGGGAGGGTGTGAATGAAAAAAATATATCTTCCGTGATATCTTTGAGAAGTGATTCAGGTGCAAGCCATATGAGTAATCTCATAATTCCAGGTTGCAACTCTTTTCAAACAGACTGTATCATGCAGACTCAGTCCGTAATTTCACTAGTGTGGTATGTTGTGCTCAACACCAAACAGTTTGTTGTTTTCGCAGTATGCATGAGACTCAGCTATGAATCACTGGGCACGAGAGTCAGCGCAGATCCATCACCAGATGTTAGCGAATAAGCGTTTAGATAGCTTGCGGCTATTCCTTGCCTCACGCTGTGATTTTCATGGTTTTTCCCACTAAAACATCACCGTACACCAGATTGGGTCGAAACCAGTTGATCGAAACCAGTTGATCAGTTGATTGGGGGGAAGTGGCTGGAGTCTTGAAAAGGAGAAAAAAAATCATTAGTCATCTCTATGCTATCAGTCATATTTTATAAGCTAACACAGATACAAAACAAAACTGAAGGATGGTAGTTTTTATTAACACATTTTATTAACTCTTAGCCTTGACAATTTACCACATTTCTTACACAGTAAACTTAGTTTAACGGTGGCATTTGTAGTTAGATAATAGTAACCACATGTAAAACATGATAGCACCTCATTACCATAGTTAGATCAATGCTACTGTGGTACTTATGAAAATGAGTAAGATTTAGAAACACATTTAGAAACTGTAATTACAACTGAAGTCGTTGGAATAGAAGTAATATGGTGGTGTTTCAACTTTGGGACATTTGATATCCCAGGGGTTGATTTTCATAAAAATAAACAGATTTCCACTTTTTTCTTTTTGGTATATGAGGGTCTCATTAAAACTGAACTGGAAACTTTTTACCACGTCTTTTAGACATTTACTGTATTAGACCCAGACTTTCAATATTAAACTATGATAATCTAAACAATGAATGAAATAAACATAGGCTAAACCATTTCCGTATTCATTGTTTGAAAATGATTTCTATCATTTTTTCAAAAATTACAATTGTCCCACAGGCATAATTTTTACCACACCAAACAACTTTGCCCCTATTTTTATTTTTATTTTTTTAAATTTAAGTGAGTGCACTTGTTTACAGAGTCAACAAAAGTGTCAGTAGCCGCTTTTCCACTTTTGGGCCAGTGCGAGCCAGGGCTTTCAACTGGCCAGCCATGGGCAATAACCTCGGACCTTGAGCCACAAGACCAAAATTGATCTGCGTTCCCACCATCAGGTCAATAGCCCCGCAGCGTTGTCCTAAAACCCGCCTTTAACATTCTGCCCTTGTGCCGACGTCACACAGCCTACTCATTGGAAGCTCAAGCTGAGGTATCATGTTATCTAGTTATCTAGAATATCGAGTTCATATCATTTGTAAACATTAGCCAGCTAGCAAAATAAGTGTCCCAAGTGGTCTCTCCACTAACAGCAGGACGATGTCCCAGCACACCATCCATGACCTCGAACCATGGAAAGTTCTTTCTTTGGGCACCACTTTGTCTGTTGTGCATTTTAACGGATTTGTACCCGCAATTTTTTAACTTTTTCCCAAACCTCAACTGTTGTGCGCTGGATACACAACCTGGCAAGTTCGGCGAAACTCCACCTTTGACATTGACCCCACCTCACTTTTCAGTTGGCTTTGTTTGGCCAAAGGGTAATCGGCAGGCCAAATGCTATTGGCTGTTGGCCTAGAGAAAGCACCGAGCCGGCACAATGAAGCCCTGGAAGTGACCGTGGGAAAGCAAAAGGCCCTGGCACACACTAGCACACCCTCATTTGGCCCGGTAGTGGAAACGCGGCTAGTGAAGAGCATGCTTGACATGAAATATGAGACACAAAGAAATTAATGGTAAATATCTCTTGTGAGCAGAGTAATTTTATTGGGCGTCATTTCCAATAAAGCTGTAATTTTGCCAAATTATGCAAAAAGTGTGAAATTATTGTGTTAGGATACTGTAAGTGTAAGCTATGAAATTAGCCTTAGAAAGACAAAGGAGGCAGCCACTTTAAAAAAATGTCATGTCCACAGAATTCTAATAAACACAATACAGAATTTGAGATGTGCTGGAAATGAAACTGTGGTGGGAATTTTCATAACTTTCAGAAAAAATTACATAAAATCTCCTGTGATGCATGTACATACACTGTTGAACATAGTAAACAAATGTAAAAAATAGAATGTGAGAAAATATTTTTAACGAGACTACTTTGTAGAAAGCCACAGGAATATTCCTAAAAGTGCCCGAAGTTCAAGAAACATCTTGGTGCTACCATGTTTCTTTTGGATATGTACCAAACAAAAAAAATACCATGTAAGTACCATAATTCAGTACTAGGGCTGCACAATATGGAGGAAAAATGCAATATTCAATACGATAATCCTATGATGAAAGGAAAAACTGCACTCAGTGAGCACTTTATTAGCAACACTATGGTTCTAATAAAGTGCCCAATGTGGTCTTCTGCTGTTGTAGCCCATCCGCCTCAAGGTTCGATGTGTTGTGCATTCTGAGATGCTATTCTGCTCACTACAATTGTACAGAGTGGTTACCTGAGTTACCGTAGCCTTTCTGTCAGCTCAAACCAGTCTGGCCATTCTTTGTTGACCTCTCTCATCAACAAGGTGTTTCTGTCCGCAGAACTGCCACTCACTAGATGTTTTTTTTTGTTTTTGGCACCATTCTGAGTAAATTCTAGAGACTGTTGTGCGTGTGAGTCCCAGGAGATCAGCAGTTACAGAAATACTCAAATCAGCCCATCTGGCACCAACAATCATGCCACGGTCGAAATCACTGAGATCACATTTTTTCTCCATTCTGATGGTTGATGTGAACATTAACTGAAGCTCCTGACCCGTATCTGCATGATTTAATGTATTGCACTGCTGCCAAATGATTGGCTGATTAGATAATCGCATGAATAAGTAGGTGTACAGGTGTTAGGTGCTAGGTTAGTGTATAAACTACAAATAAAAGTTTATTGGAATAAAAAAGGAGCATCACTCCTAGAGATCACAAACATAGTTGTCTTTTGTTCCAAATTGTATACAGACTGCATATAATATACAGTTGTTGTTGCAGATTTGCTTTTAAGTAATGGTTTTGTGTACTTTTCTTAAGGGATCCCTTAAGTATGAATCTGCATTTTCACCAAAATACCATTCTGCAATTAGTGTTACTATACAAAATTTCTACAGTTATCATAGGAAAACCATAATAAATTTGTGCTCAACCATCAAGTAATCATCTCCAGACATCAAAGTTCATTTCCGAACATCGAAATGTTCATGCGGTGAATCTTCTAGATAGAACTTTGGGTGTTTTTACAGTGTGCTGTGATAGCCTGGGGGTGGCGGCGACTAGATTGGAAAAGGAACCAATGACAGCTTTTTCATTTCTTAATCATGAACTTTAATGTGTTTACACATGTGTTGGAACGTGCACAGTTGGATCACTTGGCATCCTAACCAAGAGAAACCTGTTTAACGTGTTGCTTAATTTCCTCTGTGTACACAGGAAGTACCCTTTGTTCAGAAAGAGAGAAGGTGATAGCGAGAGAAAGTGGAGTCTTGTGCTGCTTTGTCATGTGACACATTTTAGTATGCCTTAATGGGACAGTTCACCCATAGATTTACTCACACTCAGACAGAAAAAGAGTCTGGGAGGTGGAAGATGGAGAGAAAGTGGAAAGGAAGGGAAGGTGGAGGATCAGCATTATTTGAGGTTTCAAGGAGGAAAAAGATGTTTCCTGATGCTCTTCCACTTTGTCCTGTGCATGAAATATGGTCGAGACGACACTGTTTATGACCAACATTTCATAAGTTCCACAAATTCAGAGGTTTTTAACATAACTTTCAGAAATAAGGATCTGAGTCTTGAGTTGTGGGAAATACAGCTCTTTCAACCCAGAGTCGAAAGTTGCAAATGTTTTCATTGGTTTACCTTTCCCGAAAGGTCCTGCTTCCATTGAGCGAGCATTAGAGAAAGATACAAGCTAGTGAAAGGGCAATTCTGCAATTAATAGCCTACTTGTTGACTTATCATTTGGTTTAATTGGGTACTTTTTATCTAGAGTAGGTTGTAGGTTACTAAATGAAACTACGACTCTTGAGCAACTCTAGGAACTCAGTAGCTTTCCTGCAACGGAACCTGTATATGTTGCGTTACCGGCTCAGATCGTTGACCGTTAAGCTACGTCTGTAACTCTCATTGGTTTTGCACATGTTTAGTGCTCATGTGTCAAAAAAAAATATGGTAGAGGTCTGCGGTGTCTGGTCACTGAGCCTAATTTCACGAACACCAATATGCTGATAATTCCCAAAAATCAACGTATTTAAAAAATCAGACAAAGCAAGAAAACCGCATTACATGAGATTTGAAATCATTGAGTTATTCTTTTCTTTTGACGTCAATCCATGAAGAGGCATGCACACAGCACTTACGTTCATTGGATAAGTCGGTAAGAACACTGGTTTGCATGCAACACAAAATCGAGGTTATGGGCAAAAATCTACCCATGTCGATCGGTTTATTCTTAAGCGGTTAACAAGCTTACACCGATAAAGGAAAGTTGTTTAATGTGTTTACATGACCACACCTTCTGCCTGCAGTTGAACCAGCAAACTTTGCGCCTCAGTTATTTGGCCATGAAGGCCAAAGTATACTTAAAATTTCCACGTAACGGTGCATCTCATCTACAGCGCATGACACAAATTTTATCATCAACACAGTACATGCGGACTTTTTCCACTTGCAGCCTAGTTTTTCTGGACACGTGGACAAGGCTGAAAACAATTATGTGCCAAAACAATACGGCAGACATCGATAGCGGTCGTTGACGACTTTCATAATATTTCTGATTTATTTTTTGTTTCTTTTACACCTAGTCTTCATCTATATCTATTTGTTTACAACCTCCATTGTCATTAGCTTATCGGGAAGTGTTCCCTCACATCGTGGGAGTGGAAAATTACCAGAAACTTCAACACCCAAATCCTGTCTGAATGATAGTTTACAGAACAACTTGACATGGAGAGTTTACCATATGTTTATCTGAGGTGACAAGCACTCTGGCACATTGTCAAGAAGATTTTTACTGTTCTCACATTACTGCCCCATCCCTACTTCCTTATTACACAAAAAAAAAGTCCATTGGGACTTTCAAGTGATCCATTTTAGTTTTCAGTTACAAAGTGGAAAGCTATCTTTTCCGTAATCAGTCCAAACAAACAAAATGGACCTGTGACAGGATATGTGCAATGTTGAGAGTTGAGACAAAATTTTAAAAACTATTACAAACTACCCATAATCTGAAGTAAAGGTAAATTCTATAATTTCTAACGTCAGCAAATGGAATTGCAAGAAATCCTCCAAGAGCCGTGGCCGATACCTGCTCATTCCTCTGTGCCATTGGTGAAAAAGTGATGGAAGACAACAGGGTTGAATAACGCTAAAACCAAAACATAAAAAAACAAAACATAAAACCATAGACTCCCAGTGTGAGGGGTGTTAACGAGAAGGAAGAAAGGGGGAAACAAGGCAAGCGCAAGAACAATATAAGCATTGTGAGGCAAGACAGATAAAGAAAGCCGGTTTTCTTTGGAACGTGACACCATTTCCCGTCTGAGCAGACCCGAGAGGTCAATGAACGCCCCTCCCTCTTCCTCAAGCTTTCTTCTGTTCCTTCCTCACCCTTTGTCACCTGTCTGTAACTCTCTCTCTTTGTTTTGCTGTCCGATAAGCATTGTGTTGGAGTTTTGCTTTTTCATCCATGCTGCAGAGTGCACAGGAAGTGATAGGCTGTATTTCCTGTTTACAGAGGTGCATTAACAAAGGGCGACAGTTGTGTGTGCATGTGTTTTTTCGGATTGTACATGACATTTTTTATGCATATAGTTTTTTTTTGGTGTTGTTTTCCAATTAAAATATCCAAACATAATGAAGAAGCAAAATTACTTGAAGCAAAATTGTGTAAGGTATTTGAAGTTTTCAGATTATGTAGCTTTGAGTTATGTAGGTTTTCTCTTTTTCTAAGCATGGACAGATAAGGTTGTCCAGTGTGATAAAAAATAGAAATCCATTAAAAATCTAGTTTAAAACACATCAAGTTCAAAGAAATAGAATGGTTTAATAATTCTTTGAAAAACATTTCTAGCATTTTCGACAAAAAAAAGTTCTTTAATAACTTAATGTCCAGTGGTGTAACCATCAAGTTAAATGTATCAAAATACTTTTCTTGCATTTTTTTTTTTTTTTTTTTTACAAATAGCATGACTTTTTAAGTCAGATTATTAAGAAGTTTTATGAGGGTTACGCCATTTGACCTAAACAAAATGTAATTTTTTTTTTTATATCTAAATGTGTCCTCTCTGTTTTGTGGTATTGTGGTCACATGACAAGAAAATGGCTACCTGCATGTTGGTAAAACCACCTGACTGATTTGATGGGTAAATAATAATTTGTATCAAAATTGTTGCGCTGCTAATTTTTGAAGAAATTAAAAGGTAAATGTATTTTTTTTTAAGTAAATATTTTTTTTATATCGCCTCCAGATGGAGACTGATTTTTTTACCATCTCCGGATGGTTGCACCACTTTGACATTTTTTACATAAAATTTTATTTAAAAATAATAAATAAATAAATACAATTATTTTTTTTTACAGTCTCCAGATGGATGCACCACTTAGACATTTTTTACTTACATTTATTTTAAAATAAATTTTAAAAATAATAATAAAAAAACTTTTTTATAGTCTCCAGATGGTTGCACCACTTAGACATTTTTTACCTTTTTTTTTTAATAATAAAAATAAGTAAATAATATTTTTTTTTTCTTTTTAAACCCAAATAGAACTGAATAGATGACACCATTGACCTGTATGTGTAAATCCCAATGTGTAAGAAAAATAAACTTTATTCAACTTTCATTCTACAAGACTTCCTGTACAATTTTGCAAATCAGGTAAATGTATCTCTTTTTATGGGTTTTCATATGTTTACTTGAAAACTAGGCAAAAAGTACGATTATTTTATTTTTTTACTGCAGTCTATATTTTTGTGGCTAAAATACGTGTTTCCGGCATGCATTTATGTGTGCATGTCTGTGCCTGTTACTTGTGTAAGTTTTGTATGCAGGCAGGAAATTTTGAAGCACTCCGTTTGTGTGCGTTTATGCGAGCACACACAGGATCTTCGCTGTGTGTGTGTGTGTGTGTGTGTGTGTGTGTGTGTGTGTGTGTGTGTTTTCTGTTGGCAGTGAGGTGTCTCAGGGGAGGCAGGGCTTGCGTGAGAGCGCTGCTGCCGATCTGTCAGTGAGAGGGGGCTGCTCAAGGTCTGGTTGGGGTGTGTGTGTGTGTGTGTCTACGGTGAGCTTGGATTGTTCCCCCCCCCAAAAGGGAGGGAGGGAGGGAGGACGGGTAAAGCCAGCCATGTCTGTCAGCACAGAGCTGCCGTTTGTATGTGTGTGTAATGTTTGTGTTGTGTTTATCTACGCGGCCTGTGGAAGAAGAATGAATATGGACATTTTGAAAGCAAGGAGGTAGATATTCCTTCTCATCAGATGAAAGAGGTCGAGTAGGTGGGGAAAGGTGTGTGTGTGGAGGGGGTGGAGTGATGTTCTATAGTTTGGTAACCGATTTGTCCTCATAAGTTGTCCTTATTTGACAAAACCCAAAAGAAAATGTTATGGCTCAGAGGTTTCTTTCATGCCTCATGAGAATTGAGTTCTCAGTTAGGTCTCATTTAAGTATCATCCTTGTCTTAGACGTTTCTACTAATATTCCTTAGGATATATTCAATATTGAAATCTCTAAACTTTTGATTTGAAACATTTATAAAAACAGTAGAAGTCTATGGCATGTCCTCATTTAGACTGCTAAGTAAACATACATGTGTTTGTATGTGCACATGAGTGTTTGTATGTGCGCTTAAAGACAAGATGGAGATTAAGTGTGTAAGTGTTGATGGCTTGTATATATTTCCACCAAAGACGTTACCTTACCGTTGTCCTCTTTCTGTCTTCACTTCACAGCAGCACTGTCAAAATTTCCCTTTTCTTAGAACAGCACACACACACACACACACACACACACACACACACATATACAGGATGCTTCATAGACATGACCTCAAAGAATGACCAAAAATTATGATTTTTTTTTTTAAATCACTGTGTCTAGACAGATATTATAGGAATTACATGTTCTTGCATTACATTGAGAGTTTGGAGTGAAAATATGCTTATTTGTCATGAAAATGTCACAATGCAAAAAAGTCTTTAAAGAAATAGGCACTTTTTCTTTTTTTTAATAATTGTATTTAGTTATTTATATTTATTTATTTGCTTATTATTATTATTTTATTGTCATTATTATTATTTATTATTATGTGTAGTTATTTTAGTCCCCTGAGATTCACACAAAGAGAATCTTTTATTCTGAAAGTTTCTGCCGTCTATGTTTTTTGACTCATGAACGAATGGTGACTCACCAACTCACTGAATCAGGACTCTCAGAGCTTGTCCAGGATAGATTTACCAATCTTATCATTTCCTGTTTTTTGATGTAACAACAAAACAGTCAAGTAGGTCATAAATAAACAAGAGACGGGTGTTTGTACGATGCTTTGCAGTTTTTTTTTAATTTTTTTTTTTCAGTTCCAACATTACTGGAATGAGTTTTACGTTTCGCTTTTCCACACCATCCAGTTCTGTTCGAAAACCTCATTTTGTGATAATACCACATACCATGGTAGAAACATAGGACCATATAAAGAAAACATCTGAGCCCAATCCAACCCAACAGTTTGTTAATTCCCACGACAGCTACGTTTTCATTACAAACTTGTATATTTGTGTTTATTGCTTCTTTCTCACGGTTAAGTATTTGACAAACCAAACTTGTAGTTGCAGACCTCATAAATGACCTGCTGTTCTGACTACGTGCTGAGATCTCACTAATATCTTGGTGACAAGGCCGTGACAGCAACTGCCACTCAAGAATTCGTCTCCATCATAAAAACGAGGGCACGGCCGCGGAAGAGACGGTTGCCTGTAGCATTCTTTGTGTTGAAGACACTGCAGCAAGTTTGCTTGCTTTTACAAAGCTATCTCAACTCAATCAACGCAAACTGGGCTGGTTGAACTATCTGTGCCTGGTGCGGAGAATTCTTATTATAGAAAAGAAGTACAGATAGAAGGATTGAATGGCTTGTTTGCTTCTATTATTCTTAAAGGGATAGTTCACCCAAAAATGACAATTCTCTCATCATTTACTCACCCTCATGCTATCCCAGATGTGTATGACTTTCTTTCTTCTGCTAAACACAAACAATGATTTTTTGAAGAATATTTCAGCTCTGTAGGTCCATACAGTGCAAGTGAATGGTGGCCAGAACTTTGAAGGTCCAAAAAGCACAAAAAGGCATCATAAATGTAATCCACATGACTCCAGTGGTTAAAACCATATCTTCAGAACCGATATGGTAAGTGTAACTATAAATCTCCACTTTCACTTTCACATTCTTCTTCTTTTGTTTTTAGCGATTCTCATTCTTTATGCATATTGCCACCTACTGGGCAGGGAGAAGAATTTATAGTAAAAAAGGACATATTTAATTTGTTTCCCACTCGCACCTATCATATCGCTTCTGAAGATATGGATTAAACCACTGGAGTCGTATGGATTACTTTTATGCTGCCTTTATGTGCTTTTTGGACCTTCAAAGTTCTGGCCACCATTCACTTGCATTGTATGGACCTACAGAGCTGAAATATTCTTCAAAAAATCATTGTTTGTGTTTAGCAGAAGAAAGAAAGTCATACACATCCGGGATAGCATGAGGGTGAATAAATGTGAGAATTCTCATTTTTAGGTGAACTATCCCTTAAAGTTATTTTTTAAATAACTTAAAATGTAAAAATGTATTTAAAAATTAAAAATGTCTAATCTTATTTTCAGTTTGTCCATTCAGTTTGGTTTAGTTTTCATTCTATGACTATTAGCTTTAGTTTAGTTTTATTTTTTGTGTTCTAATTTCTGATTATTTCAGTACATTTAGTTTTTAATTTATTTTTTGTATTTTAAGGCTGCTGAAGTGATATCATTTAACATTTAATATCATTTAAATATGTTAAAAACTGCATTAACTGCTGTTTTAAAGGCATTTTTTTCATGTTTAATAAAGGTTTTAATATATATTTATTTATTTTATAATAAACGGTGTATACATTATTATTATTATTTTTTTATTATTATTATTTTTTATTTTATTTTAGAGTTCTTAAAATATATTTTAATTTGGTCTATTTTTTTCCAATTACGTTTTCATTTAGTTTTTGTTTTAGCTTTCATTAATGATAATAACACTGCTTGAAGAGCTTACGAGGAACAAGAAACCAAGAGATTAACCAACAACCCCAAACCAGAACCCTTCTCCCAAACCTCACCTTAAAACCTCAACCCAACTGGTTAACTTCAAACCCAAAACCAGGCATCTTTGCATACCAAGGTCCTGTTTACATGCTGTGGTGTGTGTTTGCGTGCAACGTACAACTAGACGGCAAGACAATTTGTGCTTTTTGTTTACAGTCGTGCCTACAACAGTGTGCTTGCTGGGTCTTCCCCCAAAATACTCAACTTGACCTGATTTGAAATTTAAACACTCGAACCAAGATTACGTCAGTGCCACGCTGCCATGCAGCAGACATGTGTCTGTGCACCTTAACCCCAGCAATGCAGTTAATCTGCAACAGACCAGATTTTTCCCATTCATTTCCTCCATAGAAATTAATCAGCCGAGATGAATCGCATTACAAATTTTGATTTGAATCTAAAGTATTTAAAAAAAAAAAAAAAAAAAGGGTACAAGACTGTGTACTTGAAGTCAAAGCGTTGAAGTACTCAGAATCAAAAATGATAGCAAGTATATGGTAGAGGACCGTGACTTCTCTGATTGGTGGATCTCCGTTCAGGATTATGGGTAGTGTAGTTCTTTACTGGGAAGTTCTTTTTTTAGCTATTAAACTTGAAAGTTAATGCTTACTAATGGCTTATTAGAAGTATATATCATCACTTAACAGTCTCAGAATGCACAATAAATTCATCTTGAATGTTTATATGTTGTGAAAATCATTGGGATTTTTTTAAATCCGTAACCCTACTTTTGCGCTCTCTTTGGATCATTCATTGAAAGGCAATCTCATCGTTTTGCCATCACTCTCCAAAGCAGGTGTATGTGCCGCCCCATTTACCCCCTTTTCAACCTCCAGAGGCACCTCGATCCAATGAGGGGCAAAAAAGCACTCAGAGCGATTGTGTTGCGATTACACAACCACGCCATTGTTTTGCTGTGTTTGGTCTGAGGGCATGGCAGGCCTGTGCGAGCAGTTTTCCAACATGTCTCGTCGGGGGCTGTAGCAGCCGCACGCTTTCATGTGCAGGCCTGAGGTATGTAAACAGGATACCCTGAGCCATGCATGGAGAAAAGAAAGGCAAGGAGTCACTGTAAACTTAAAAGACAGAAAAAAAGTGAGAGAGTTGGACCTGTTTCGAGTGCCTGTTGAACTGCAACTTATAACAGTTGTTTTCTGCGCTTTCGTTCTTTCGTGATTCCACTGTCATTTTTGCAGTTTTTTGTATTTACAGTTTTTGTCATTTGTCGAAAAATGTAATCAACATTTCATCATTTCAAATTAATTACTCCGACTAAAATGAAAAGTTAATGATAATGTGCATAGTCACAAAAACGTGTGCCAAACTGTAACCAAATGTTCAGACTTTTTTTTTAAACGTATAAACATTCTACATAAAAAGTTACTGTATTTTTAATGTTTTATGCATTGGAGACTATTTAACAAAAATGTTCTGTGTTTTAGACTGTCGAGGATATTGCATTATGTGTAGCGCTACATATAGCAAGCTAAAAAAGTTTAATGCTTATGAAGCGGAGCAACCCCCGACTTTTTATGATTAATTATATGAAGCAATTTGTTCTACATATTTCCTTCTAAAATAATTGTTAATATCTTGTTGTAAGGCTGTCAAATTCAAATTTGAATATTCGTTGAATTTAAGCATTCATTCGAATGCTTAAACTGCACATTTAAATTTTGGATGTGTGCCAAGCACTGACGATGACTTCAGACGATCGCATTTTTTCGCTAAAAAGGCTAGACGCAGCGCAACTAATACAGTTTAACAGACAGCAGGTGTCTCGAGACGCACTTTAAAGGTTTAAGAAGTTCTTAACACTTGACACAGCATCTAAAAATTCCCCCAGCGCACCTGCACGAGACGCTGAATAAACTAACAATACGCGGCAAAACAATCAAAGTCGTTCCTCTAGCGCGAGTTTACAAAACAAAACAAATGGTCAACTGGCTTGCGTTTGGTTTCATCAACGAGAAAATAAAGAAAACCCATTTTCAACTAACAATTTTGTCAGTAATTTTCATTAATTAATTAATGTTGATTTTGTTGACCAGATTAACATGAAATATTTCCTTTACTGTTATTTGCAGCTTTTAATTATCACAATCCTTTTCTCTTTATTCACCCTCTGCAGTTCCGGCAACAGCTGAGGCAGCTTGTGAAACAATAAATGACCAGCTGTTGGACAGATATAAACAGCAGTCAAAATATATGGCCACACATTTTATTTTTGGAAGCTCCAATTATCGGTGCCTAAGCAAAAGCAGACAGCCACTCAGAGAAATATGTGTCATGTTCTCTTGGCCAGAAATAAAGCAGTAAGCCCTGCCCTATGGCTTTCAACAGGCCTTGTTCACCCTTTAAGGACTTGTTGTATTTGACATTATATTGTACATCAACATTTCTGCGACTGGTTGCAGTCAAAATACGATACAAATAATATAAAGGCGCATTTCAGTGTTTACACAAAACAAAGTGTGCTAACCAAAGAGACCTGTTTTCGGAGCACCCACCTCCGTACGCATAGTGCAAAGCAAAACAAGCACGCCGCAGACACAATGGCGCTGGTAGATAGCAATCAACCAGGCTAGGGCAGGTAGCAGAGTTTAGGTTGTTTTTTTAAGTGTAATGGTGGAGAGGATCTCCCTCTTTCTCCCTTTCAAGTACTCTGATTAAGAGCTTAGGGACAGAGGGAGGGTGTAAAATAGGCATACAAATACGTTTATGTGAGTCCACACAACCCATTGGCTGTGGCGCGTACAGGGCTTCCCAGAGCCCCTGTGCGAGAGGGAAAATCTAAAGGCAAAATCTACTGGAACTAAATGATTTCAGATTAAGATAATATTCCCTCTGCATAGCTGGCGTGTTTTAATTTCTATCGCTCTCTCTCGCTCTCTTTCTCTCTTTCTCTGGGGTTTGACTATGCCAGGCTATAGCAGTGTAATCGGTAGTTGCCAGATGTGCGTATGTTTGTTTTAGTTTTTTTGTTGTTGTTTTATTCTCTCAGTTTGCTATCAGCTCAGAAATGCGGAAAAGTAATAAAAATAGCTGAATCTCGTATATTTAAGTTGCGTTTGAGTGAGCAAAAAAGCAGTTAAAGTTTGCAAAGTGAGGCAACCCCCCAGCATACTATGATTTGATAGTTTTAATCAATTCGTTCTACATGTTTCCTTCTAAAAACATTCACTGCATATTTTTGTCAACAGTATGTTTAAATCAAAATCGTCAAAATGTGTGCTTTCCGTTAACATTGACGAAGGGTGTTTTCTTCGTCAGCGATAACGAAAACCACATATTATGACATACTGTTAATGAATTTTTTTCAGTAAATTCGATAACGAGATTAACATTAAATGATTCCTCTATTGTTATTCGCAGATTTTAATTATCACAATTAGGGATGTCCCGATACCTTTAGCCTACTGGTGTCAGAATCAGGTCTGATACCGTGCTCATGTACTTGTGCTCATAAAAATGCTGCGATACCAAAAACCAATACCATCTGACGTATGAATGTCATTCAACGCACAAATTAAAATCACGTTTTATCCTATTGTGATTATTAAACCGCAAAGGCTGCGATTGAATGAGATGATAAATGTATAGTTTGCATGTGTTACACGCTTCAAATGTGAGCGCTAAATGTGAAAGTGTGGAGCCGGTGTTGTGCTGACAAATTAGAAGAGTGCTAACTCACTTTGTAGCTTGAGGCACATACAGACTATATATTTATTTAATTAAAAAGAATAAGTACCAAAAAGGAAATATCGTACTCATACTCGTTCTCAAAAAAAATACAAAATAAAAAAAAAATGGTATCGGGACATCCCTAATGTAATCCCTACTTTTGTCTTTATTCATCCTCTACGGTTTGATTAACATGCACTGATTCATCAGTGTGTTATTCGAAAGGGAAAAAAATATCTACGTAATGTTTCATCAAAATGTAATTCTTTATTTCAAGCCAAATTATTAGATGGTACTTTCTAAATATAACTTTAACTTTCCTTTTCCACTGATGTAACCTTGGCCTTGGCAATGCATTGTTTAAGCAAACTCTCATTCAAGTCTGGATCCATTCTGGTATAGAACAGCCACTTTTCATGAATCAAGTTCCACCCTACATTTTTCTTGTTGGATATCCTGTTTCACTCAGAAATGCTTTAAGCTGACTTCTAACATTTTAAGATTTAATGAATTTGCTTCAAAGTACCTAACAGAAGCACTTGGGTTATACTTTTAGTCCGAATGTTTTTAAGTACATTTGGAATAGCTTGGATTTGGCCTTTCATACACTACCTGGCCAACAAAAATAAAGTTGCATACTCTAGTATTATGTTGGACCGCCTTTAGCTTTGATAAAGGCGCGCATTCGTCGTGGCATTGTTTCGACAACCTTATGCAACGTCACAACATTTATTTCCATCCAGAGTTGCGTTAATTTTGGGCCGAGATCTTGTATTGATGACGGGAGAGACGAACCACTCCATAAAGTCTTCTCCAGCACATCCCAGAGACTTTCAATGGAGTTGAGGTCAGGATTCTGTGGTGGCCAATTCATGAGCGAAAATGATTCCTCATGCTCCCTGAACCACTTGAGCCCGATAAATCTTGGCATTGTCATCCTGGAATATCCCCGTGCCGTCAGGGAAGAAAAAATCCATTGATGGGATAACCTGGTCATTCAGTACATTCAGGTAGTCAGCTGTATAACATTGATGAGCCTAGACCTGACCAACTGAAGCAACCCCAGATCATAACACTGCCTCCAAAGGCTTGTACAGTGGGCACTATGCATGATGGGTGCATTGCTTCATACGCTTCCCTTCTTACCCTGACGCACCAATCACTTTGGAATAGGGTAAATCTGGAGTCATCAGACCACATGACCTTTTTCCATTGCTCCACAGTCCAATCTTTATGCTCCCTAGCAAACTGAAGTGTTTTTCCCGATAAGCCTTGCTAACAAGTGGTTTTCTTGTGGCCACACATCTGTTTAGTCCCAATCCTGTAAATTCTCATCACATTGTGCGTGTGAAAATGCTCTTACTTTCATTATTAAACATAGCCGTGAGTTGTACTGTCGATTTTTTTTTTTTATGATGTGACTTCAAGCATTAGTGATCTCATCACGATCATTCAAGATTTTTTTCCGACCACATTTCTTCTGTGAAGCTTACAGTTCACCTCTATCCTTCCAGTTTTTAATAATGCGTTGGACAATTCTTAACCCATTTCCAGTGATTTCAGAAATCTCCTTAGTTGTTTTCTTTGCTTGATGCAGGCCAATAATATGCCCCTTCTGAAACACAGTAACACATTTTCCACAACCACGGGATATTTCTTCTGACATGGTTAAGAAATGAGAAGCTACACACTGCATCAGTTAGTAATAATTGTTATAATTATTATAACAATTGTAAATGTAATAATTGTTGCCAGCTGAAACATATTAATCACTGCAATAATGATCCAGTCATAGTCTTAAGTATCTGCTTATTTAAATCCAAACAGCAACTTTTTTTTTTTTTTGGCCAGGCAGTGTATATTGCTGTTTAATGTATATTTTCAGATATGATGTGTAATCAAAGTAATTTATAAAAATAATCCTCCTTTCATGCTTGTTATGGATTTTGATGTTTGAATATTTGGCTAAGAACTTGTTGCTAAATTCATGTTTTTTTTTGTTTTTGTTTTTTCATGTCCTGTGGTTTGACTTTTCCTGCCATGGCTACAGGTAAGAAAACTCTGTTATGATGTTCACATACGTAACATGTTACGAAGATCTATATAGTGCACACTAAACACATTTAGCAAAATAGTCAATTTAGCTACGTTTTATTTTATTTAAAAAAAAAAATGTGCTATTATTTTTCAATGGAGTGTAATTAGTCCAAAGGTTTTAGCACAAACTCTGTCTATTAATTAAACTAAACTGTGGTGTAATGTTCCGCTATATTAGTTAGGGTTAATTCAGGTAAACTTGGTCTCATTTTGATTCAAAAAGTGGAACATTTTACCTCAAGTCACCCTTTTTAACAAAGGCTACATTAAACCACGTTAGCTAGTGTGTAGCTTGCTAGCCCCCTAAGCTCTGTTAGCCATGTAGCATACACTGAAATTAGTTTCTCATATAGTGTGCTATATACAGTAAATAGTGCACACTTTGCAGTATTAAACTGATCACTCATTGCTTCCTGAAGGAAGCAGCTAAGGTGAAATATAGGTCAGTTGTGTAAGCTAAATGTTTTGTGCTGTCAGTTTGCTAGCCATGCAAAACATGCTTACTGTGAGCTGACCGTAGTTTATTTTTTGCTTTCAACTCCCTTTTTTTTACGATGAACAAGTGCATCACGGTACTTTTGTCCTAGCTCTGACTGATTAACTTAAACTTGTAAATGACCCTTTTAAACACCCACCCAATAACTTGTAATGGAGGACAGCTGTGCATTGATGCGGGTCTTTCAAGGTTAAGAAAGAGTGAGCATGTCGGTGTGTGTCAGTGTAAAGAAAAATATTTCTGTCAGGAAGACTTGCAGACTTGAGTGAAATTTAAGATGACATTTATTTGATGAATATAAAACAGAAATGTAATATCTCTCTTTGGCGTAAGCCCTGTCTGGCGGTCCAAAGAATTTGTTCTCGTAACCGTCATATCCTGCCGGAGATAGGAGGCAGGGGCGAGGAGCCTACCCCCGTGCAGGACGGGACTCAACTGGTTGTGGTGGGGTGGTGGAGGTTGCCATGTTAGCGCACTGAAACAGCAATGTGATAGATTGTGAGCAGACTTATAAAGTAATGGCTTACATGTGATTGGCTAGGAGTTACCTAGCTAATGGTGCGATGATGTACAGCTGCTAGTCTACCCGCTAGAACTACGCTGCGCTTACATATCTTTTTTTTTAGCGTTTTGACAATTTACGACATCTCTATTTATGTATTTGCTCTGAAATTGCTTAAAGGGATAGTTCACCTAGAAATGAAAATTGTCTCATCATTTACTCACCCTCATGCCATCCCAGATGTGTATGTTTGTCTTTCTTCTGCTGAACACAAATTAAGATTTTTAGACTATCTCTGCTCTGTAGGTCCATACAATGCAAGTGAACAGTGACCAGATATTTCAAGCTCCAAAAATCATATAAAAGCAGCGTAAAAGTAATCCACGTGATGTTTATTACGATGTGTGCACGTCTGCAGAAAGTGTGGGTGAAAAAAAGATACATATTTAAGTGCTTTTTACTATAAACAGGGTTCCCACGCGTCCTGGAAAAATTTAAATTTTGCAATGCAGTTTTCCAGTCATGGAAAATTAATGGAAAATGAGAAAAATATGTCCTTGAAAATAATTATTTGTCCTGGAAAATATTTTAGTATAATAAAACGGTTTGACTGTTTTGTTAGCAAGGTTTTCTTTACATGTACAAAAACATGGTAACGGTCGGGACTCGGAATAGTTGTCAAATACACAAATTTGTATCGTTTTGTCACTGTCAGCGGCTGCGCATTGTGTAACAACGTCAATGGTTAAGGATGCTTACACCCTCGTGATTGATTACAACAGCGGCCAATCGTGTGCTTGCCAGTCGCGGTCCAACCGAGGAGATCGCTTGATTGGTTACAGCTATGGCCAATCATGTGCTTGGCTACAGCAGAGCGCGCACAGTGAGAAGCGACACTCATGAAACTTCTCATTCATAAACTGACCGACTGAATGAGAAGGGCATGTTGTTTGCTTCAGCATTGGCATGTGAGTCTACCTTGTTTATCACGGAGAGAAAAGGGCAGAAGAGTGATTAATGCGTAAAAGTGACTGATGTTTATACAGTTTGAGGGGTTTTCACATGACTCACGTCAGCCCTGCCAAATACACTGAAGTTTATGAAGTGACGCATCAGCGCAACCACGGCTCCAACTTCACAACAGAATGTTTTTCACGCACATTTTTGCTTCACACAAATGATGTCTTTGAAAGTACAAAGCTACAGGAAATATTTTAAAACTGTCCAAATTTATGAAGCGATATTAAATGTCTATTAATATTTAATGTATTATCTTATTGTTTCCGAGTATCCAGAGACCCCAGTTATTGAACTACAGTAATTACATTTATCCCCAAAAAAACAAAAAACAAGTCGAGTCCTCTTTATTTTCTGCAATCAAAGTGATTGCTATTTTTTTTGTCTTCCAAATACATGTTTTGAATGTTTATTATGCACACTTCCCGCTTTCTTGTGTGGCAAGCTCGTAAATTCACCCCTCCGTGATGCTTTCTGCAGCGCTTGTCACGTGGAAGGGCAAAACGCCGCTTGACGCAGGTGTTGAGTGGAGCATTGATGCTTCAACCCATGTGAAATGCGCTATGAAATGACGAAAGGACATTATTGAAACTCAAAATAACAAATTTGTGAAACAGAAGCAAGCCACAACAAAGTACCCTTTATTTTTGCTGCTAGTTCTGCACAATTGTGCAGATAATTTGCTATACTTGAATCATTAAAATAGCTTAAGTTGGTGCTTTCAGCTTATTCTTTAAACAAATAACCTTGGAAAACATGTTTGTGAATCGTGGATCAGTGATTGTCTCAACTTTTTCGCCTCTCGTGAGTTTGCATCCCTGTTGGTTATCAACTTTAGAAAATGTGAGAGTCAGACCACTGATCTCTATTTTATTTTATTAATTCACACTGGGTTGGTAGTGTGGTGATTCGGTCATAATACCTCGGGATGTGAATTAATTTTCAATAATTCAACGATTGGAGTCAGCTTATACCACAGTTACCACATGTAGTATAAAACACGGAATCTAGTCATAAAAATGGCATTAGCAATAAAACTCAGAATCTCATGGAATATGACATTTGGATGAAAATGAATGTTTGAATGTACAATTAATCAAATAAAAATTGTGATATGTCCTAGTGTGATAATTAAACTAAAAAAGTCTCTGATTTATTTGAATAAATAAATAATCCGCAAGTCATGCGCGCTTCAAAATGAATGTGTAGAGCCGGCTGCTCATACGCTGAAAACACCTCATCATGATCATCTTGCGCGCTCTTGTGTGTGTGAGATAACAGAGACAGAGAGCACTCTGAAGTGTGCAGCACATACAGATTATGTATTTATTTAATTGAATCACAGCTTTACGAGGATTGATTATCACACTGGGCCATGGAGCAAACTGCTTATCTGGAGGTGAGAAACTACTGTCCAAACGGCAAAATAAAATCTTGATTTAAATGGACGCATGTGTTTTTGCTTGAATATTGGCCTTGTTGGGTGCATAAAATGTCCTGGAAATGTCCTAGAAAATTGTGCCTTGAAAAGATAAAACTCCACATTTACATTCTGAAGTGAACGTGGTGATTTATAGTAAAAAAGGATTGAAATTTTGATCTGTTTCTAACCCCAAGTG